>NC_138553.1:77168749-77504464 GCF_964273705.1 Natrix helvetica | reverse complement strand
TGTATGCTTGGCTTGGTAAGTCTTCCCACATACATACACAAACACACAAGGGTGAGAAAAGTTGGACCATTTCACTCCTCGAGCCTTCGCATTTTTCTGCCAGTCTAAAAATAGAGCCTAGGAAACATGTTTAATTCATGACACATGGCCCAGAGAGACTCCAAACACAGCGAGTGATGTGTGTGGGGATTTTGTTTGTGCCACAGAACGAGTTCCTATTTGCATAACATCTCCCTGTGTTTCAGCAGAAAGTTCTTTTGCAAAGAGGATGGTCTGATCTTGGCCTAGATGAGAGAGAGGGAGGGAGGGAGGGAGGGAGGGAGGGAGGGAGATGGAGAGAGAGAGAGAGAGACAGAGAGAGATCAATTTGGAAGCTCAGATCCAGGTGGAGACTTGGAAAAACAAAAGTAAGCTTTCCCTGCTTGAGAAAAATGACAAAACCTGAAAAGGGATAAAGAAGAAATCCCGAAGGTGGTTTTTTTCAAGAAGAAAGTGGACTTTCTGGTTTTTCTTTGAGGATGTTTCACTTCTCATCCGAGGAGCTTCTTCAGTTCTGACTGGACGGTGGGGAGCGGAAAGATTTAAATTCCTTGCAAACAGCTGGTCATTTGCATTCTCTTTAGATAGTCGTTGAGGCCACCTGGAGGTTTGTCCCTGTTCTCAGGGTTACTGAATAGACCAGAAAAATTGCAGACTACAGGAACTATTTGTGCCGAACTGCAGCTAGAAGTAGCCCGCAGTACTGCACTCTAACCACTGCGCCACCTCGGCTCTCAAACCTCCAGGTGGCCTTAACAACTCTCTAAAAGAATGCAAATAACCAGCTGTTTGCAAGGAATATAAATCCTTCCATTCCACAGCATCCAGTCAAAGCTGAAGAAGCTTCTTGGATGAGAAGCGAAACATCGTAAACAAACAAACAAACAAACCAGAAAGTCCAGTTGCCTTGTGAAAAAGCACCTTTGGGACAACCGTGATCTCCATAGATAAAGACAAAGGTTTTCCACCTTTGTTTTTTACCAGTGTGACCATTAAGAGGAGTTGCATCAACTCCCTTCCACCCCCAAGCCTCCAAAGCAGGGGTGTCAAACTCAAATTACATTGAGGGCCACATCAGGGTTGTATTTGACATTTGAGCAGCACAAAGCCGAATCCTCATCTCGATAAACCCCTTTTATTTAATTGACAGTGAATTCCTCTCCAGCAAAGTCTTTCCTCTCCCACAGTCTTTCAAGATAGTTCACAATTACTGACCTTTATCGGGCTTGGAGAGTGGCCAGGCCGATATCTTTCAGACGCCGCTATGCTTGGCAAGAATGCAGGAATGAATTAATGGTCTCCTGCAAACTCCACTCCCCTTTTGCTCCTCTTTTATTTCCTCTGGGAGGGGCCATTCACTGTCCACCTGTGGCCTTACTCCCAAGTAGCCCCATGTTCTTTAGCTGTTCCCTTCGTCTGGCAACTCTGTGCATACTCACACTGGGAACAGGTTCCAGCTGTTTGTCTGCCTCACTGATGTCTGACTCCGAAGGCAGCTGATAACTGGCATACGGCTCTGGTCCCCTCTCTGCCTCCGACACAGAGCCCTCATCAGAGCCTTCCCCAGACTCCAGGACTGGCCCATGTTCCTCCCCAACCTCCCCACTGTCCGAATCTGCTACCAGCTCCTCTGGCAGGCCACAACACCTAAAATGTTGCCAGGCCCGGAAAGTTGTTAGTTGTGACCAAACTCCCCCAATACCAAGAGGAAAAAAACACCAGAAATGCTTTCAAGGTCCTTAGAAAGGTGATGTGAAAGCTTCAGTGTCAAAGACCTCACCATGAGGCTACCCTCAAAGTGTCCCCAAACAGTGGGGCCTAGAATCACAGAGCTGAAAGAGACCTTGGAGGTCTTCTAGTCCAACCCCCTGTCCAAGGCAGGAGGCCTTATTCCTCCCTACATGGCAGGACGTAAGTGTGGTAACTCCCGGTCCTCAGCTCGGTGAATGGCTACTATTTTACTTCTCGTTTAAGACTCTCATTGATTTGCGGAGTTTAGCTAAGCTGCTTTTTGTCAATTGCTTTTATCCAACGGTTCTTAGAGTTGGTTGTTAGCCTTTTTATTTTTTTGTACCCTGCTCTGAATGTCTTTGGAAAGAAAGGCCACATAAAAATGAAATGACGGTCTTCTCATCCTTACACGCCAAAATATTTACTTTCAGCCCATCTGGCTTACCCTGGCAAGTAACTTGACTCATCCGTGAAGCCTTTGCTTGTGTAGCTAAGACAAAACATACAAAGTGCATTCAGTGTTTAATGTAGCCAGGGAACTGTAAGACGGCTAAGTAATATTTCTGCATTGGTCCAAAGGATTCCATCATAGTGGCCTGTCTACAAATGTCTCTTTGTCTTCCTTGTTCTTCCTTAGTTTTTCACCTTCCTTCTCGTCATTTTTGCTCTTGAAGTAGCAGTTGCCATCTTGGGATTTTCCAACAAAGAAAAGGTAGGAGAACTTTCAAATATGTGTCCTTCAGAAATTTGGCAGCATGTCCTCGTGGCTGGCGAGGGGGGGGGGGAGAGCCACAGTTCAAATGGATGACCACAAAAAAGACTATAAAGACATCTAAAATTAACCGGACTAGTTGTGTTATTCTGGTTTACATCAATTTTTTTCCCTGAATCAAAGAAGCCAGAAACAAATATATCAACCCTGATCCTTTCAAGAATTTTTCGGGTGTTGGACGATGCCTCTCGCACAGCTGTATGGCATCTGTTGCAGCTGATCTCAAATTGTTTCCATCTTCAACTTTAAACCAAAACCTTGTGGCCACAGAATCACCCGGTGGAACATTGGGAAACTTAGATGATATCCTGAACCCCTCGGTTGGTTCACGTACTCCCAACTAAGCCCGATTTCTCCTGGAATGGCTCTGTGACCAACCAGATGGAGCTGGTGACAGTCTATCTGATCACTCTTATATTAATTGCAGGGAGACAAGGTAGAAATAAAGCTGCATGCTCTAGATTGACAGATATAACCTCAACTTGGCCTTAATAATCTCTCACATTGTGCAGGATCTACTTTCTTATCGTGTTTTCTTGCTTAATCCTGGCTGAGGGTCTAGGCTCCACTGCGCATGTGCACGCACCTCCTGCCGGCCAGCTGGTTTTCGGGTCTCTGCCACATGTGCAGGGGGCGCCCCCCTGCACCCCATTTTTGGTCCCAGGCGGCTTCAGGAAAACTTGCTAGGCCCAAAACAGGGGTTCAGGGGGGGCGCAGGGTGGTGCATGCATATGCGCAGGGGGCGGAGCACAGAGGGTATCATGTGTGCATTGCATTATGGGTGGGGTTCCGTGCACACATGTGTCGCCCGCGAGCTTTCGGCACGCGAGGGCAAAAAGGTTAGCCATCACTGGTCTAAATAGACCGTAGACAGGCAACTAAATTCTTGAGCTCATGATAAAGGGGAAGAGACGTTTATGACTCCTCCAGCAAGCATGACCAGGTGAGTCACGGTATCATCTTCTATTTTGAAGGGTCCTCAGTGCTGAAAAACAGGATAAGAGTTTTGAAGGGGCCTCGGAAGTCTTCTAGTCCAGCTTTTTTGTTCTGCGGCCCAGCAGCGATAGGGGGGAGGGGATGGTTGCATCAGTGGTGGGTTTCAAATTTTTTTAGAACCTCTTCTGTAGGTGTGGCCTGCTTTGTGGGAGTGGCTTGCTGGCCATGTGACTGGGTAGGAGTGGCTTGCTGGCTGTGTGACCAGGTGGGAGTGGCTTGCCAGCCATGTGACTGGGTGGGCGTGGCCAATTTGTAAAATGTGGTGAAACTCACTTAACAACGCTCTTGCTTAGCAACCAAAATGTTGGCTCAGAAACTCTGGCATTTGAAGCACACAAGTCTTAAGCTGTCAAGTTACAAGACCCTTGCACCCCTAACCCTTTAGGAAATAAAAACCCAGGGGTGTTCAAAGTTGACAGCTTTAAGACTTGTGGACTTCAACTCCCAGAATTCCTCCTCCAGTCATGTTGGCTCAGAAACTCTGGCATTTGAAGCATGCAAGTCTTAAAGCTGTCAAGTTACAAGACCCTTGCACCCCTAACCCTTTAGAAAAAAAACCCAGGGGTGTTTAAACTTGACAGCTTTAAGACTTGTGGACTTCAACTCCCCAAACTCCTCCTCTCGCTCTTCATCTTGATGATGTGCGGACTGGTGGGGGGGAGGGAACTGGAACCGGTTTTAAACGGCACAGTAGATTTGTGGAACCTCTTCTATAGAAGGGGTTAGAACTGACAGGAACCCACCTCTGGGTTGCATGCATACCCCACCTCTTACACGAATGGAGATTCATGCGCTCGCCCACTCTTAGTGCCACCCAGTTCTCAACAGGCCGGACTGGTGGTTGGCCCCCACCCTGTTCTAATCCAACTTCCCGCTCAAGTAAGAGACCCGATACCATTCCGGACAAGTGGATGTCCAGTCTCTTCTTAAAAGCTTCCAGTGATGGAGCATTCACAACTTCTGGAGGCCAAGCTGTTAATTGTTCTTGCTGTCCAATGTAACCAGGGGTGAAATGCTACTGGTTCGGGCCGGTTCATCTGAACCGGTAGTAAAAAAAAAAAAAAAAAAAGTTCCGACGATTAGCTGTGCTGTGCGATGGAAGGAACTTTTAAAAACTTTTTTTTAGCATTTGGGGTCCGTTTTTGCTCCCAATAAGCTTCCCTGAGGCCTGATAGGCCAAGAACGGGGTGGGGGGGGTGCTGCAAAAGAAAGAAGAAAGAAAGAAAAAGAAAGAAAGAAGAAAGAAAGAAAGAAAGAAAGAAAGAAAGAAAGAAAGAAAGAAAGAAAGAAAGAAAGAAAGAGTGGGAGGGATGGGAGAAAGAAAGAAAGAAAGGGGGAGGGATGGGAGAAAGAAAGGAAGAGGGATGGAGGGATGGGAGAAAAAAGGGACAGAAGGGAGAAAGAAATAGAGAGAGAGAGAAAGAAAGAGAGGGAAGGAAAAAGGAGAGGGAGGGAGGACCACAAACCTGGCACTAGACGCAGCTTCAGAGGATACCTTGAAAGAACACAGCAATCCAGGGCTGGAAGGTACCTGGAGGTCATCTAGTCCACCCCCCTGCTCCAGCAGGACATTGTTAAAGTGAGCTGCTGTCTTTTGAACACCACCCCCCGTCACATGACTACATAGCCACGTCCACCCAGTCATATGACCCCCACCAAGCCACGGCCACAGAACCATTGGGGAAAAAAATTGATTTCACCACTGGATGTAACCCTGAGGATGTTACCTAGTATGGTAATGAAACGTCTGTGAGAAAACAATCAAGGTCAGAGAGCACCAAGGACCCCTCGTTTCAACCCTGCACTACAAACCTTTTCCTTTATCTTCTCTTTTGTCAGATCCCTCAAGAAATGCAGAAATTTTACAATTCCTTATTTGACCAACGGAAGGAAGAGAAACCGAGAGAGAGTCTAAAGCTGTTCCATTCGACAGTAAGTTTATATTTGATCAATGCCTTTCATCTTAATTCTGGAAAGAATTAGAGAAGCAGCTTCAAGGGAAGGCCGGTCTCTAACCCCTAGTCTTGTGGCCCGCCAGAATTCAAATAGAACACCAAACGAACAAACGAATCACACAACCAGCTGACCCCCATTGGCATGCAAAACATTAATAAGTTAAAGAGGAATGGGGCCAGTAAATCCTTGTTCTGTCCTCACTATTTGCAGCTCAACAGGCAGCTGAACCCACCCATCCGCCAATGAAACAGACCAAGTGTGTAGATCTGAATGCTTTTTTGAAAGAACAGGATACGGTGAAACGGGGGAAAACAGGGATACATACAATGGGAACCAGATACAAGATACCATATTTTTCAGAGTATAAGACGCACCCTTTTCCCTCAAAAAAGAGGCTGAAAACCTGGGTGCATCTTATACACTGAATACAGCATTTTCTGCCTCACGAAACCCCACCTCCCTTCACCAAAATGTCCATGCAGAGCCTGTAGAAGGCTTTCAGAGGGATCCTGGGGGCTGGGGAGGGTAAGAAATGAGCGAAAAACGGGCTGATTTTTGCTCAATGTTGCCCCCCCCCAACCCCCAGGAGTATTCTATAAGCCTCCTAAAGGCTATGCATGCAAATTTTTTAACAAAAAAATGGGCCTGTTTTCGTGAAAAATGGGCCATTTTTTGCTTGTTTTGGGGGGGGGCACCCTCCAGGAGCACTCTGCAAACCCCTAAACGCTATTCATGCCTTTTTTGGGGAAAAAAACAGGCCCGTTTTGGGGAGGTTTGCAGAGTGGAAAAACTTTTTTTTTAATTTGCCTCTTCAAAACCTTGGTGCATCTTATACTCCAGTGCGTCTTATACTCCAGTGCGTCTTATACTCCGAAAAATACAGTAGACAGTATTGGGTTACTGCTGAAGATAACTGTTAAGTAAGTAAGCGCCCCATTAGGAGAGCGAGTGTGCAGAGAAGCGTAATGAGAGTGGTATGGAAAAACATGCACAAACCAGCATACAGGGACACTGAATAGTATAAAATATAGTAGTTTACTATGTGGAAATATAGAGGTATTCAGAGTCCGGTTAACAGTCCAAGTCATACACGGTTCAGTCATTCACTTATCAAATAGTCAGTTTAGCACACAAAATAGCTAACAGTAGCAAACCACAGTACCTCACAATACACCAATCAGCATCTAACAAAACAGAGAGCTAACAGTCATTCTGGCTCCCTCTTATGGCTGCTTGAGGTAACAAACCAATTACATCTCTTTAGCATTTAAAGTAACAGATACATTTGTTACAATCAAAGTTTATATACGTTGCCAAGCCAAGCCTAGGGTTACATCCCTAACAATAACCATTAATAAATACAAGCAATTTAAATCTCACCAGTGATGATCTGTATGTGGGATGTGGGTTTGTCCTTGAATGACCATGTGCCACAGATTAAGATGGATTCTTCTTTGTCCTTCTCCCCTCCCCAATGCTAAAGGAAATGGAGTCTGGCTTCCCATCATGCACTTGGTTTGAGACCATGGGTAAAGGGGATGGGTCAGCTTCAAACAATATAATTGGTGTTTGTCTCTCCTGCCACTAGATGGGGCTAGAGAGCAACAGCAGTATATAAAAGTTATACACTGGGGCATAACAATCCTGCTGATGACATTACCTAGACTGGTAACGAAATGTTCAGAAACTAAATTTAAACAAGCTTGGGGAGCAAACCACTGCTAAAAACAACTCTCGTGTTTCTTTTTGCTATAGTTTAGTTGCTGTGGTAAGACTGGCCTTCGCGAACCTGATTATGAAGATACCTGTCCTGAAAAAATCGAGGTACGTATCGGGGCAGAAAGTGCAAATTTTGTATTTTGACTTACGCATGCCATTTTTTGTTTTGTTTAGAGAAGCAAATTATACCTTGGGTTTATATCGGGTTAGACGGCCTAAGGATCTGAGTTCTAATCCCACTTCCCAAAGCCATCGAGATCTCTGTGCGTGCAAGGACAAGGGCGGTTGTGAATGAAAGTTTCGTCGCCATTTGTAAGAATTGCATGCGAGGGTTCGCAAACCGCGCTTGCAATCACCTTCCCCCAAATAATCTATCTAGTCCAAGGGGATCTTCTACGACCCCTTCCCCTCCTGAGGTTTACTGTCATTCTGAGGATGAAAATTCTCAGAATGGAGACTGGGTGGGAAGGGCCACTTCTTCTATCTTTAAATGCAAATGTGGCGATTGGGAGTTTTGTATCGAAGTCCAGTCTGGGAGAGCGAAAGAAGGATGATAGGTAAATGTTTTAGTCTGCTGCTTCGTTCTGGATGGGTCAGACCCAGAGGTGGATTCCTGAACCGGTTAGTACCGGTTCGCTGTGCAAGGGCTTTGCCGGCCATTGCTTGCACATGCACATTTGACTAAAAATTGCTCTGGGCATGCAGAGCAGAAGACACCAGAGAACTGGTTCGGGGCCGTGTCAAGCCTGTGTCACTGTCAGTTCTGCGACCCAGGCCTGAATTCCACTACCCATTCAGCCGAACCGGGCCAAACCGGCAGCAACCCACCTCTGGTTGGATCCCACCGCAGGTTCTGCTTGGGCACTGAGCTTCCAAAGGATTCAGGGGAATTGGGACAGGCCAACCCCAAGGAGTTCCTCTGAAGAGAGATTTGATTTAACTGCAGTGATTTGCCTGCAAAAGATGTCTGTAGGGGTATCATACACGACTCTTCAAATGCTTGAGAGGATAGCGCTTAGACTTAGCGCTTAGACTTATATACCGCTTCACAGTGCTTTTCAGCTATCTCTAAGCGGTTTACAGAGTCAGCCTCTTGCCCTCAACAATCTGGGCCCTCGTTTTACCCACTTCGGAAGGATGGAAGGCTGAGTCCACCTTGAGCCCGGTGAGATTCGAACTGCCAAATTGCAGGCAGCCGGCAGGCAGCAGAAGTAGCCTGCAGTATTGCACTCTAACCACGGTACCACCGTCGCTCGTGGATACCTTGTAGAAAAAAGTCAAAACCTTTCTCTCCTTCTCTTTCCTACTGTTCTCTCTTTCTCTTACTTTCTGGCTTCCTCTTTCTCTCTCTCTTTCTCTTTCTCTTTCTATATGTCTCTGTCTCTCTTTCTCTCTCATTCTCTTTCCTATATTTCTATTTCTCTCTCCCTCTTACTCCCCTTCTGTCCTTCTCTTTCTTTTTCTCTCTTTCTCTCCTTGTCTTTCCTATTATTCTCTCCCTTTCTCTTTTTCTGCCTTCCTCTTTCTTTCTTTCTTTCTTTCTTTCTTTCTTTCTTTCTTTCTTCTTTTTTTTCTTTCTTCTTTCTTTCTTCTTTCTTTCTTTCTTTCTTTCTTTCTCTTTCTATTTGTCTCTGTCTCTCTTTCTCTTTCTCTCTTCCTCTCTTACCATCTGTCCTTCTCTTTCTTTCTTTTTCTCTCTCTCTCTGTCTCTCTTTCTCTTTGTTTCTGTCTCTTTCTCAATTCAGAATGCAGGAGCAGAATAATTGATTTAAATGCAGTCAGAACACAGAACTCTTAAGCGAGAGTATTACAAAAATGTCATCCAAAATATTTTGAGTATGCAATTAAATCAAAGGATGTAATTTGTTTTAGCTCAAGTCATGCCCTAAAGCTATTGATGAATTCCTCAAAAGCAAGATGAACCTGATTGCAGCCGTTGGCATTGGAGTTGCTGTGGTGATGGTAGGTTATGAATGTTGGATCCTGACTTAATGACAAATGGGGCATTTGTTTTATGAAATATATAAATTGACCAAGTGGAAGACTAAAAGCATCAACTGATAAGCCTTCCTCATAAGGTTTGTGGAAGAACATTGAGTTCTACCTCACAAAATCCTGTTTCCCTGAAAATAAGACCTCCCCAATAATAAGCCCAATTGGGCTTTTGAGCGCATGCACTAAAATAAGCCCTCCCCAAAAATAAGCCCTCCTTGAAAATATTGCAACACAGCAGCAGCCATGAGGTGACCACGCTCACCACCTCCTGCACCTCAAAAATAATAAGACCTCCCCGAAAATAAGGCCAAGTGCTTATTGGGGGGGGGGAGGTCAAAAGAAAATAAGACCCTGTCTTATTTTGGGGGGGAAATGCAGTAGATAAAAGTAAGGTTTTACACTGAGGCAAGAAAAAAACCAACTGTATAGTCATAGATTAGTTGACACCTGGCTTAATCCCAGCAATTGTGAGAGGGATCTTGGAATCGTAGTAGACAATCATTTAAATATGAGCCAGCAGTGTGCGGCGGCAGCCAAAAAAGCAGCCCTCAGTTATATTTAGTATTATTTATTTTATTTTATTTATAAAATTTACTGGCCCTCTATCTTAATACAGAGTAGTTCTGGTCATCTTACAAAAGAGAAGGGATAGTAAGGGGAGTGAAGGAAAGGAAAGGAAAGGAAAGGGGAACGAGGAAGATGAAAGAAAGAAAGAAATAGTGGGAGGGAGGGGAAAGAAGGAAGGAAGCAAGGAAAAAGGAAGGAATACATAATATAATAAACAAGTTAATAGCAGCAAAACCTACTATAGTGTTTCTCGATTTTGCTATTATTTTACCTTTTTAATGTTGTCAGCCACCGAGAGTTACCCTGTGCTAAGATAGGTAGCCAATGAATTTAATAAATAAAAAGAAAATTAGATAGCTATCATTCCTGCCCCCCCTCCAATCTTTCTCTTCATTAGGCCTAGACATACCTAGTTCCTAAATTCCAAGTTCCCTAAAAGACCCTGATTCTCTTCTCAGTTACTTTAAATAGTTATGGTTCCATTTATTTTTAGACAGTAGACTCTGCCAAAGAACTCTAAATATTTACGTTCAACTTTAAAGACCAAGTCTTGAAATGTTGAACTGGCTACTTAAGATTTACTAATATTTTGAATGTTGGATTTTCCCCCTTACCAGAGGGAGTCCCCTTGTGGAGTACTGTGAAGCCATTACCATGGCAACTCCACTGCGCTGTACAGCAGAAGCCATTTTATGGCCGTACAGTAGAAGCCATTTTAAGGCACAACAGGCTGTATCGTAACAGAACACCCAAGGGATGTTAGGGGTGTCTTACCACCACAGAATTTGTTTCCAGGGGTTAACTCATCTGTGTACCAAGTTTGGTTGAAATATATGTGTGTGTGTGTGTGTGTGTGTGTGTGTGTATTTGTGTTTATATGTATGTATGTATGTATGTATGTATGTATGTATGATGTATGTATGTATGTATTTGTGTTTATATATATATAAACAAACGGATACATATTTTATTTCTTTTTCAGATCTTTGGTATGATCTTCAGCATGATTCTTTGCTGTGCTATCAGAAGAGACCGGGAGATGGTCTGAAGCCATTTTAGAGAGTCTCCTCCCTTCATCCAAAGAATCTCCAGTTATTAACTTTGCATTTTAAATAGCATTTCTAAAAAGGATATATTTCATTTTTAAAGGCTTTATTTAGTTTGGATGTTCTTAATTTTTTTTTTTTTTGGCTCTGTAAGTTTATAAATCTCAAAAGGAATCTACTCTTGGAAAGATACTATATTTGTAAAGCTAAAGTCCTACCCACTTGTATATAAAGTTTTTTTTTTGTCTCTAAATTGACAGTCTTGCTTTCTGTAAGCTTAAAACTGGGATGTAATTTAAGTTGGAGAAATTTTCATACTTAATAAAGATTTAAGACCACGTTTTTGTAAAAGAAGTATTTTATCAGCATACCATTTTAACCTGTAGGTTGGGCTGGTTTTTCATGTTAAAAGTAAAGGTTCCCCTCACACATATGTGCTAGTCATTCCCGACTCTAGGGGGCGCTGCTCATCTCCGTTTCAAAGCTGAAGAGCCAGCGCTGTCCGAAGATATCTCCGTGGTCATGTGGCCGACATGACTAAATGCCGAAGGTGCACAGAACGCTGTTCCCTTCCCACCAAAGGTGGTCCCTATTTTTCTACTTGCATTTTTTACGTGCTTTCGAACTGCTACGTTGGCAGAAGGTGGGACAAGGAACGGGAGCTCCCTCCATTACGCAGCACTAGGGATTCGAACTACCAAACTGTTCTGGAGAACCGATAGTGGAAATTTTGAGTAGTTCGGAAAACCGGCAAATGCCACATCTGGCTGGCTCCAGAGTGGAGTGGGAATTGAGATTTTGCAGTATCCTTCCCCTGGACTGGGGACGGATGGAGATTTTGCAGTTTCTTCCCTGCCATGCCCACCAAGCCACACCCACAGAACCAGTAGTAAAAATATTGAATTTCACCACTGGATGAGAAGCGAAACCTTTTCAAAAGGAAGGAAAAACAAGAAAAGTCCAGTTGCCTCCTGAAAAAGCACCTTTGGGATAGCAGCAAAGGCACCCTCAACGAAACCAGAAAATGCAAATTGTTGGTATGTAATTGTCCGGGAGTGGTTAACCTTTGCAACCAGAAGTAAGTTCTTCCTCTTTCAAGACTGCTCTCTCTACCTTTCCGTTTTGGTTTCTACAGCAATTTAAACCAAACACTCCAAACTCTTTTGCATAAGAAGGAAAAGCCATTCTGCCTCACGGAACCACAGGATTTAAATATCTCTAAAGAACCGGATGTAAACTATTGTGGCACAAAGAAAGGAAGGAAGGAAGAAAAGATAGATAAAGAAAGAAAGAAGGAAGGAAGGAAAGAGAGGGCGGAAGGAAAGATGGGCCTTTTTTGTGTGTACTCTACTTTTGTGTAATCTACTTTTACACAAAGATCTCTTCCCCTTCAAGATGACACTCATGAGGGAACTCCTTCAGCTGTCTCTTGTTGGCAGCAGTTGACCACAGGTAGTCCTCGACTTACGACAGTATATTTAGTGACCTTTCAAAGTTACAAATCACCCCCCCCCCAACACTGACGGGCAAGCTACTAGAACAGGGGTGTCAAACTCGATTTAAATGAGGACCACATCAGGGTTGTGCTTGATAGAACCGGTTTTGGGGGCGTGGGAAGGCTGTTACTACCTACTCGTCTGAACTGATAGGAACCCACCTCTGAAGCAGACTCACTCCTAATAGCACCCAGCCTCCTCAATAGCACAAAGCAGATGTCTGCACTTAAGAGAGAAAGAGATAGCTAGGACTATTCATAGGCAAATGCCCTCGCCCAAGAGCGAAGAAAGGTAGGATTAGCCCTCTACCCATCTAGCAACAGAACTCACCACTTGGTACCTGGGAAAATTACATCACCCAGCAAGATTCAACCAAGCTTGGGACTCAAGACACTAGAAAGTTACCCCTGCATGGACCATGGGAGTCTGACAACCAATAAAAATACATTTCTTACACAGGAACAGGAAGCTCCAAAGCAGGGTGGGAGAGAGGGTATAAATCTATCTCCCTTTCTCACCCATGTGCTTTTTCTTTTGCCCAGGATCTAAAACCATGTTTGTATACAATAGTGGAGTTGGAAGGGACCTTGGAGGTCTTCTAGTCCAACCCCCTGCCTAGGCAGGAAACCCTATACCGTTTCAGACAAACGGCTACCCAACATCTTCTTAAAGACTTCCAGTGTTGGGGCATTCACAACTTCTGGAGGCAACTTCTGTTCCACTGATTCATTGTTCTCACTGTCAGGAAATGTCTCCTCAGTTCTAAGTTGCTTCTCTCCTTGATTAGTTTCCACCCATTGCTTCTTGTTCTACCCTCAGGTGCCTTGGAGAGTAGCTTGACTCCCTCTTCTTTGTGGTAACCCCTGAGATATTGGAAGACTGCTATCATGTCTCCCCTAGTCCTTCTTTTCATTAAACTAGACATACCCAGTTCATGCAACCGTTCTTCATATGTTTTAGCCTCCAGTCCCCTCATCATCTTTGTGGCTCTTCTCTGCCCTCTTTCTAGAGTCTCCACATCTTTTTTACATCGTGGAGACCAAAACTGGATGCAGTTTTGCATTCTTGTTTGGTTTGGTTTGGTTTTACTGGACTTAGATGCCGCCCTTCTCCCAAAGGACTCTGGGCGGCGTACAACATAAAAACACATATGACAAAAGTTAAAAAAGATTAAATAGGAAATCCAATAACCTACAATTGACAATTTACATCAAATTTAGGATTAAATTAAAAATTGACAATTTTAAATTAATAATTCATTTTATTCTATTCAGACCAGGCCGGCTTGCTGAAAAAGCCAACTTTTTAGGGCACGCCGGAAGGACCGGAGGTCGGGGATTATGCGGAACTCCGGGGGCAGCTCATTCCAAAGGGATGAGCTTTGTGGTCCTGTCCATCATTAAACCATCTTTCCAAGCAGCATCCATGTTTCCAGTGTCTTTCTACCCACTTGGAACTGAACCCAGGTGACATTTCTTCCAACAGGGTACATTGTCAATTGTTCCTCCTGTCCCTGCTTTGCAAGGTGTGTCTGTCCACGAAGCCGAGGCACCCACCCCAAAAAAACCATTTCGTGGATTTTTGCTCCTTGCAAAATCTACAACTGCACAGGTTGTGAGTTTGGTTCCAACCACCATCTCAGCAGATTTAGAAAGCGAGGCTTTGAATGTAGGTTGAAGCTGTCATAATTACAGATGAAGCAGGCCAGTAAGAGGATCAGAGAACGAGCCAGGAATCTTGTCTGAGGGGGAAAAAAAATCCCTCCAGAGAAATGGATAAGAAAGAAACAAGTCATTAAGGAACAAAGGGAGGAAAAAAAAATCTTACCTGCACCAGACAAAAGAAATTGGGCCTGGAGGGGAAAGAAATCCCAGCTAATTAAGAAAGCAAGAACATTTGTGTGTGAGAGAGAGGAGGGGAAGGGAGGGAGAGAGGAAATGATAGATATAAATACAGGGTGATAGACAGATGATAGATTAGATAGATAGGTAGGTAGGTAGGTAGGCAGGCAGGCAGGCAGGCAGGCAGGCAGGCAGGCAGGCAGGCAGGCAGGCAGAGATAGATGATAGATAGATGATAGATAGATGATAGATAGATAGATAGATAGATAGATAGATAGATAGATAGATAGATAGATAGATTAGGTAGATAGATTAGGTAGGCAGGCAGGCAGGCAGGCAGGCAGGCAGGCAGGCAGAGATAGATAGATAGATAGAGAGAGATAGAGAGAGAGAGAGAGAGAGAGAGAGAGAGAGAGAGAGAGTGAGAGAGAGAGAGAGAGAGAGAGAGAGAGATTAGGTAGATAGATTAGGTAGGCAGGCAGGCAGGCAGGCAGGCAGGCGGAGGGAGGGAGGGAGGGAGGGAGGGAGGGAGGAGAGAGAGAGAGAGAGAGAGAGAGAGAGAGAGAGAGAGAGAGAGAGAGAGAGAGAGAGAGAGAGAGAGTGACTTAGCATCCGGTTTGTCCATACCAGTCTGAACCAGCTGAATCCCACCTCTGGACCTATGCCATTTCAGACAAATGACTGCCCAGTCTCTTCTTAAAAGCTTCCAGTGATGAAGAACCCACAACCTCTGGAGGCAGGTTTTTCCACTGGTTAATTGTTCTAACCGTCAGGAAATTTCTCCTTAGTTCTAGGTTGCTTCTCTCCTTGGTTAAGTTTCTATCCATTGTTTCTTGTCCTGCCCTCAGGTGCTTTGGAGAATAGCTGGAACACCTCTTCTTTGTGAGTCTTTCTTTTTTCTTGCGGGGAAAAGAAATGGGAGGAAAGGAATAAAGAAATCAAGTTGCAGTCTAGAAATCCAAGAAATAATAATAATAATAATCCATCTCCTGTCGATCAAGACTAGGAATCTGTTTTGTATGCTTACGTAGTATCCAAATACCCAAAACAGGCCAAGATTTTTTTTCCCAGCGTGGGATCAGAATTGCAATGCTGAAGATAAATCAACAAGGAAGCCATTCATTGGGCATGAATGCACGCCCTGCCTGACATTCTTCTCTGATGGTCAAGAGATTTGAACTAGGCCACTGCTGGCCAATTTAGAAAGGAGGAGCCATTCTGACATTTATCCCAAATTCCCAGCTGGTCATCTGATTACTGCAGAGTTTGCCTTCAAGATTCCTAGCAATTGAATTCTCGAGGAGATTTTTGGGAAGAATCTGGCACCGATACAAGCAGTCCTTGACTTACGACCACCCTTGAGCCCAACATTTATGTCTCTAAGGGAGTGGGGCAGTGGCCTAGTGGTGGAACTCTTGCCTCACAATCAGGAGGCTGTGAGTTCGATCCTAGGTAGAGGCAGATATTTTCTCTCTTGGCACGATGAGAATGTATCTGCTGAATACAACTCCTCATTGGCGACAGGTAGGGCATCGGGCCAGTAAACACTCAGCTCTATTTTAGCTACCCAGATTCCACCTTGTAAGGGATTATGGGGTCATTAAAAGAAGATGATGATTTATGTTTCTAAGTGAGACGTTTGTTAAGTGAGTTTTGCTCCATTGTACGCCCTTTCTTGCCACTGCTGTTAAGTGAATCATTGCAGTTGATAAATGGGTAACATGGTTGTTAAGTGAATCTGGCTTCCCCATTGACTAGCTCATCAGAGGTTTGCAAAGGCTGGTCACACAACACCAGAACACAGCAACCATCGTAAATATGAACCATTTGCCAAGCCTCTGTGTTTTTGGTCACCTGACCAAGGAGATACTGCAAAGTCATAACTGTGAAAAACAGTCATAAGTCACTTTTTTTCAGTGCCACTGTAGCTTTGAGCGGTCAGTAAATGAGCTGTCGTAAGACCAAAACTATCTGTAGAAGCATGCAACCTAAGATATTGACAATAATATGGAAGGATCTGCTGGAATATCTGAGGATCGAAATTCTGTCTTTTAAAGACCCTGCTTCAGGGTGGGGTCGGGGCAACTGATTAGAACTGAGCAGCTACTGGCCGGATGCCCTTCCTGACACCCACTCAGGGTTCACAGCAGACAATTTACTCATTGCGCTCAGAGAGAGAATTATCTGCCGCTACCTGGGATTGAACTCACAGCTCCTGATTGTGAGTCCAGAGCTCCACCTCCAGACCGGCACACAGCTAACCTAGGATCAAAATTAACATGCCATTATTTCATATCTCTCCACCCATTCCCTTTTCTAGTCTTTCTCTGACTACTACTAACCTCCGCTGTGGTAAGATAGTGCCATGTTTTCCCCAAAATAAGACCTCCCCTGAAAATAAGACCTCCCCTAAAATATTTAAATGTGTGCGCAGCCCCCACCATTTCCTGAGGGGGGAACATGCCCCACATGCACTGCCATCCATGAGGAATGGCCTCGCGGAGGCTGCTCCCATAAACCCTAGCTACTCCTTCCCTTCTGTTATTGTGCATGCTCTAAGATAAGCCCTCCCCTGAAAATAAGACCTCCCCTAAAATATTTAAACGTGTGCGCAGCCGGTCTCCGCCATTTCCTGTGGAAGGAAGGGGGAAACATGCCCCATGTGCCCCCACATGCACCTGCCATCGCGGAGGCCGCTCCCGCCAACCCTAGCTACAGCAACGCTAGGGCTGGCAAGAGTACGTCAGAAAGAGACAGAACTTCCGGCCCTCTCTGGATCAGCTGATCCGCGGGCCGCGGGATGAGGTTAAGGAGCATTCTCCACCTCAAAAATAATAAGACCTCCCCGAAAATAAGGCCAAGCACCTATTTCAGGGGGGGCGGTCAAAAGAAAATAAGACCATGTCTTATTTTCAGGGAAACGCAGTAGCAAAAGAACTATCTAATTTTCTCTTTTTGATTTCATTTTCTCCACTGGTTCTGGGCCGTGGCGATTTTGGCATACGTTGATATATGTAGTATTTTTCTATGTCACCGAATGCCATGCAGCCCATATGAGGGCCACCCTCTGTGTTTAATGAACGCCAAGCTGTGCCTTTCTTCAAATGCTTCGCCCTGTTTGCTTGTTTTCTCTCAGCAAATATCTTCTTGGCCGCGACCAAACTATTCAATTTTTATTTTTGCCCCGCCAACCCGAAGGGTTTTGTTCCAGAGCGCTTCAGGCTTGATCGAGATTTTTGCCGCTTTACCTCAGACAATGACTTTTGTGCAGAGGTCAAAGAAAATGGCCTCTTTCTGACAACTCTCCCATGCAAAGCAGAGTCATACAGGCCCCAGAGTCCACTCATTTTACCGCTGAGCCTATCCTGGGGATCGGAGCAGAACTGTTTTTTGAACTCGTCGGACCAGTTTGCGGCATTTTGAAGGAAGGCATTTCTCCGTTTTCAAACTCGGTTTTCAAGCGACAGGCAGTCCTCAACTGACGGCCGTTTGTGTGGCCACTGTCTGAAATGACAGCGATACTGACCCACAACTGGCCGTCCCATTTACAGGCGTTACAACCACAATTGAGTTCAAACGTTTTGTTGCTAAGTGAAATGTTTGTTAAGGGAGTTTTGCCCCACATTTCTTGCCACTGTTGTTAAGCGAATCAGTGCATTTTGTTTCCTGCCACCGTTGTTAAGCGAATCAGTGCATTTTGTTTCTTGCCACCATTGTTAAGCGAATCAGTGCATTTTGTTTCTTGCCATTGTTAAGCGAATCAGTGCATTTTGTTTCTTGCCATTGTTAAGCGAATCAGTGCATTTTGTTTCTTGCCACCGTTGTTAAGCGAATCAGTGCATTTTGTTTCCTGCCACTGTTGTTAAGTGAATCAGTGCGTTTGTTAAATTAGTAACTTGGTTGTTAAGTGAATCCAGCTTCCCCATTGACTTTGCTTGTCAGAAGGTCACAAAATTGGCCTGGCCCAATCATAGTTTTAATCTTCAACCCTCCTGGCCAGTATTTTAAATTCCTGGGGTAGATTTTTAAGTTGTTTTAATTTTTATTACTATTGTACAGATTTTTATTTAATTTGTTTTTACGGGGTTCTGATGTCTTTCTATGTATAGGGTATTTTAACCTTTGTCTGTACACCGCCACGAGTCCCTTCGGGGAGAGGGAGTGGTTTATAAATTTAATAAATAAATAAATAAATAAAAGGGGATCACTTGGCCCCAGAGATGCTGCAACTGGTGGGCACTTGGCAACTAACTCGTATTTACGACGGTTGTGATGTCCCATTCTCATAAATAGAATGTACAAGGTAAACGGGGCAAAACTCGCTTAGCGAATGTCTCGCTTAACCAAATAAATTTTGGACTCAATTGTGATTGTAGGTATCTGCACAAGGCCTCGGAGGCCCCTCCCAATCCTATTATTCTAAGTTTTACACTTTAGAATAGAATAGAATAACAGAATTGGAAGGGACCTTGGAGGTCTTCTAGTCCAACCCTCTGCTCAGGCAGGAAACCCTACACCACTTCAGACAAATGGCTGCCTAGTCTCTTCTTAAAAACTTCCAGTGTTGGAGCATTCACAACTTCTGGAGGCAAGTTGTTCCACTGATTAATTCTTCTAACTGTCAGGAAATTTCTCCTTAGTTCTAGGTTGCTTCTCTCCCTGATTTTGTTGAACAGCTCCCCTCTCTACCAAGCTCCCTTATATTCAGCTGAATTGCTCGTTCTTCTAATTTGCCAAGAAGAATCAGGACAGCTATTTGTCTGAAATGACATAGGGTTTCTTGCTTGAGCAGGGGGTTGGACTAGAAGACCTCCAAGGTCCCTTCCAGCCCTTTCACCCTGCATTCTCTCTTCTACTTTATCCTTTTAACTTCTCTGCCTGATTGGCAAACAACAAGGTAAGGATTCTCTTCCCGGACCTGTTTTTCCTTACCCTTAGATTTTGTGTTTTCTGGACATTTTATTTATTTATGTTCTAAAAAGCCTACATAAAGCTTGCACATTCCTTTCTGCCTCAAATTGCAAATCTTGCAATTAATTACCAAGGAGACATGGTAAATAAATCCAAGCCCTGCTTGTACACAAAAGGAGGAGCCCTTCTTGCTCTGTGTGTGTGTGTGTTTTTGTGTGTATGTGTGTGTGTGTAGCAGCTGGATGTTTGCTGGATGAATCAATTATGCCACTATTTTCTTCTTGCCAAGCCATTATAAGCTGAATGAATCATCTCAGCAATAAAAAAGGGGGAAACTCCCAAGTCTTTCTGGAAGCATTATGAGGGAAATGCCTCTTGCTGGAACTTTCTCTAAAAAAGTTTCTGTTAAAAATATCAGGGAGCCCACGAAGCACCGGCAGAGAGCCACCTAAAAATTCCACACACACACAAACACACCCGCTGCACAAATCTCCAAATTATTTTTCTTGCAACTGTGGGAAACTACACCATCTAACAGACAGATTAACAAAGTTGTAGGGGACCTTGTAGGTCATCTAGTCCAACCCCCACTCAAGCAGGAGAGCCTACACCATTTCTGACAAATGGCAGTCCAGTCTCTTCTTGAAAGTCTCCAGTGATGAAGCTCCCACAACTTCTGAAGGCAACTTCTGTTCCATCGGTTGATTGTTCTCACTGTCAGAAAGTTCCTCCTTGTTTCCAGGTTGAATCTCTCCTTGTTCAGTTTCCATCCATTATTCCTTGTTAGACTTTCAGGTGCCTTGGAAAATAGCTTGACCCCCTCCTCTCTGTGGCAGCCCCTCAAATATTGGAAGACTGCTATCATGTTTCACCTGGTCCTTCTCTTCACTAGACTAGCCATGCCCAGTTCCTGCAACCGTTCTTTGTATGTTTTAATCCCCTAATCATCCTGGTTGCTCTTCTCTGCAGTCTTTCTGGAGTCTCAACATCATTTTTATAGTGTGGTGACCAAAACTGGATGCAATATTCTAGGTGTGGTCTTATTAGGGCTTTATAGAGTGGTATTAGTACCTCACTTGATCCTGATTGTATCCCTCCTAGAAGAATGAAATATTCTGAGAAATTATTTTAAAAAGCCAGAATATTATATTTCCCTAAAGAGAAACATGTTTTTAAAGACAGGAAGCAGCCCTCTTAAGTCTTTCTTAAGAGCCCCAGCAGGAGTGGGATAGCCCATTCACAAGACAAAAGACCTTCAGCTCCAGAGTGATGGGATTAAGACATGTCCCTCCTGGATATAATAGGATTATCTAGCAGCAGAGCTCACTGCAATCTCCTAAAGACATTGCATCACCCAGCAAACATCAACCAAACCTGTGTCAGACAAGCATGACCGTGGGAGTCCGACAACGGCCAATAGAATGTATGTTCTTGCACAGGAACAGGAAGCTCAAGTGCAAAGCACAAGAGAAGTTATAAAAGTCACCAACTCTCAACTCTATGTGGTCAGCTACCCAGAGTCACATGTGGTTGGTGATTCTGCTTCATCAATAAATGGATCCTCTTTCCAATCAGGATCCAGCCTCCATTTTGTCTCCAGTGTCTTTCTCCCAGCTTGGAACAGAATCAGATGGAGATTTCTTCCAACACATATAATGAAATGTTGCAGGAACTGGGGATGTCTAGCCTAATGAAGAGGAGGACATTTTTCTTTAATGTACATAAGCGCTTAGTAAAAAGTGTATTGACTGGGTCAGTTTACTTATACATAATAATGATAAATTAATATTATTTACTTATACATAGTAAAATCTTTCAGCTTCTAATTTCTACCTCTATTATCCAACCATTGATAGAACAAATCCGATGTTGAAAATTATTCTGTATTTTCTTTTACCTGTTATCTTTAATGCTAGCCTACCCATTTCTGCACAATCTATTTTTTTTAAACTACTTTTTCACGACTGAAGAGTATGTTTACTCTCATATGGCAGCTCTTTGATTTTAGTTTGTATCACACTCTGATTAATCCTACTTTTAACATCTTTTCCTGGACGTTTAAAACAATGCCTTTTAAATATCCTCTCTGTGGATAACATTTCTTTCGCAATGGGAAAATTCCTATTTGGTATTTTTAGGAGAGGGAACGCAAAGGGCTGGCTATGATTAAGAAAAATTCCACCATCTCAGGTTTTAAAATAGTACTTGTTATAGTATGTAGATTGTTTATATAAACTGAAGGGATTTTAGGAGGAAAACACATTTTTGGAAGCGTGGGAGCGTGGTTAGCGAGATAGAAACATAGAAGGAATGTGTGCTAATTGGGACAACCTTGAAGTGTTCAATTCTCAGTGCTAAAGTCAAAACTTCTATGGTGATGCAAGTAAATATGTTTATTATGATTATTATTAAGACAATAATTCTTGTTAGTAACAGTAGAAGTACGGGAAAGTAATGAGGCTTGCTAATGATGAATTATGCAAGTTAATCTAAGTTTACATCTTCTATTATCTATGCATATGTAGGACCATATTGTTGTGGCCCAACAGCGACCAGCTGAGCTGTTGGTGGAATCTGACAGCGATGAATATTATGAGACTGCCCTGGAGGCTGAGGAAGACTCTGGGGGGGGGGTGTTCGGAGTCAGAGCAGGGACTAGAGAGGCCTGTTGGCCACCAGGTGGCGTCTGAGTCAGGGAGCAGTGAGGAAGAACAGAGGGAGGCTGTCCCTAACATACGTATGCGTAGGGCTGCAAGGAGGAGGGAGCAGCTTTGGAAAAACGGTTCGCCCAAACCGGCTGAATTGACAATATCCTTTCCTGAAATCTATAAATATAGGTAGTCCCCGACTTACAACAGTTGGTTTAGCGACGAAAGTTCCAACAGCACTGAAAAAAGTGACTTATGACCATTTTTCACACTTGTGACCACTATAGCATCTCCATGATCACGTGACCAAAATTCAGGCACTCGGCAGCTGACTCCTATTTATGACAGTTGGAGGGGCCCGGGGTCATGTGATCCCTTTTTACGACCTTCTGACAAGCGAAGTGAAGGGGGAGGCCAGATTCCCTCAACAGCTGAGTTACTAAGTTAACAACTGCAGAGATTCGCTGAACAACTGTAGCAAGGAATATAGTAAAATGGGGCACAACTCACTTAACAAATGTTTCACTTAGCAATGGAAATTTTGGGATCAATTGTGGTCGTACGTCGAGGACTACGTGTATAATGAATCTTTTTGTCTCTAGGAGTCCCTCTTTTTATTTTCTGGATGAAATTAATTCCTCCAGTGTACACTTAATAAATAAATAAATAAATACAGGCAGTTCTCAACTAAAAAGCATTTATTGGAAGTTACAACAGCACTGAAAAAAGTGATGTATGACCCATTTTCACCCTTACAACCGTTGCAGCCTTCCCACAGTCATGTGATCAAAATTCAGGTGCTTGGCCACTGACTCATATTTATGACGGTCGTACTCTCCCGGGTCATGTGGTCATTATTTTGTACTTCCCAGGCGGCTTATGACAAACAACTCAATGGGAAAGCCAGATTCATTTAACAATGGCATGATCTGCTTAACAATTGCAGTGATTCGCTTAGCCACCGTGGCAAAAAGGGTCACAAAATTGGGCACAATACGCTTAGCAACAAACATTTTGGCCTCCATTGTGGTCGTACGCGGAGGACTACCTATACTCTAGTGCAGCGATGGCTAACCTTTTTTGGCTCGCATACCATTAAGTGGGGGGAGCGCAGGGGGTCGTATGCGGGTGTGCCACACCCATAATGCAATGTGCGACCCCCCAGTTTGCATGTGCATACTACAGGCGCGACCCCCCATTTTTGCATGCTTTTTTCGCCCTCCCCAGGCTCCAGAGGCTTTATAGGAGCCTGGGGAGAGTGAAAACAGCCTCCCCCGCCACCCGGAAGCCCTCCGGAGGCTTCAGGAACCTTCAGGAGACTTCACTGAAGCCTCCGGAGCAGTCAAAACAACCCTCTGAGCAAACCGGAAGTCTGTTCCCGAACTTCCGGTTTACCCGTAGGGCTGTTTTTTTGCACTCCGGAGGCTTTAGGGAAGCTCATGAAGCCTCCGGAGGGGCGGGGGAGGCTCTTTTCGCCCTTCCCAGGCTTCTATAAAGGCTCTGGAGCCTGGGGAGGGTGAAAAATGGCTTTAAAAAAGGGTGAACTCAGCTGGCCAGCGCGCACATGCACGCTGGCCAGCTGACAGGGCAGCGCCTCGCGTGCCCTGACAAATGACTCCGCGTGCCACCTGTGGCATGTGTGCTGTAGGTTCACCATCACTGCTCTAGTGAGTCTTGATTGTCAGTTTGGGGTCCTAAGTTCGATTCCACACTCTCCCTCTCTCCCTCCCTCAGGGCTAAATCCCCCAGACAGCCACTAGATGGCAGCAACGATTCCCAAGAAGGACGATTCAGGGAGCCCTCTATCTCTCGATTCATCCTGGTGACATTTGTTCACTTTTGGAGCCTATCTTTTGCGTTTTTCATAAAACGTCATGTTTTGAACTCTTAACCCGAGGGAAAAAATTGTTCCAGAAAAAGGAAACTTTTAAAATAAAATTATGAGCAAGGAAACCCTGACGGGGACGAGTGACAAGATTTAGCTTCCATTTTACCAGAGAGCTGTAAAATTGTCTTTCTTTTATTTTCCTGCAGCGGCAAGCAAATATTGCCAAAACAGGAAGGCTGTTAGACAAGATTCCCTGGCCAATGCCTTGTTATTGCCAAAATCCTCGCCTTGGCTGGGACAAGTCAACAGCCTGTGCCTTCAGGGTAATTTGGGAGCCAGAGAGCGGCAGGTGGGGACTTGCCCCTTTGGCATACCGATCGGTGGGCATCAGGAGTCTGGCATTTCTTGCTTCATGTACAGAATAACAGAATAGCAGAGTTGGAAGGGACCTTGGAGGTCTTCTAGTCCAACCCCCTGCTCAAGCAGGAGACCCTATACTACTTCAGACCAATAGTTGTCCAGTCTCTTCTGAAGTACCCACAACTTCTGGAAGCAAGCTGTTTCACTGGTTAACTGTCTTCGCTGTCAGGAAATTAGTGTTACTAAGCCAATTGCAGTGATTCCCTTAACAACAGTGGCAAAAAAGGTTCCTACAATGGGGCAAAGCTCACTTAACAACCATCTTGCTCAGCAATGCAACTTTTGGTCTTCCTTGTGGCCGTAAGGCGGAGACCACCTGCATAACAACATTCGGGGAAGACTTCATGTTCTGCAGACGCCAAAGCATTCTTTCATTTCTTCATAGCAGAGCTGGGCAACAGGAAAAAAAAAACACAGCAGGAGGGTTTGCAGCAGTGAGAATTGTATTTGCACAGCACTGGGGAAAGTGAGGAAACTCCTACAGAGGAAAATATAATTTTTTAAAAATACTAGAGAGTGCAGAAATCTTTAGGTTAACACTAATAATGAAAGGGCAAGGAAGATACAGAATATTTTTTTAATATGGGTTCTGTTTTATCAATGGTTAGATAATAGAGGTGGAGCAAAGAAGTTAAAAGATCATTAATACCCTGTTTCCCAGAAAATAAGACCTCTCTGGATAATAAGCCCAATTGGGCTTTTGACCGTATATGCTAAAATAAGCCCTCACCTGAAAATATTGCAACACAGCAGCAGCCATGAGGTGACCACGCTCGCTCCCTCCTGCGCCTCAAAAATAGTAAGACTTCACCAAAAATCAATCAATCAATAATAATAATCAATAATTTTATTTGATTAGCCGCAACCCTCTCCCGAAGGACTCGGGGCGGCGTACAATCAAAACGGATAAAAATACACATAAGACAAACATATATACAAAAAGAACAGAGACATATACATATGTGCATGGAGGAGAGTTGACTTATAAGTGAAGGACAATTAAAAACACAATTAAAAAACACAATTAAAAGCACAATTTAAAATCCCCTTAAATAAAATTACTAAATTAAAAAACCCATCAGGAGCGTTACGAAGTTATGGTTGAGCCAGGCCAGCTATTTGGAAAAGGTGGGTCTTGAGCTTAACACGGAAGGAGCGGAGGTCAGTAGTGGTCCTAATATCCGGGGGGAGGTCATTCCACAGGGCTGGGCCCGCCACAGAGAAGGCTCTGCTCCTAGGCGCCGCCCCATGGCACTGTCTGGTGGACGGCACCTGGAGAAGTCCCTCTCTGTGCGAGCGGATGGGTCGTAGGGATGTATGGGGCAGAATACGATCCCGCAGGTAACTAGGTCCTGAGCCATGGAGCGCTTTAAAGATCGTAATCAAGACCTTGAAACGCACTCGATAGACCACAGGAAGCCAGTGCAGCTCGCGCAGGAGAGGTGTCACATGGGAGTACTTAGTACTCCCCATAATCACCCGCGCGGCCGCATTCTGGACCAACTGCAGTCTCCGAGTGCATTTCAAGGGAAGCCCCATGTAGAGAGCCAAGCAATAAGGCCAAGCAATTATTTTGGGAGTAAAAAGAAAATAAGACCCTGGCTTATTTTGGGGGAAACACGGTATGTATAAACAGACAATACTTCACTATTGTTATTATAAATAACATTCATTAACCCAAGCACCAATGTATGTTATGGAAAAATGCATAAATTATATCTGTATCTATCTATCTATCATCTATCTATCTATCTATCTATCTATCTATCTATCTATCTATCTATCTATCTATCTATCTATCTATCATTCCATCTATCTATCTATCTATCTATCCATCTATCTATCTATCTATCTATCTATCCATCTATCATCTATCATTCCATCTATCATCTATCTATCTATCATCTATCTATCTATCATTTATCTATCTATCATTCCATCTATCTATCTCTTTCTATCATCTATCTATCTATCTATCATTCTATCTATCTATCCATCCATCCATCCATTATCTATCTTCCATCCATTATCTATCTTCCATCCATTATCTATCTATCTTCCATCCATTATCTATCTATCTATCATCTATCTATCATCTATCTCATCTATCTATCTATCTATCTATCTATCTATCTATCTATCTATCATCTATCTATCTATCATTCCATCTATCATTCCATCTATCTATCTATCTATCCATCCATCCATCCATCCATCCATTATCTATCTTCCATCCTTTATCTATCTTCCATCCATTATCTATCTATCTATCTATCTATCATCTATCTATCTATCATCTATCTATCTATCATCTATCTATCTATCATCTATCTATCATCTATCTATCTATCTATCTATCTATCATCTATCTATCTATCATCTATCATCTATCTATCTATCATCTATCTATCTATCTATCTATCTATCTATCTATCTATCTATCTATCTATCATCTATCTATCTATCTAGTTATCTATCTATCTATCTATCTATCATCTATCTATCTATATCTATCTATCTATCTATCATCTATCTATCTATCTATCTATCTATCTATCTATCTATCTATCTATCTATCTATCATCTATCTACAGTTATCTATCTATGTATCTATGTATCTATCTATCATCTATCTATCTATCATCTATCTATCATCTACCTATCTACCTACCTACCTACCCATCCATCCATCTTCCTACCTACCTACCTACCTACCTCCCTCCCTCCCTCCCTCCCTACCCCCCTACCTACCTACCTACCTACCTACCTATCTACCTACCTACATACATACTTACCAGTGGTGGGTTCCGGATCCTGTTACGGTACGGTTGGAACGGGCCTGGCGTTGCCCACATGGACGCATGCAGCACATGCATGCGTCGTACTTGCCTGCAACGCTTCCGCAAGCCTCTGTGATGCTCCAGCTGCTTGGTGGAGCGTCGCGCAGGTGCCTTACACGCCATGCACCTGCGCGGAAGCGCCAAAGGCTTAAAGGACAGGTAAGTAGCTCGGGCGGGTGCGCGGGCCCTCCGGACCACCGTACCAGAACAGTACTCAGTGCTCCGGGCAGGCTCCGGCACGCCCGTACTGGGGCGTACCGCCTGCAACCCACCACTGATACATACATACATACCTATGTTATTATGTGTGTGTGTGTGTTTATACACACACACACACACTCACAATATATAACAGTAGACATGGCAGATCTGGATATAAAAAAACCCCATTGAAAAAAGTGTTAGGAGCCAACTGTATGAGGCAGCAGTCAAGTTTTTACACTTAGGCAAGAAAAACCAATTGCGTAAGTACAGGCTGGGTGAAACTTGGTTTAATGGCAGTATTTGTGAGAAGGATCTTAAGAGTCCTAGTGGACAGCACCTTAAATATGAGCCAACAATGTGTGGCAGCAGCCAAAAAACCCAAAGCAATCCTAGGCTGCATTAATAGAGGGATAGAATATCAAGATCACGTAAAGTCCTAGGACAGCTTTACAAAGCCTTAGGAAGACCACACTTGGAATACCACATCCACTTCTGGTCCCCACACCTAGGAGTAGGTCCTTCTCTGTGATGGGCCCAACCCTCTGGAATGACCTCCCCCCCAACATCAGAACCACCACCGAACTCCGCTCCTTCCGTCAAAAATTAAAAACTCACCTGTTTCAAACAGCTGGCCTGGCACTCTCTTAGTTTTGTCTCCCGGGGATATATTTTAACTGGGTTTGGGTATTTTAATTGGGGATGTTTTTTAGGGTTTCCATAGCATATTTATTTCTTGTACAGTCTCTTCTCCTCCATCTAAATGTTTAGTATTTAATTGTTTTTATACTATTTATATTGTTATTCATGTATTTTATCTGCATTTTATCTGACTGTACACCGCCCCGAGTCCCTTTTTGGGAGAGGGGGCGGTTTAGAAATCCAAGAAATAAATAAAAATAAATAAAAAAATAAAAAAGACTCTAGAAAGAGTGCAGAGAAGAGCAACAAAGATGATTAGGGGACTGGAGGCTAAAACATACGAAGAACAGTTACAGTGTGCCATCTGGGTACAGTCTTTGTCTCATCCTATTTAACAGTCACATCATTTTTAATCTATTTTATCTTGTCTTTACATTTCAATTGCCTTTTAATTCCACTCCTCCCCTATAGTTCTACCTTCCTTTTCCCAATTACTCAATTTTCTGTTTCTTTTTGTCTATATTTTGTCTCGGCCTTTCCATAACTCTTTGCTGACATCTTGTGCTCTTCTAGAGCCTTGCAATCCTATCTGGGATCCTACAAAGAAGAGTAAGATTGCAGGAATTACAAATCCTTTAATCCATTCCTTTAATCATCCAAATTGCTCTCCTCTGCACTTTTTTTTTTCAAAGTCTCAACATCTTTTTGGCAATGTGGTGACCAAAACTGGATGCAATATTTCAGGTGTGGCCTTACTGAGGCTTTATAAAGCGGTACTAAGACTTCACATGATTCTATGCCTCTGTTTATACAACCAAGGATTGCATTTGCTTTTTTGGCTGTTGCTGCACATGCCTGGCTCATGTTTAAGTCACCGTCCACTAGGACTCCAAAATCCCTCTCGCAGCTACGATTTTGAGCCAAGTTTTGCCTAATCTGTCCTTGCACCTTTGGTGTTTCCTACCCAGGTGTAAAACTTTGCTTTTCTCATAAAGATTGAAGAAAGGACAACTTATCTTCAGGCTTCTTGTGAAACAAGCAGATTGTGGACCGCACCAGGCTCATTACCCAGGCATATATATTATTCTTCATAAAATATAGTAATAGAATTACCTCTGATGGTGACCACCAAGGTTGATTATTTAACGAAACAGGCTAGGAAAGAAGAACATGATTGGTTCTTGCCTGCCTCACCAAAAGAACTGGAGGATAATAAACATGTTCTCTTTTGAAATAGCCACCGTGACGCATTCCTAACTTGCTGTCTTAATACGTAGTTAAAGACTCATTTATTTTGTACAGGATGCATCCATCAAGAGCAGCACATTCACCCTCTGTCTGGATGATAACATTTGACTGAGGAAATGCCGGCCTTCCATAAGATAAGAAATTCCCTGCCATTTTTAAAGAGGAAGTTAACTTGCTCCACCAAGCAAACTAACCTTTGTCGTGCTGGGCTGAATTGTATAGAGGCCGACTGATCTTTTGGCCCCCCTAAACACTGAAAGAACTAGATTTCAAGTTGGCTGGGCCCAAGAATCACATCTGAAGGTCTACCAAGATGAACCTTGAGTGCAAAACAATGCTCCATCCATCTTTCGTTATGTTTTTTTTTTCGGTAGCCTGGACACCAACCTCGTCATTCACAAGGAGGGTACAGCTTTTGTTTCGTGATCTATGACCTTTGAAAAATTATTAGCTTTTAGGGCAGCCAGGAATCAGCAGTTTTCTCTTTGCTGTGTGTGGGGGTTTTTTGTTTTACAAATGAGGGGTGGGGGTGGAAATCCCACAGAGAATGTTATTTCTTCTGCTGAAGAAACCCATTTTAAGCTAAGTTAAGTGTTGAATCCAAAAGAGAAGGAACTTCTCAAGGTCTTGGAATTATGGCATGTTAAAACTGCAGCAAAAACAATTGCTACCAACCTGCCTTCCATTGAGGACCTATATACTGCACGAGTCAGCGAGAGCTGTGAAAATATTTACAGATATTTTTGTATATTTACCCCTCACAACCTGGACACAAATTGTTTCAACTGCTACCCTCAAAACAACACTATAGGGCACTGCACACCAAGACGACGAGACACAAGAACAGTTTTTTCGTGAACACCATCACTCTGCTAAACAAATAATTCCCTCACCACTGTCAAGCTATTCACTAAGTCTGCATTACTATTAATATTAATCTAATCGTTCTTATCGCCCATCTCCTCCCACTTATGACTGCAGGACTGTAACTTTGTGGCTTGTATCCTTACGATTTATATTGATATTGTTTCCTGATTGCTTATTTGTACCCTATGACTATCATTAAGTGTTGCACCTTATGATTCTGGATGAATGTACCGTATTTTTCAGAATATAAGACGCACCTTTTACCTCCCAAAAAGAGGGTGAAAATCTGGGTGCATCTTATACACTGAATACAGCATTTTTGGCCTCCCGAAACCCTGCCCCCTTCACAAAAATGGACGTGCATAGGCTTTGGGAGCTTTGCAGAGTGCTCCTGGGGGCTGGGGAGGGCAAAAACGGGCCATTTTTTTGCCCACTTTTGCCCCCCCCCCCGGAGCACTCTACAAGCCTCCCAAATCCTCTGATTGCTCTGTTTTTGATAAATAAAGAATATCTATGTGTTCTATTCTATGTGTTATTCTTCTATTCTATTCTATTCTATTCTATTCTATTCTATTCTATTCTATTCTAAATCACTTCAACTTACAACATTTCTCGGTTTATAAGAGTTCATGTTTATAAGACTGTTCGAAGTTACAATGCCACTGAAAAAAAGTTATTTACAATCAGTTTTCACACCACCATTGGAGCATCCCCTTGGTCTCATGGTAAACATATGGAGCCTGGGCAACTGGCTCATAGTTATGACCGTTGCAGTGTCCAAGGGTCATGCGATCCCCTTTTGTGACCTTCCCACAAGCAATGGGGAAGCCAGATTCACTCAAGAACCGTGTTACCAATTTAACAACAGCAGTGATTCACTTAACAACTGTGGCAAGAAGAGTCGTAAAATGAGGCAAACTCACTAAACAAATATTTCACCTCCTAACAGAAATTTGGAGGGTCGATTGTGGTCTTGTGCTAATGTTTTTCCCCACCAAACATTTTCATCCCGTTGCTATAGCTGTTGTAGCAAAACCTTGTGCCTGGATGCATTAAAATTGTCAATCTAGCTTTGTATTTTTAAGCACACAGTCCTTTGCACTGGCAATTAAAGTCCATTAAATTCACCGAGGCTTAATTCCATGTTAAGTAATGCAGCCTAATTGTATTAAAGATACTAAATCAGATGAAGTTATTCCCCTTCTACTTTCTAGATGTCCTGAATCAACGATCCTGGCAGGCTGGAGGTTGATTGAATGCATGATTTGGGAAGAGTGCTCGTAAGTGTTTCTGAGAAACTCAATCCTCTGGGGTGATACCCCTTGCTGTGAAAAGCTGCCACTGAAATTCCTTCCTTCCACATTTGGGCCTTTCTAAGCTGAAAGGAGGCTTTTCCCTTTTTTTTCAAAAAAAAAGAAAAAAGAGAGAAGAGCGAGTGAGAAAGAGAGAAAGAAAAAAGATAGAAAGAGTGTGTGTGTGTGAGAGAGAAAGATTAAGACAGAGAAAGAAAGAAGAGAGATAGAAATAGTGTGTGTGTGTGAGAGAGAGAAAGATTAAGACAGAAAGAAGAGATATAGAGAGAAATAGTGTGTGAGAGAAAGAGAAAGATTAAGACAGAGAAAGAAAGAAGAGAGATAGAAATAGTGTGCATGACAGGGAGAAAGAGAAAGATTAAGACAGAGAAAGAAAGAAGAGAGATAGAGATAGAAATAGAGAGTGTGTGTGAGAGAGAGAAAGATTAAGACAGAGAAAGAGGAGAGAGAAATAGAGTGTGTTAGAGAAAGAGAAGAGAGAAAAAGTTTAATACAGAGAAAGAAAGAAGAGAGAAATAGAAATAGTGTGTGTGAGAGAGAAAGAGAAAGATTAAGACAGAAAGAAGAGAGATAGATAGAAACAGTGTGTGTTTGAGAGAGAACAAGAGAAAGAGAAAGATTAAGACAGAGAAAGAAAGAAGAAAGAGAGAAATAGAGTGTGTGAGAGAGAGAGAAAGAGAAAGATGAGAGTATGAGAAATAAAAGTGTGTGTGTGTGAAAGAGAGGGGTGGGGGAGAGACAGAGAGAGATAGAGAGCCTTCATCAGAGCCTTCCCCAGACTCCCGAACTGGCCCAAGTTCCTCCCCAACCTCCTCACTGTCCGAATCTGCTGCCAGTTTCACAGGCTGCTGGGAAACCACAACAAGAGTTGGTCACACGCTCCTTTGATGTTCCTTTTACAGAAAGATTCAGAAAAAAAACATATTAATAACAATAACACTTAAGACTTATAGGCTGCTTCACAGTGCTTTACATCCCTCTCTAAGGAGTTTACAGAGTCAGCCTCTTGCCCCCAACAATCTGGGTCCTCATTTTACCCACCTCGGAAGGATGGAAAGCTGAGTCAACTTTGAGCCTGGTGAGATTCGAACTGCCAAATTGCAGGCAGCCGGCAGCCGGCAGAAGTAGCCCTGCAGTACTGCACTCTCACCACTGCGCCACCACAGCTCATCTTTCCAATAATTGCTAGGTATCCTAGCCGTTCCAACATTGCTTATCTCCAATTGGCTGCTGAAGGACGAACCATCCTAAGTACAGGGCATGTGGCTAGATTCTGCGCAAGAAGCACTGCGGTTCTGTCGGAGATAAGTGTCTTAATACACCATAGTTATTTTGTACAACAAATGTGGCAAAACCTTTGCACTGCTTATTCCTTTCCCTTTTACTATTAAAGGCTAGGGGCCACACAGTTTATGGATTTTAATTTTAGCATAGTTAGACCATGTATAATTGACAGACTGGATTTTATCATAGATTTTAGTTGTTATTATTTTATACTAGCATTTTTAATTGTACATTTAGGGAGTGCTTTTATTTGTTCTGGTCTATTACTGCAATAAACTAAACTGAACTGACTATGCCCTTTGGAAATGTTATTGCACATCAGGGTCTAAAAGCCCTTAGGAAGAACGGCGTGTAAATAATACTTGCGGGTAAAGGAAAGAATGAGATTTGCTTTATTACTGCTTATTTATCTCAGCAGATAAGTGCAACAACGAGAATAAATAATAATAGTAGCAGCAACAATAAGAATACGTCCTGTAGTGATTGTACTGGGCATTCTCCTTCTGTTGGGATTTCCAAGAGGCTTACGTTCAATGCTATATCATGTTTCTGTTGATCTTGCCAAGAAAAGCTTAACGATAATCAGGCTGTTTTTTCATCTCCCGCCTGGCGAGGAGAAAAATTTAGTCGGGTGTTGCTGTCTTCCAAGAAATCTGAAAAGGATAAAGATCAGTGAGTCAGGTCAGTCTCGTGAAGGAATCGTCTGGGTTGAGGGAAGAGAGTTGAACAGCAATGTGCAATCAAACGGAGGTTGGACATGGAGGACCTTATCTGATGCTTGGGTTGTCTACAAAACCCTCTATTTGGTGTCCTCCTTGGGCATTGCAACACAAGATGTCCCGTCAGTGGTGGGATTCAAAAACTTTTTCCTACCGGTTCTGTGAGTGTGGAGTGGTTTGGTGGGCTTGGCAGGGGAAGGATACTGCAAAATCTCAATTCCCTCCCCACTCCAAGGGAAGGATACTGTAAAATACACATTCCTCCCCCCCAATCCTGGGGAAGGATACTGCAAAATCTTCATTCCCTCCCCACTCCAGGGCAAGGCTACTGTAAAATCCACATTCCTCCCCCCAATCCAGGGGGAAGATACTGCAAAATCTCCATTCCCCTCCCCAATCCTGGGGGAAAGATACTGTAAAATCTCCATTCCCTCCACACTCCAGGGGAAGGATACTGTAAAATTCCCATTTCCTCCCCACTCCTGGGGAAGGATACTGCAAAGTCTCTACCCCCCCCCCTCCAATCCTGGGGGAAGGATACTGCAAAATCCCCATTCCTTCCTCACTCCTGGGAGAAGGATACTTTCAAATCCCCATTCCCTCCCCACTCCTGGGAAAGAATACTGCAAAGTCTCCATCCTCCCCCCCAATCCTGGGGGAAGGATACTGTAAAATCTCCATTCCCTCCCCATCCCACTAACCTGCTCTCCAGCTCCATTCCCCTGTGCAGGGCAACAGAAGACCCAGCCAATCAGCTGGGACTCGAGAGGCAGCGAATAGATGGGGGTGGAGCCAGCAAGAGGCAGTATTTTTCGGTTCTCTGAACTACTCAAAAGTTCCTCTACCGGTTCGTCAGAACCGATCAGAACTGGCTGAATACCACCTCCGTGTCCCATGCGCCCTTGTTATCCATCTTCTATTGCAGTGAAGCAGGGGTGGGGAACGATGGCCCTTTTACAACTTGTGGACTTCAACTCCCAGAATTCCTGAGCCATGCATTCTGGGAGTTGAAGCCCGCCAAGTCATAAAAGAGCCATCGTTCCAACAACCTTGCAATAAAGGAACCAGCCCCAAGGAATGGGCAGGCAATCGAAATGGTGGTTTGGGGTCATTTTTTTGGGGGGGGGTGGAGTCCTGAAAGACCAACTAAGGGACCAAAGTAGCAAGACGATGGAGTTGGCACAGCCCCCAAAGGAAGTCTTTGCTTATGTTATAAACATTACATTATAAACATATGAAGAACGGCTGCAGGAACTGGGTATGTCTAGTTTAATGAGAAGAAGGACTAGGGGTCCTTCCAATATCTCAGGGGTTGCCACAAAGAAGAGGGAGTCAAACTATTCTCCAAGGCACCTGTGGGCAGGACAAGAAGCAATGGGTGGAAACTTAATCAAGGACAGAAGCAACCTAGAACTAAGGAACTTCCTGACAGTGAGAATTATTAATCAGTGGAACAACTTGCCTCCAGAAGTTGTCAGGGCTCCATGACTGGAGGCTTTCCTGATATTCCCTGCGCATGCATGCCAGCCAGCTGGTCTTCTGGTTTCCAGTGCATATGAAGACCAGCTGGCCAGCGTGCGGATACCAGAGGTGGGTTCCTACCGGTTCAGACCAGTTCGGCCAAGTAGGTAGCAACTCAGCTGGCCACACCCCTGAACCGGTTCTATCAGTGGCGCCATTGGTTTTTTGCTTCTGTGCATGCGCAGAATCTTTTTTACTTACTGCGCATGCATGCATAGTGCGCATCAAGCGCATCCCTGAGCGAACCAGCAGTAGAAGAAGTCAGAACCCACCGCTGGTGCATACGCACTGGTTTCCTGTACTCAGGTGTGTAGAGCAGGAAGTCGGCCTAGAAGACCTCCAAGGTCCCTTCCATTATTTTAGTTTCTGTCAGAGTAGCAGCTTTGGTTCCCCCCAATGCTCTCCTCTTTAAGGCTTCTTTTCTGGAAGAACGCACCCAAATTCTGACTGTCCTTATTTTGACCAGACACAGCAAGGGGAGCATCTTCAGCACCAACCTGGCAGCGACACCCTCTCCATCTCCCGAAGACCATCGGCAGGATTGGAGGCCTCTTCTGCCAGCATCTTGGGCAGTGGCTGAGACGGGGGTTCTGGATTGGTTGGCACCAGTGGCTTGGTGGTAAACAACAAGGTGGCACCAGGCCCAGGGGCCTTTGGCAGCTGGAGGAGGCAGGAGCTGGCAGGCAATGTCTGGTTCGGGGCAAAGGGGGCCTGCTGGGCAGAGCCCCCACCAATCGTCGCCAAGCCAGAAAATGGTATCGTGGAAGAGAAGGAGTGGGTGAAGGATGGTCCTTGCATGGAAAATTCATTCCACGGGAAAGCTTGGAAAGCAGGGATGTAGCCTAAAGAAAGGAGGAAGAGAGAATCTTCACGTTAGTCTGCTCCCAAGCACTAACAACATTCAACTAGCCCAGAAACAATTCTAACTAATGGCACAGGTGGTCCTCGGCTTACGACCTGATATTTCTGTTGCTAAGTGAGACAGTTAAGGGAGTTTTGCCCCACTTTTCCTTGCTAAGTGAAGAACGGCACGAGTATGTGCTAGTCATTCCTGCCTCTAGGGGGCGGAGCTCATCTCCATTTCAAAGCCGAAGAGCCAGTGCTATCTGAAGATGTCTCCGTGGTCATGTGGCCGGCATGACTCAACGCCGAAGGCGCACAGAACGCTGTTCCTTTCCCACCAAAAGTGTTTCCTATTTTTCTACTTGCATTTTTTACGTCCTTTCGAACTGCTAGGTTGGCAGAAGCTGGGACAAGCAACGGGAGCTCATTCCGTTACACGGCGGTAGGGATTCGAACCGCCGACCTCACTGATCGACAAACTCAGAATCTCAGCCACAGTTGTAAAATGGGGCAAATCTCACTTAACCAATTTTTCACTCAGCAACAATACATTTTGGGCTCACTTGCACTTGTTAGCTTGAGGGGTACCTGCAACACCAAGAAAAGGCCTTTGTTTGCCTTTTCCCCACCCTTGAGGAAGAATTCCCAATACTGGATAGACCTTCATTTAGGAGGTACTCACCTGAACTCCCAGCTGATGGCTGTAGTAGGAGGTGAGTTCCTATGTGATTCTGTAGGAAACCTTGAGGACACTCAGCTGCTCCATAGGTCACAAGTCCATTACTGCCAGGTAGCGAGAAAAATGTTGTGGACTTACTGGGTGTAGCCGTTGTGAGTCGGACACTGGGCAAGGTGTTGCCAGAAAGATGGATTGGGAAGTGAGGCATCTCGTGTTGGGAATACTGGCCGTGCGGTTGCATACCAGGATGGCTATTTGGGTGGAAATAGGGGGCTTCGAGGTTGATTGTAGGCTCCAGTTGCTCAGGGTAATTGCAGTCCATAGGAGAACTGGTGCTCAAGAAGAAAGAAAGAAATTCACTGGTTGTTGTTTAGAAGCAGGACTACTGATGAGTCCTTATATCAGAGGTGTCAAACACAAACCTGTGGGCCGGATCGGGTCCACGAGGTGCTTAGATCTGGCCCAAGGGCCACCCCGGAAACAGCAAAGGATTGGCCGACGGTGCCTCTGCCAGCGAAAACATGGCCCAGAGGAGTTCGTTTTCGCTGGCCGAGGGCTATCAAAACAAACTAAAAGGAGAAATGTTTTCCCCTTTTGCATTTGAGCATGTAAGAAGGGACAGAGAAGGAGAAAGGGAACAAGGAAAGAAAAAGAAAAAGAAGGAAAGACAGGAAGAGATCAAGGAAGGAAAAATAAGGAACGAGGGGAAGGGAGAAGGAAGGAGAAAGAAGGAGGAAGGGAGAGAGGGAGGGAGAGAGGAAGGAAGGAAGGAAAATTATAATGAGAGCGAGGAAGGGTCTGAGTGAAGTCCTGCCTTAGCCCTCGGCCATCACAGGTGCCCCGTGACAAGAGTGACATTCAGCTGGCCACGCCCACACCAGCCACGCCCACACCGCCCCCCACAAGGTCGAACACAACCCTGATGTGGCCCTCAATGAAATTGAGTTTGACATCCCTACCATATATCATCATATAACATTACTGAGGCTATTTCAAAGAACTCTCCAATGCAGGTTGCCCTCAACTTACAACTATTGACTTAGTGACCATTCAAAGGAACTGAAGAGTGACATCTGAGCCCACAATTTACGTTGCCGAGTGAGAAATCCATTCAGCAGCTTTGGCCCCATTTTACGAGTTTTCTTGCCACAGTTTGTTCAGTGACTCGTTGCGGTTGTTAAGTGAATCAGGCTTCCCTATTGACTTCGCTTTGTCACACTTATATGACCATCCCCATGATCACGGGATCGAAATTCGGATGCTGTCCTGACCGAGGCTTCCCCAAAAAGCACGAGGCAGAGTCCTGGTCCTGACAAAACCCCTTTTATTAAACGAATGTGAATTCCTCTCATTCACATTCAGCCAAGGCCTGGTAAACAATCTTTCAAAGGTGGATTTATGACCACAGACCTTATCTATCTTGGAAAGCTGCCATGTCAATATTTTACAAACACAATGCTGTGCAAGGAAAGACTGGGCACAGAGTCTCGGAGATTCAGGGACAGATCTTCACACTCCTGAAATGAATGTAACGAATGAACGAACAAATTGTTTCCTGCAAAAGCCCGCTCCCCTTTCGCTCCTCTTTTATTTCCTAGGGGAACGGCCAATCACCTTCCACCTGTGACTTTACTCCCAAGTCTACTCTGATTTTGTCTTGGCAGCTCTGCGCATGCGCACACTGGGAACAGGCTCCAACTGTTCCTCTGCCTCACTGCTATCTAGCTCCGAAGGCAGCTGAGTACTACCAGACGGCCTCAGCCCCCTCTCTGCCTCCGACACAGAGCCCTCATCCGAGCCTTTGGCAGACTCCATGACTGGCCCATGCTCCTCCCCAACCTCCTCACTGTCTGACTCGGCTACTGATGGGCCACAATAGACGCTGGGCAATTGGCATGCTTTTACAATGCAGTGTCCTAATGTGAGCATTTTGGGACTTTCTGACCAGCAAGGTCAATGGGGAATCCAGATTCATTTAACAACCACGTGACTCACTTAACAACTGCAATGATTCACTTAACAACCATGACCAGAAAGGACATAAAATGAGGCAAAGTTCACTTAATCATGCTGCTTGTTAACTGGGTTACCGTGTGACCAGATCTGATTTTACAACTCTTTATGCAAGGATCTTTAAATGATCGGTCATAAGTCAAGAACTATCTGTATTTCAGACTGCCCGATGCATCTTTTAGATAAGAAAGGCCTGTGACCCATTTGGGTCCGAATTCCAAAGAAGAGAGCCGGAAACAATGGAATGTAATCCCTTTTCTTTTCTGGTGATGGATCATTATTGCTCCCTGGGGACTAAGTGTCAGAATATTCATGAACTGGCAGAGACATGGTAACAAGGTCAGCCAATGGGAGCTGAAAGAGTTTGGAGTCTGGGTGTGGCTTAACTTCTGAGTCTGTGCTGAGAACTGAAACAAAAACTAGTCTGCTCTCCTCTGCCTTGTGCTTGCTTGTAACTGCTACCACGTTGGAAGAATCTGCTGTTGGTATTGTACAATTGTTCATGTGTTATTATGTATAGAAAGAAGTTAATGAATCCTGCTGAATCCGTTATCTGGGTGTGCTTTCTAGATGTGATTTCTACTGCAAAGTGGCCAAGTGACTTCTTTTTCCCTGCTCTGGGCCACGTGCTTACCTTTGACTCTGGACGCTGTAGGTCACGGCGTCGCTGGAGCTACTCTCTTGGCTGGAAGGGCTGCATTCACTGGCCAGGCTATCATCCAGCATCAACGGAACGAGGTGGTGGTTGGGGTTGAAGGCCACGTTGAGGGGAAGGTTGGTTCTGCGAATGGGCGGAGGGCTTGGAATAGCAGGAAAGAGCTCTTCCCGGAGGGACCCCAAGCAGCCCTGAGAGGTGGAGCCTTTGGCCTGGATGGAGTCATAACAGCTCGTCTTGCCGGGAACCGAGGCAACTGCGAAGGAAGAAGAACGGAGGGAGATGAAAGACAAATGGAAAGACCGAGAGTGCCCAGCAATTGTTTGGCAGGAAAGGAATCTTGAAAGATATCTTGCACCACCGCTTCCCAGATACACGTCATTCCGGTCATGGAAGACTCGTTTCTGGAGGATCAAGGAAAATATGAAGCGGCCCAAGTGTTAAGAAGTCAACAGAGGACTCGGGCTCAACAGAAGCTTTCAGGTTAGAGAGATAAAGTGGGCCAATGGCTGCCTTTTCAACTGGAGGAGGAAAAGCAAGTGCTTTGAACTTGAGTCAGATTAACAGAGTTGGAAGGGCCCTTGTAGGTCATCTAGTCCAATCCCCCACCCAAGCAGGAGACCCTACACCATTTCTGACAGTCCAGTCTCTTCTTGAAAGCCTCCAGTGATGAAGCTCCCACAACTTCTGAAGGCAACTTCTCTTCCATGGGTTGATTGCTCTCACTGTCAGAAAATTCCTCCTTATTTCCAGGTTGAATCTCTCCTTGTTCAGTTTCCATCCATTATTCCTTCTCTGGCCTTCAGGTGCTTTGGAAAATAGCTTGACCCCCTCCTCCTCTCTGGGGCAGCCCCTCAAATATTGGAACACTGCTATCATGTCTCCCCCGATCCTTCTCTTCTCTAGAATAGCCATGCCCAGTTCCTGCAACTGTTCATTGTATGTTTTGGCCTCCAGTCCCCCTCATCATCTTGGTTGCTCTTCTCTGCACTCTTTCTAGAGTCACAACATATTTTGTATAGTGTGGTGACCAAAACTGGATGCAGTACTCTAGGTGGGGTCTTACTAAGTCATAGCAACTGGACTTTTCTTTTCTTTTAGCTTTGAAATGTTTCGCTGCTTCCCTATCCAAAATCTGAACATTATTATCTAAACGAAGGATATCTCCATTTGAAAACAGTCAAAGCAAGCTATGGTTTTCAACCTCCCATCTCTCATTTTTATTTTGCAAGAAAGCTTGAGACCCATAGGGAAAACGTAAAGAAAAAATATTGCACATCTGCCTTCCTTTTTTCTGTTTATTTACTGGCAGATTAAAGGTGGGATAGGAATCTTAGCCACCATTAAGAGAGAAGATATTGTCTTATGGTGCCATCTCATGGTTTGATCTATTATTACTGTCAGAATGCAGAGTCCTCATTTCCTTTGGCTTGAAGAACCTGAAAAACTTAAGAAAGCTCATCTAGATGTGTCTCTGACACTGGGTGTGGTTGACTTTTGGTTATTTTGGGGAAAACAGCAGGAGGAAAGAGCGTTTGGTATATTCTCCATCTTAACTTATTTATAAAAATAATGAAGGCAGGATATTTAATCAGAGATGGTATTCAGCAGGTTCTGACCAGTTCTGGAGAACCAGTAGCGGAAATTTTGAGTAGTTCGGAGAACCAATAAATACCACCTCTGACTGGCCCCACACCTATTTATTCTCTGCCTCCCGAGTCCCAGCTGATCGGGAGGAAATGGGGATTTTACAGTATTCTTCCCCTGGAATGGGAAGGGAATGGAGACTTTGCAGTATCCTTCCCCTGGAGTGGGGAGGGAATGTAGATTTTACAGTATCCTTCCCCTGAAGTGGGGAGGGAATGGAGATTTTACAGTATCCTTCCCCTGGAGTGGGGAGGGAATGGAGATTTTACAGTATCCTTCCCCTGGAGTGGGGAGGGAATGGAGATTTTGCAGTATCCTTCCCCTGGAGTGGGAAGGAATCGAGATTTTACAGTATCCTTCCCCTGGAGTGGGGAGGGAATGGGGATTTTGCAGTATCCTTCCCTTGCCATGCCCACCAAGCCACACCCACAGAACTGGTAGTAATTTTTTTTAATTCCACCACTGATATAAATACATACATGCATACAATCCAGAAGTTGCAGCTGTTTTTTTAACATGACCACCAAGCTAGTTTCATGGATGGATTCTGTCACTGGGAAATAATACTCATTTTTATAGCTGCTTCAGTGAAGGTTTCAAGGTCCAATTCAAAGTGTTGGTTATCTCCTACAAAGCTGCTCAGCGCTGCCTTTTTTGGGATGGATATCTAAGCCTACGTTTTCCTGGTGGTGTAAAGCAGTGTTTCTCAAACTTGGCGACTTTAAGTCCTGTGGACTTCAACTCCCAGAATCCCCCAGCCAGCATAGCATAGCTGGCTGGGGAATTCTGGGAGTTGAAGTCCACAGGACTTAAAGTCGCCAAGTTTGAGAAACACTGGTGTAAAGGAATGCAGAGGCAATCTTGGTGAAGAAATGGATGAGCTGTCAAGCGAGGAAAGAAAATGACCACTGGGAAAGGGTGTGAAAGAAACTCAAGATAGCCTTTCCTCGATTCTGTTTCATGTAAGCGAAAATTCTGCCGAATTGTCAAACATCTGTCGTTATAGGTAAAGGTAAAGATTCCCCTAACACATACGTGCTATTCGTTCCAGACTCTAGAGGGCGGTGTTCATCTCCGTTTCAAAAATCGAAGAGCTACCACTGTCTTCGTGATCATGTGGCCGGCATGATTAAATGCCAAATGCGCATGGAGTACTATTACCTTCCCCCCAAAGGTGGTTCCTATTTTTCTACTTGCATTTTTTAACGTGCTTTCGAACTGCCCTGTTGGCAGAAGCTGGGACAAGTAACGGGAGCTCACTCCATTACGTGGCACTGGGGATTTGAACTGGCGACCTTTCTGATCGACACTGAGGCACCGCGCTACACCCTGCAATAAAGTAGGATTTCTGGAATCCCTGTAGATAAAGGAATTCCACTATAATCTGGCTGTGATGTTGTAAATCAGCTGCAATCTCTGGAGTGTATGTATGTATGTATGTATGTATGTATGTATGTATGTATGTATGTATGTATGTATGTATGTATTTAGATCCTGCCTTTATTATTTTTATGAGCCGCGGTGACGCAGTGGTTAGAATGCAGTATTGCAGGCTATTTCTGTTGACTGCCGGCTGCCTGCAATTTGGCAGTTCGAATCTCAGCAGCCTCAAGGTTGACTCAAGACTTCCATCCTTCCGAGGTGGTTTTTTTGCTCGTCTTTGCCCCCCCCCCCCCCAGAGCACTCTACAAGCCTCCTAAAGGCTATTCATGCCCTTTTTCTTGAAGAAAAAAAACGGGTCCATTTTTGCGAAAAACAGGCCACTTTGGGGAGGTCTGCAGAGTGCAAAAACTTTTTTTTTAAATTTGCCTCTTTAAAATCTTGGTGCATCTTATACTCCAGTGCGTCTTATACTCTGAAAAATACGGTACTTCCAATCCAAACCTGAGGAAAAATAATGGAGGTGAGGACAGATAATTGTTTGATGGGCACGCCATCAAGGTGTTCTTTCTGTAGGTCCACCTTAAAGCAAGAGTCTCCAAACCTAGGAAACTTTAAGAATTGTGGACTTCAACTCCCAGAATTCCTCAGCCAGCCAGCCACCTTGGCTGAGGGAATTCTGGGGATTGAAGTCCACAAGTCTTAAAAGTTGCCACATTTGCCCTCCTCCCCACGCCTTAAATGATGAATACGCTAGACGTTTTATACCGCACATATTTCAACATCAATGGTTTGCGAAGTGGTCTTGCAATGAGGAAAGAGCAAAGATTAAGCCGCCTTTTAGAGAAAGGAGAACATGAGCGGCTCCACTGATAAAGGTGTAAGAGATCTCACCTGATGAAGCGGACAATGGGATGGACGGTCCAGAATAGTTTATGTTTGCAGTACCCATTGTGACTGTGTTAGGTTGATTGTTTGCCACATCGGACAGCTGAGTCACAGCCATCACAGTTGTGCTGTAAGAAAAGGAAAACATTATGACGTTAAAACATTACCCAACTAGGTAACATCATCAGTGTTAGTCACTAGCACTGGATTAGCACCGCTGATGTTGCCTAGTTTGGATAATGCACTGTCTGCAAGAAAACAACCAAGCTCAGAGAGCACCAAGGACCCCCTCAGCTCTTCAAATCTTCTAAGAAAGCGCCAACAGCCGTCCTGAAGGTAAGAGGCAAGGTCTCCTCACCCTTGTGGCATTTGCTGAGGATCCACTGGTAAAGCTGGTGAGGCGAGAGAATATTTCTTATTGTTTTTCGCCATCAGTTTTTCTATTTTTCTCCACTTTGCTCGGCGATTCTGGAACCACACCTAGGGGGAAAAAAAGGGGAAACCTTTCGTCAAAGAAAGTTCTTAGACAGACAGGAGGATCCTTTAATCCAACCTTCTGTGTTGGCTGGGGATTCAGCGGGGGTTGTACAGGTAGCCTTCAACTTACAACAGTTTGCTTAGTGACTATTCAAAGGTACGACGACACCGTAGACGTTGACTTATGACCACTTTTCAGTTACAACCTTGGCAGCCTCCTCGTGATCACGTGATAAAAAGTTTATGCGCTTGGCAACTGGTTCGTATTTATGATGGTCACCGAGTTCCGAGGTTGTGTGATTCCCTGTCTGTGACCTTCTGACAAGCAGAGATTCAATGGGGAAGTCAGATTCACTTAACAACCGTGAGACTAACTTATCAACTGCAGTGATCCACTTAACAACGGTGGTAAGAAAAGTGGTAAAATGGGACAAGATTCACTTAACAAATGTCTCACTCAACAACAGAGATGTTGGGCTCACTTGTGGTCATCAGTTGAGGACTACCTGTTATTTGAATATGGGGTAGGGGAAGGGAGGCAGGATTAGTACACCTGCCTAAAATTAAACAGGTAGTCCTCATTTATCGAACAGAATTGGTAACCAGCAACTTGGTCATTAAGCGAAGCCATCACAAAGTGAAACCACAACTGGGATTGCGATCTTACCTCAGCTTTACGAGCCTGCAAAAGTTGTCAATCTGAGGCCTGGTGGCAAGTTTTTATCACCATCGTAACTGTGAGGATGCTGCAATGGTCTAAGAGTGAAAAAATGGCCATAAAGCACTTTTTTCAGTTGTAACTTTGAACAGTCCCTACATGAATCGTTGTAAGTTGAGGACTATCTCCACTGACGTTGTGTGTCTTTAAGAACATGGGAGGAGATCCTTACTTTCTGAATGATTAACTCTGGCTCGTTGTGCAGAAATGTTAGATGCAACATTTCTGGATAGCAATGTTCTATCTTTCTACTGTTCAGTGGGGCTCCACTCACCATAATGCGCTGTGGTGTCACACCAACCAAAGCAGAAATTTCTCGGCGCATCTCGTTGTCAGGATAATGGTCTTCTTGGAACGCTTTCTCCAGTTCTTGTAGCTGTTCTGGAAATGAGATCCATCAAGGAACAAAATAATGTGAGAAAGCAACCAGGAAGAGAAAAGGAATCAGAGAGTTAGGGAAAGACCCCTGAGCTTTAAAGGGGTGTGTGTTAAGAGCTATCTATCAATCTATCTATCAATCTATCAATCTATCTATGTATGTATCTATCTATCATCTACCTACCTACCTACTTACCTACTTTCCTTCCTTCCTACCTTCCTACCTACCTACCTACATCTATCTATCATCTATCTATCTATCTATCTATCTATCTATCTATCTATCTATCTATCTATCTATCTATCATCTATCTATCTATCTATCTATCATCTATCTATCTATCTATCTATCATCTACCTACCTACCTACCTACTTTCCTTCCTTCCTTCCTTCCTACCTACCTACCTACATCTATCTATCTATCTATCGAGTCCCTTTTGGGAGAGGGGGCGGTTTAGAAGCATCAAATATAAATAAATAAATAAAATAAATATCTATCATCTATCTATCTATCATCTATCTATCTATCTATCTATCTATCTATCTATCATCTATCTATCTATCTATCCCTATATCTATCTATCTCTATCTATCTCTATCTTCTATCTATCATCTATCATCTATCTATCTATCTATCTATCTATCTATCTATCTATCTATCTATCATCTATCTATGTATCTATCTATCTATCTATCTATCTATCTATCTATCTATCATCTATCATCTATCTATCTATCTATCTATCTATCTATCTATCTATCTATCTATCTATCATCATCTATCTATCATCTATCTATCTCTATATCTATCTATCTGTTTGTGTGTGTTCCAGCATAACTCTGGAAAGCCTCGAGCAATTTCAACCAAACTTGGTACACAGATGACTTACTCTCTGGAAACAAATACTGTGGGGGGTAAGGCACCCGTAACACCCCTTGGGGTGTGTGTTCTGTTAAGATACAGCCTGTTGTGCCTTCAAAGGTTTCTACTGTACTGCTGTAAAGTGGCTTCTACTGTACAGCGCAGTGGAGTTGTCATGGAAATGGCTTCACTGTACTCCACAAGGAGGCTCGCTCTCATAAGGGGGAAAATCAAACATTAGAAATTACGTTTGGTCTGGAAATTTCCCCCCTAAAAATAAATACCCCGGCAATGCCGGGTTATCGGCTAGTATTCATTAAAGCACACACACATATCTCACCAAGAGCCATATTTTCCTTTCCCTTTATGCCCCATGGCACAAAGATCTCATAATGAGGGGCAGCTGAAGCTGCCAAGAGGGCAACTCTTGAAAACATAACCTTGATAAAGGAATAATGCAAGTGTTAAGATGCTGGACTTGTCAGCTGGAAAGCCGGCAGCTCAGGTTCGAGACCTGAGCGCCATTGTGGATGGAGTGAGTTCCTGTCCTCGTCTCAGCTCCTGTCAACCTAGCACTTCGAAACCATGCATATGCGAGTAGATAAATAGGTACCACTTCGGTGGGAAGGTAACAGCACTCCATGAGATCACGCTGGCCACATGACCACAGAAATGTCTTCAGACAGTGCTGTCTCAATGGCTTTGAAATGGAGATGAGCACCTCCCCTCTGACTTGTGGAGTAAAATATTAAAAGTATTGTTAAGGGAAAGTAAACAAATCCTGGGGAAGAGGAAGGCGTGAAGAAAGAACTAACTGGGTGAGGAATTCTGGGAGTTGAAGTCCACAAGTCTTAAAGTTGCGCACTTTGGGGATTCCTGCCCTATAACAATAAAGTTGCAGATGACACCAAGCTGGCAGGAATAGCCAACACTCCAGAAGATAAGTTTAAGATACAGAAGGATTGTGACAAACTTGAACATTGGGCACTATCTAATAAAATGAAATTCAATGGTGAAAAGAGTAAGGTCCTACATTTAGGCAAGAAAAACGAAATGCACAGGTACAGTATAGATGGTACCTTGCTCAATAGTAGCAACTGTGAGAGGGATCTTGGAGTCCTAGTGGACAACCATTTAAATATGAGCCAGCCATGTGCAGCAGCTGCCAAAAAAGCCAACATAGTTCTAGGCTGCATAAACAGAGGGATAGAATCAAGATCACGTGAAGGGTTAATACCACTTTATAAGGCCTTGGTAAGGCCACATTTGGAATACTGCATTCAGTTTTGGTCTCCACGATGTAAAAAAGATGTGGGGACTCTAGAAAGAGTGCAGAGAAGAGCAACAAAGATGATTGGGAGACTGGAGGCTAAAACACATGAAAAACGGTTGCAGGAACTGGGCATGTCTAGTTTAATGAAAAGAAGGACTAGGGGAGACATGATAGCAGTCTTCCAATATCTCAGGGGCTACCACAAAGAAGAGGGAGTCAAACTATTCTCCAAGGCAGCTGAGGGTAGAACAAGAAGCAATGGGTGGAAACTAATCAAGAAGAGAAGCAACTTAGAACTGAGAATAAATTTCCTGACAATTAGAACAACTAATCAGAGGAACAAATTGCTTCCAGAAGTTGTGAATGCTCCAACACTGGAAGTTTTTAAGATGTTGGATAACTATTTGTCTGAAGTGGTGTAGGGTGTCCTGCCTAAGCAGGGAGCTGGACTAGAAGACCTCCAATGTCCCTTCCAGCTCTGTTATTCTATTCTATTCTTAGTATTTCTGAAATCCTAGAGGGGTATGTTTCCTGACCTGCCTGCCTTAAAGAGCTGAGAGGAGGAGATAACCTTCGGTCTTCCAGCTCCTTTAGATAGATCCTTTTTACTGGCCACCTGGGTGGAAATTTGTGTGGCTGGGAGTGATTGCTGGTTTCTCCAAGCTACAAGGTCAAGGACGGGCTGGAAAGAAATCATTTTGAACAGGAATCTGGGTAATGAATCATTTTTTTGCAATTAAAATAAATTCAAGCTGTTTGAAAAGGCTGCTAATGGCTTGAGGAGGCAAACACTACTTCCGATTCCCAGTTTTCATCTGCTTTCCAAATTCAATATGCCCACCTGGAAATTAAAGGTTCTCCTCACTCATATGTGCTACTCGTTCCCGACTCTAGAGGGTGGTGTTCATCTCTGTTTTAAAGCCAAAGAGCCAGTCCTGTCCGAAGACGTCTCCATGGTCATGTGGCTGGTATGACTAAACGCCAAAGGCGTTCCCACCAAAGGGGGTTCCTATTTTTCTACTTGCATTTTTTACGTGCTTTTGAACTGCTAGGTTGGCAGAAGCTGGGACAAGTAACGGGAGCTCACTCCGTTATGTGGCGCTAGGGATTTGAACCGCCGAACTGACAACCTTTCTGATCGACAAGCTCAGTGACTTAGCTGGTGAGCCACCTAAAAATTAGAAGAAACCAAAAACTGCCCAAGGAAACCAGGGGACAGTGGTTTTGTTCCAAGACCTTCTGGTTAAATGGGAGAATACAGATAGTCCTCGATTTACAACCGCTCATTTAGTGACCATTCAAAATTACAACGGCTCTTATGACCGTTTTCCACACTTATGACCACTGCAGTCATGTGATCAGAGTTTGGCAACTGACTCACATTTACGATGGTTGCAGCATCCTGGGGTCACTAATAATCCCTTTTTTGTGACCTTCTGACAAGTAAGAGTTGATGGGGAAGCCACAGTCACTTCACCGCTTTGTTATTTACTGTATTTTTCGAACTATAAGATGCACCGGAGTATAAGACGCACCAAGATGTTGAAGAGGTAAATTTTTTAAAAAAAGGTTTTGCACTCTGCAGGACTCCCAAACCCTCTGCATGGCCGTTTTTGTGAAGGGGGCGGGGTTTCGGAAGGCCAAAAGTGCTGTATTCGGTGTATAAGACAGGCCCAGATTTTCACCCTCTTTTTGGGGGGAAAAAGGTGCATCTTATACTCCGAAAAATACGGTAGTTATCAACTGCAGGGCTTCGCTTAACAACAGTGGCAAGAAAGGTTGTAAACCGGGGCGAAATTCAAGAAAACAAACATCTCACTTTGCAAACCGAAATGTCAGGCTCAATCGCCGAGGACTGCCTGCGGCGCCAAATCATACAAACCCGTCACAATTGATTCTTTGTAACTTACTCGCGTTGTAGAAAGTCCGTGTTTTCTTCCGAACTGGTGGAGCAGGTTCTTTGGAGATTTCTAGCAAACCGGGATCGTCTCGATCCTCAATTCCAGCCGCATTGTCTTTGGATACCAGAACCGAACAGAGGCTGAAAGAGGGAGAGCCCACATTATTGGCTGTAGCACATCTGGCAGACCTGCGTGTGGGATTGAGGTTCTGGTTGACATCTGGATTTTGTTCCTTTTCCATCCCGTCACACGAAGCATTTTGGGAAGCCCTTACAAAGATCTTCTTTGCTTTCTTTTTTATCTTCTCCTTTTCGGTCCCGTTCAAGCTGCCCAAGTCTACTTTTTCTTCTGATATGGAAGGACAGACCAGTTCTTGGTTATGTCCAGTTTCGGAACTTGGAGGGTCAGCGTTCATGTCACCGCAGCTGGCCCTTGGGTTGGGAGGTTGGTAGAAAGCGAATGGATGGGGATCTAAAGACATCACCCGTGCAAGAGGGGACTCAGGCTTGTGGTCTAGATAGTACTCTCCGTCTTCTTTCTCTTCCTCCTTTGAAACTTCAGGGCTCCCTTCTTTTTTCAGGATCTTTCCAAGTGGATCACCGAGGATCGCGGCATGATGCATGGAGCTGCTTTGAGCGCTAACCTCATTCACGAGGTTTTCATTTGGAACCAACTGCTCTGTGCACAGAAGTGACTCTCTCACTCCTTCCTCTTCTGGCTCCTCAAATTCAACCTTGTACACTAATAATGAAAAGATCCTACGTTATCATTCATACCAGCAAACCAACCAAAAAGTTTATTTTTTTAAAATTCTAAAGTGGAAAGACAGTAGAAGACGAACAGAAGACCAGGAGAATTAACCAGTGGTGAAATGCAAATTTGTGGCTTCGTGGGTGTGGTGTGGCTTGGTGGGTGTGGCAGGGGAAGGATACTGCAAAATCCCCATTCCCTCCCCACTCCAGGGGAAGGATACTGCAAAATCTCCATTCCCTCCCCGCTCCAGGGGAAGGATACTGCAAAATCCCCATTCCCTCCCCACTCCAGGGGAAGGATACGGCAAAATCTCCATTCCCACTCCACTGCAGGGGAAGGAAACTACAAAATCTCCATTCCCTCCACACTCCAGGGGAAGGATACTGCAAAATCTCCATTCCCTCCCCGCTCCAGGGGAAGGATACTGCAAAATCTCCATTCCCACTCCACTCCAGGGGAAGGATACTGTAAAATCCCCATTCCCTCCCCACTCCAGGGGAAGGATACGGCAAAATCTCCATTCCCACCCCACTGCAGGGGAAGGATTCTGCAAAATCTCCATTCCCTCCCCACTCCAGGGGAAGGGTACTGCAAAATCTCCATTCCCACCCCACTGCAGGGGAAGGATTCTGCAAAATCTCCATTCCCTCCCCACTCCAGGGGAAGGGTACTGCAAAATCTCCATTCCCTCCCGATCAGCTGGGGACTCGGGAGGCAGATAATAGATGGGGGCGGGGCCAGTCAGAGGTGGTATTTACCGGTTCTCTGAACTACTCAAAATGTCCGCTACCGGTTCTCCAGAACTGGTCAGAACCTGCTGAATACCTCCTCTGGCTTGCAGGTCTCAGAGACCCCAAATGCCAGAGGCCCATGCTTCCTTTGAAAGAGGGAAACTTTTTGCAGAACGACTGCAGCAACTCCATGCAAGGGGGAAAACTGAGAAAATGCAACTGTAGGGAACCGATGCAACAAAAAGCTCCATACAACGATTACATTTTTCTGGCCAACCAGCATCCTGGCTTGGATTCGAACCCAGATTGTTTGGGGGGAACTCTGTAAACCGCTTAGCAAGCACTGTAAAACAGCGGTATATAAGTCTAAGTGCTATTCCTCCTCCCTCTGGCTCTGTACAGAGATGAGGAAAAGAAATAGCTCTTCGTCCTTCTAGTTCAGGGTTCCCAACCTTTTCTGTACCCCTAGAACACTTCTGATGTATTCTTGCACCCCTTAAAAATAAAACAAAACAAAAACCTCCCCTCAAACGCAGAGATCATTAAAAAAAAGTGCTAGAATGCACGGAAATGGATAAATTAACGATGGAACTAAGGGATAGAGAGGAAGCAGAGCATTACAAGACATGGAATAAGTGGTATAATTGGCTAGAAAAGAGATGTAAAATTAATGCATAGAAAGTATAACAGAAGGAAATGGTATATAATTAGAGAGTAACAGAGGTGCAAATGTTGTATAGATTATATAAATGAGTAAGTATGAAATAAGGAGGCACATGTATAAAACAACAGGCCTTAGAATGGAAAATTCGAAATTAGAAAAAATATATATACCGATAACAGAAAGCTGTAAACTGTGATTTCAATGTTTTTAAAAACACGTTGACTAAAAATTATTTTAAAAAAATAAATAATGATATGTGTTATCATTGCACATTATAATGATACACCTAGCCTATCATGTTGAAGCTTCTAAAACTCAAGTTTGGACACCCCCAAGGGGGTGCAAATACACACACACACACACACACACACCCCTTTGGGAACCCCTGTTCTTGTTTATCCCCTGGAAAGGAAATTAAAAGTTTGCAGTTTGTTGCAACACAACCAAATAGATATCCAAGGCTCCTTTCCCAGAATTGAGCCTTCTCGCTCACCCAGGAGCTTCCCACGCGGTGGCTGGGCTTAATCAGGGCTTCATCCCAAACAAACCACGGTGCAATTTTTTTTCCGGGAGCCCCCCACCCCCACCCCAAGTCGTGTTGCCACTTCATTCTTTGCGAGGAATGCGTGGTAGGGGGTTCCTACAAGGCAGGAGACCCACCCATCCCAAGGCAAGCCCACCCTACCTGGATCCTTCCCACCGGGCCGTGGGGTGTGTGTGTGGGAAAAGTCCACCCCACAGCCCCTGGCTTTCAGCATTTCGTGGGGGTGAGGCTTGTGGGACCCCCTCCCCATTGCAAAGCAGAGCCCTTTCCCACGCTATTACTGCGGCGGAGCAAAGCTTGGTCGGGGGTACTTAGCTGCGTCTCCTTTCCTAATGGGGGTTTAAAGACCCTTTGAGGGGACGAAAGACCCCAACAGCAGCCGGGAGCCAGGCAGCTGCGCCCCTCGCCCACCCACCCCCGGCCTTTCGTGGAGCAGCCACGCAAGCAAAGGGGGTCCGTGGGGCAGAAAGGGGGGGGGAGAGAGGCAGAGGGGCCCGGGGCCCTTCGCGTTACCCGCATCTTGCTGGGAGAGCCGCTGCTGCGCTGCGCGCCCATCCATCGCCATCCCGTCCCAGCTTAGGACCCGCGTGCGCGGAGCAGCCTCCGGGAAGTCCGCGAGATGCGACCCCGCAGCCAGGGGGCGCCAGAGGACGGAATGAACCAGCCAGGAGTCCTCATTAAAGACACCTGGTCGGCCAGATGTTCGGTCGGGAGGGGAGGGGGAGTCGTCCTCCCGGTTAGCTTGGAACGGGGCAGGTGGCCGGCGGAGGTGTCTCGCAGGTGGGCGAGTTTGGGAACGGGACGCCGGGATGGCAGCGACGGTCAAGGCTGCTCGCGCTTGCGACGGCTTTGGAAGCCTTTACGGATGGACAGAGTTGGAAGGGACCTTGTAGGTCATCTAGTCCAACCCTCCCCCCTCCGCCCAAGCAGGAGAACTTGCGAAGTTGAACCACAATGGTAGTTTCTGTTGCTATGCAGGACAGATATTCAGTGAAGCGTGCCCCGTTTTATGACCTTTCTGAACACGCTTGTTAGGCAACGTGGCCGTTAAGCGAACCTTGGCTTCCCCATTGCTTCTGCTGGTTAGAAAGTCGCAAAAGGGGATCGCGCGACCCTCGGACATCGTGACTCTCCTAAGCACGTGCCAGGGGCCAAGTGAATTTTGATCACTGTCTGGGGATGCTGCAACAGTAGTGGGCGTGAAAAATGAGACCTTGTAGGTCATCTAGTCCAACCCCCCCACACACACACTCAAGCGGGAGAGCTTACTTTCAGAAGTTGTGGGGGTTTCATCACTGGAGGCTTTCAAGAAGAGACTAGGCTGCCATCTATAGTGCAGGATCTCCTGCTTGGGCACGGGGTTGGACTAGATGACCTACAAGGTCCCTTCCAACTCAATCTGTAAAGGCTTCCAAAGTCATGGCAAGTCGCTGCCATCCTGCACCATTTCCGACAGGTGGCAGTCTAATCTCTTCTTGAAAGCCTCCAGTGATGAAGCTCCCACAACTTCCGAAGGCAACTTCTGTTCCATGGGTGGATTGCTCTCACCGTCAGACAGTCTATCCTAATTTCCAGGTTGAATCTCTCCTTGGTCAGTTTCCATCCATTATTATTCCTTGTCTGGCCTTCGGATGCTTTGGAGAATAGCTTGACTCTCTCTTCTTTGTGGCAACCCCTGAGATATAGGAACACTGCTATCATGTCTCCCCTAGTTCTTCTTTTCATTAAACTAGACATACCCAGTTCCTGCAACCGTTCTTCATATGTTTTAGTCTCCAGTCCCCTAATCATCTTTGTTGCTCTTCTCTGCACTTTTTCTTAGAGTCTCAACAACTTTTTTGAATAGTGTGGTGACCAAAACTAGATGCAGTACTCTAGGAGTAGTCTTACTAAGGCTTTATAAAGCCGGATGTAAGCTTGGCCTTCCTGACTCTCCATTGTTGGATAGCTGCCTTTCACCCCTTCTAGGGTGTGTGCAGCTGGTGCCTCTGCGCACTTCCAGGTCTGGATTGCGTGCCGCTGAACCCCAAACCATGTTTTCCATTTCAGAAGTAGTTTTTAGGTAGCTCACTGGGGGTCATGTGCGGCACTTCTGGATCTGATTCGCCCCCTCTCCTCCGGCGTTTGCGAGACTTCTGGCACATTTTCTCTCCCCGGTTTAAATGAATCCCCAAGACAATGATACGTGCTGTTATGAGACCCCAGGCAAATAATTGTCAACCAGCATCCTCAGCACGAATGCGCAAATAGGATACTGCATTTCAAAAGTAGAGGAAACCTAGTCAAATTCAGTGGGGTTGACTTCAGAGCACCTTTTAGGCCAGGGGTCTCCAACCTTGGCAACTTTTAACAGTCCCTTCGGGGAGAGGGGACGGTCTAGAAATCTAATTAAATAAATAATAAATAATAAGACTTGTGGACTTCGACTCCCAGAAGTCCCAGAATTCTGAGAGTTGAAGTCCACAAGTTTTCAAAGTTGCCAAGGTTGGAGACCCCCTGTTTTAGGCTGCCCAGGATGGTTGCACAATTTATTTTAGAAACTTTATATTGCCACCTGCTTGCACACAGCAACATAAGATGGCTTTCGTGGATATAAAAATTATAGGAAGGAAGGAAGGAAGGAAGGAAGGAAGGAAGGAAGGAAGGAAGGAAGGAAGGAAGGAAGGAGAGGAAGGAGAGGAAGGAAGGAACGAAGGAAAGAGAAAGAGAAAGATGGAAGGGAGGAAAGAAAGAGAAAGAAAAGAAAAGAAAGGAAAAGAAAAAAGAAAGGAAAAAGAAAAATAATAAAATAATAAATTAGTAAAATAATAAAATAACCTCCCACCTTGGAGGTCTTCTAGCCCAACCCCCTGCCCATACTTGACTTGGAAACCACTTCTGGAGGTTTTGCTCAAAACTGGGGAAAAAATTTGAAACTCTGATTTTACGTTTCATTGATGGGAATGATTTTGTTGTTGTAGAAACGACTTGGAATGTTGTCAAATGTAAAACAAGAGGTTGCATTTCTTTTTTCTTGTACGCTTCTGCACTGAAAAAAACTGGGAAGTTATTCCTTTTTTTTTCTTCTTTGCACCTTCCTCCTCCTTTCTTTCACTCTTAAAAATCTTGTTTTCTTTCGGATTTTTATCTCTTAATAAAAATGATTTTTTTTAAAAAAAGAGAGAAGGTAGGTCAAAACCACTACTTTTCATTTTTAATAGAACAGAACAACAAGAGTGGGATGGGACTTTGGAGGTCTTTTAGTCCACCCCCTGACTCGAGCGGAGCCCCTATACCAGTGGTTCTCAACCTGTGGGTCGGGACCCCTTTGGGGGTCGAATGACCCTTTCACGGGGGTCGCCTAAGTCCATCGGAAAACAGGTATTTTCGATGGTCTTAGGAACCGAGACACCAATTTTATGGTTGTGGGTCACCACAACATGAGGAACTGTATTAAAGGGTTGCATCATTGGGAAGGTTGAGAACCACTGACCTATACCCATGATGGTGAACCTATAGCATGCAGCGCCCTCTGTGGGCAAGCGAGCCGTCCCACCACTTCCACTCCGCCACACATGCGCTCGTGCCTCCCACCGGCCACCTGGTTGTCGGGTCTCTGCCATGCATGTGCGAGGGGCATGGGGGTGTGGGAGGCGCATGCATTTGGGGGTGGTGTGGGTGCATGCACAGGGGGCGCGCATGCTTTGCACTTTGGCCAGTCGGTCTGGAAAAGGTTAGCTATCACTGCCCTATACCTTTCCAGACAAGTGGCTGCCCAGTCTCTTAAAGACCTCCAGTGTTGGGGCATTCACAACTTCTGGAGGCAACATTTATTCCACTAGTTAATTGTTCTCACTGTTAGGAAATTTCTCCTTAGTTCTAGGTTGCTTTTCTCCTTGATCAGTTTCCATCCTTGCTTCTTGTTCTACCCTCAGGTGCTTTGGAGAATAGCTTGATCCCCTGCCCCCCGTTCTTTGTGTCAACCTCTCAAATACTGGAAACATTTGCTATCATGCCACCCCTAGTCCTTCTTTTCACTAGACTAGACTTGACTTATCCAATTCCTGCAACCGTTCCTCCTTCGATTTCTATTCTTCATCCTGTTCCTTTAATACCACCCAACATGCAGAAATTAAAAACAGGTAAAACTTTCCTTCCTTCTCATTAGGTGGCCATGAGAAGGAAGGACTCCCTGGAGAAGAGCCTCATGCTGGGAAAGATGGAGGGCAAAAGAAGAACGGGACGACAGAGAAGGAGGCGGCTGGATGGAGTCACCGAAGCAGCCGGCGTGAGCTTAAATGGACTCCAGAGGATGGTAGAGGACAGGAAGACCTAGAGGAATGTGGTCCATGGGGTTGTGATGGGTCGGACACAACTTCGCAACTAACAACAAAACTTTCCTAGTGAACAAAAGCAAGTGTTTCCCTTGAGAAATGTGCAGGCGCAGACACGTGTCGGGGGAGTGTAAAAGGGACCAGAGCTACATCAGAACGCCAATGATGCTAGAAACCGGGACCTAATTTTTTCCCGCCAGTAGTTGCTGTAACATCTTTCTTTCTTTGCGGTGGGAACATTATTTTGCACGATGCTAAAATGGAAAGAAAAGGCCATTTCACCCGAATACCACAAAGTGTATTTTTCCCCTACTGCATTCTGCTAGACAGTCCAAAGCCTGTTCAAATATTAACATTTTAGCCTCACGTCTTTCTGTGAGGTGGGCTAAAGCCTTTTTTTTTTTTTTTTTTTTGCAGAGCTGAAGCGAACTCCCTGGCCGGCGGTTTTGTGCATTTAAACGTCGCAGAGCAAAGCTCAGTTTTTCTGAAGATCCTTGTCCATTTCCTTGGCTCTTCCTCTTCTCTGCAATCAGGAGCAAAACCATGCAGCTCTTTCCTCCTGCTTTTTCCAATAGGGTTACAACCGATGCCAGTGCCAGCAGCTTGTGCTTTGCCCCTTCAAGTCTTGTCTTTGACACGGCAGTTTAACACCTTGCAACGTCCTCCTGGGTTGGAGGGACAGGGTGGAGGTCATCTGGAGAAAGGGGATCTTTTATCTACCCGGCGAAAGACCTGCTGTTTGGCATTTTTGACCCGCTGCTCCTCCTTCAGATTCATCTGCCGGATATGCCTGCTGGAGATCACCTCCACGTGATCGAAAGGAAACCAGCCTCTCTCTCCGTCGGAGAGCTTCACGCCTTTAATCCATCCTGCGGAGAGATCAAAAGCAAAGTGTTTGGAGGACAAAGCGCCATGATTTTGTGCATTGCAACTTTATCTTGTCATCCTAAAAATTAAGCGCCTTAATGCACGCATTGCCCTGATGTATAAAGGATGGCTCTCTTTATCTGGTCAACGATCCTACCCTCTTTTCCCTGAAAATAAGTGTCAAGCATTTCCATGCCTGTTATCAAGTTAACATTGGAGGAGAGCGGGGAGAGAATTCCACGCATACCTTCAGCTGGGGTCGGATCTCAGATTTCTACAGCCACCATTAAATGGAAATCAGATCTGACTCCACCACAGGCATTTCCAGAAATGTTGCTCCTAATAAATGACTGGATTTCTTTTGAACTTTGGCTCGAGGCTCGTAAATTAATTAGGGCCTCTTTTGGAAACCTAAAAATAAGACCTCCCCAGATAATAAGCCCAATCGGGCTTTTGCATGCATGCCCTAAAATAAGCCCTCCCCCCAAAAATAAGCCCAGAAAATATTGCAACGCAGCAGCAGCCACAAGGTGACCACACTTGCTGCCTCCTGTGCCTCAAAAATAATGAGACCTCCCCTGAAAATTAGCCCTTTACTAAAATATTTAAACGCATGCGCAGCCTGTCCCCGCCATTTCCTGGGGGGGGGAAGGGGGAACATGCCCCACATGCACCTGCTATCCAAGTGGAAACACCTTGCGGAGGCTGCTCCTGCAAACACTAGCTCCCGTGCCCCTTCTCTTACTGGTGGCCACAAAAAGAGCAGCAGGCAAGAGTGTGCCAGAAACACAGAACTTCTGGCCATCTCTGGATCAGCTGGTACGCGGGTCGTGGGCCAAGGTTAAGGGACCTCCTGCAACTCAAAAATAATAAGACTTCCCCGACAATAAGGCCAAGCACTTGTTTGTGTGGGGGGGGGGAGAAAAAAATAAGACCCTGTCTTATTTTCAGGGAAACACCATAATATACCTAGGAATTTCAGCGCTCCGTGGCATACATGCCTAGCAGAAGCCCCAATGACATCACCTACATGAATGATGCAAGTAAGGTCACAACCTTTGGGACTCTATCTGCAGGCAAGCTTCAGATGGCCTGTTCTGATCCAGCTCCTCAAACAAGACAAACCCTCTCCAGTGACCATGGCGCGCTGTCCGAAGACGCCTCCATGGTCAAGTGGCCAGCGTGACTAAATGCCGAAGGTGCACGGAACGCTGTTACCTTCCCACCAAAGGTGGCCCCTATTTTTCCACTTGCATTTTTTACATGCTTTCAAACTGCTAGGTTTGGCAGAAGCTGGGACAAAGTAACGGGAGCTCACTCCGTTCCGTGGTGCTAGGGATTCGAACTGCCAACCTTTCGATTGACAAACTCAGCTTCTTGGCCACTGAGCCACCTTCTTCTCTACCCGCTGCTTTTTATCCACAGAGCTAGAGTTCTTCCATCCCAAGGATCGCCCCATAGATTTCCACTGCTCTCCTCTCCTCTGCCTCAATCCTCCTTAGCTCTCAAGGTACAGTGGCTGTGTGTTGTGACTCTTGATTCAAGCAACTCAACCAGGAGTGGGCTGCTACCGGTTGACCCGGGTTCAAGAGAACCCATAGCTAACGTTGGAGCCGGTACGGAGAACTACCAAATCCCAACCCTGGATGGCCCTGCCCATCACACCTTGCCCCTGCTACCCCACCATGCTCCTCCCAGGAGTCTCCATGTGGCCTGTTTTGGATTGAAGTAAGTGCAGGGCTTGTGCAAAGGCTCAGGGCAGGATGGGCAGGGCCAGCCAGTCCTTGCAACTACCGGTTCGGAGAATCAGATGGACAATTAGCATCTGATTCGCCCGAACCGGTCCGAACCGGCTGAATCTCATCCCTGAAAGGGACCCTTTTCCAGCAGGAAGCCAATGGCAAAGCCAGAAATGTCCTTCTTTCTCCTACCACAAAGCCCATGTTGGTGAACTCACCATCACTGCTTTGCCGCAAGACCATGACGATGTCGGCTTTCTCCAGAGTCAGTTCATCGTGCTCTCGTGCCTTGTAGGACTTCACGCACTGCACTTGAGCGGCATCTGAAAATACGATGGGATACAGGGATGATTTTTTGGGGGGGGGAAATTACCCTAATTCAAAATACTTTGGGGTTAACGCAAGCACCTCGTCATGAACTCTATTTACACCACATAATAAGGACACTTATAGAGTCAATAAGAGTTGAAATACTGAAAAGGGCAAGAGATGATGATGGATAGATACAGAATACCCCTTAATATGGGATTTGTCTTACTCAAGATTAGAAAATAGAGCTAGAAGTTAGAAATTGGGAAAATGTTATTATGTATACTGTCACATGATATAAGTTACTATAATTACTATGTATATGTAAATGTTAGAAATTGAAAGACGATTACTATGTATGCTTAAAGAGTAAAGGGTAAGAGATGATGGATAGATACACAATACTTAATATGAAATTGGGTTTAAAAAAAGAGGTAGAAAGCAGAAAGTGGAAAAAGATTACTATGTACACTTTTACAAAATATAATATAACTAAACTGTATTTTTAAGTCTTAGAAGTTGAAAGATTACTGTCATGTACTTCTAAACAGTATTATTATTATTATTAGTAGTAGTATCTTATTATCTTATTATAATTAGTAGTAGTATCTTGTATCTTGTATTATTATTATTATTATTAGTAGTAGTAGTATCTTGTATAAAGTAAATTTAACCCAGACACTAAGCAATCACTAAGCAATCATATATATTTAAAAAAAAACCATTAAAAATAAATAAAGATGCTTAGAGTGAAAATGATTGACGCAGAGTAAAATATTTATAATAAATAAAAACTTTAGCCCTATTTTGTACTCTGCGATTCAACAGTGATGGGCCAGAGTTTTCTGGACTCTGTTTTCCACCAGCTTAAAATCTAAAATTATATATCTCAGTGCTTTTGTTTTAAGGAAAGTTCGTTTTCAAGAACCATGCTGTCCCTAGGATTGAAATGGGGCAACTTGCCACAGTCAACACACAGTGCCCAATTCGCCGCGGCCAACTTAACCTGGGGCAACTTGCTGCAGGGCAATTTAACAATTCTATTTAATTATTTAATTATAATTGCTTCTTTAACATTGATTGATTGATTGATTATAATTACTCTTTAATTGTAAAATAAGTTTTTTAAAAATGTTTTTAATTTTGGCCATACACATTTCATTCTGTCCCTTCTTTTGCATCCTTTCTTTTCAGGATTCTATTCCACTATTTCTTTTGATATTAATGTAACTCTTGTCCTAGTTGGCCATGGTTGAGTTGGCCGGGAGAAGTTGGATGTGGTTAGTTGGTTGTGGCAAATTGGCCATGATGAGTTGGCTGCGGTAAGTTGTCATAGACCCCATAGGAGGTAACATCATCACTGTTTGAAGGTTTTGCAGAGAGGAGGAGGAGGAGGAGGAGGAGGAGGAGGAGGAGGAGGAGGAGGAGGAGGAGGAGGAGGAGGAGGAGGAGGAGGAGGAGGAGGAGGAGGAGGAGGAGGAGGAGGAGGAATAATAATATGGGGTCCTTGGTGCCCTCTGAGCTGAGTTGTTTTTTTGCAGATGTTTCATGTGTTTATTACTGCTGATGATGTTACCTATTTAGGGTAATGAAATTCTGCAAGAAAACAACTAATCTCACTAGCTAAAATTAATAAAAACCTATCGCCACGATGTTGGAAATGTAATGTTGCACTAGGAACCTTTTACCATATATGGTGGGAGTGCCTGAAAGCTAGGGCCCTTTGGCACCAGATAAGAAAGTATGTGGAAGAGATGCTAAATCAGGGGTGTCCAAACTTGGGAACTTTAAGACTTGTGGACTTCAACTCCCAGAATTCCCCAGCCAGCCTGGCTGGGGAATTCTGGGAGTTGAAGTCCACAAGTCTTAAAGTCCCCAAGTTTGGACACCCCTGTGCTAAATCAAATGATGGAATTGAGGCCAGAACTATTTTTATTAGAGATCACAAAAGAAAAACATGGTAAAGATGGACTATATTTAATGCTACATATTTTAACAGTGGCAAGACTGGTTTTTGCACAAAAATGGAAAAAATAAGGCGACTTCCTCAGAACAAGAAATAATAAATAAGATGTATGCAGTAATGGACAGACTGACTCTAGAGCTCAAAAACAAAGGTGAGACGGAATACCGTGTCAGGAAATCTGGGACAAATAGTACCGATGATTAGAAATGAGGGGAAAAGGCCGGGACAGAAAAACACAGTCAAATTAAGAATTGGAAAATATGGTTTAAAGATTGTGTGATAGTGTGATCGGATATGTATTTGTATGGTTAGTAATCAGATATAAGAAGGGATGAATGGACAGGTCATCTGACTGACCACACATAACTATGTAATGGATATAAAATGGAATTGTTGTAAGATCCAAAAACTATAGGGAAATGTTTATGCCAGAAACGTCACACTATGTTTTTAATGTTTATCTAATAAAAAAAACTTTTTAAAAAAGAAAACAACTAATCTCAGAGGGCATCAAGGACCCCTCATGTCAACCCTGAGCTACAAATATTCTCCTTTATTGGTTTCGTGTCCTGAGCTTTCTTACCAGAATCATCCAACAGGTCAGGTTCAGGCTGCTGGGGCATAAGAGCAGAAATCCATCGCAGCTTCTCACTCCTAGGAAAAGCAAAGAATGTGATTAGAAAGCAAGACCTCACATGCTCCCTTCCTTCACTTGAAACATACTAGGCTGCAAGTCCTTGCACATGACTTGTTATATCAGCCACATTGGGATGTCCTCCTAGGTCATGCTATACTATAGACCATCAGACAAGGGCTGTCGGGCACCAGCAATCAGATGCACACATGCAATTCAAGTTAACTAAGTAAAGGTTTCCCCTGTCCAGTCGTGTCCGACTTTAGGAAGTGCGGCTCACCTCTGTTTCTTAGCTGAGGGAAACCAGGGTTCACTTTGTGGACTTACAAAGAGAGGGGCGGCTACTATTTAAAGAGGAATAAGCTTTTGGCATTGGTCCAAGCTGGCAGTGGTGTAAACGGCCTTCTCCTGTGCAGGCCTGTAAAACTGAGCCGGGTTGCCGAGTTTCTCCCTGCCAGTCCTTACTGTGTTTCTGTGCGGAAGAGGAATTCCACTTTCTTCCCCTGATTGTTCTGCAGCAGGAAAAGGCGGAAAAGGTTTTTGTTGTCGCCGTGGAGCTTCATTTCACACTTTTCCCCACGCACATCCGAGGAGGCTGCGTAATCGAACACAATGAAACGGCCATTCCTGCGGGAGACACAGAGAGAGACGGAGAGACGGAGACAGGGAGAGAAAGAGAGAGGGAGAGAGATGGAGAGAGGGAAAGAGAGAGGGAGAGAGACCGAGAGGGAAAGGGAGAGGGAGAGAGAGACGGAGAGAGGGACAGAGGAAAAGAGAGGGATAGCGAGGGACAGAGAGAGGAAAAGAGGGAGAGAGATAGAGAGAGGGGGAGAGGGAGAGAGGGAAAGGGAGAGGGGGGGAAAGGGAGAGAGGGAGACATAGAGAGGGACAGAGGAAAAAGAGAGGGAGAGGGAGGGACAGAGAGAGGAAAAGAGGGAGAGAGATAGAGAGAGGGGGAGATGGAGAGAGGGAAAGGGAGAGAGAAGGAAAGGGAGAGAGGGAAAGAGAGGGAGAGACAGAGAAAAAAAACAGGGATCAATATTCATTGCTCTGGGCCCTGATTGTTTGATTTTTCTTCTTACAGGAAAATACAGGAAGAACTGTACTAGTTTCATCTTAACAGAATAAAACAATGGAATAACAGAGCTGGAAGGGACCCTGGAGGTCTTCTAGTCCAAATGCTTCCTCAAGCAGAAAATCTGTGCCAAAGGTGCTTTTTGAGGAGACAACTGGACTTCCTTGTTTTTCTTCTGAAGACGTTTTGCTTCTCATCCAAGAAGCTTCTTCAGCTCTGACCAGATGGTGGGGAATGGAAAGATATCAACGACCCTCTAAAAGGATGCAAAGGACCAGCTGTCTGCGAGGAATATAAATCCTTCAATTCCCCACTATCCTGTCAGAGCTGAAGAAGCTTCTTGGATGAGAAGCGAAAAGCCTTCAAAAGAAAAGACCAGTCCAGTTGCCTCCTGAAATAAAAGCACCTTTGGGATAACCCTGACCTGAATGATTGAGAATCTCTACAGAATTTCAGGAAATCTGTCCCATTCAGACAAACGACTCTGCAGAAGCCTCCAGCGATGGAGCAAACACAATGTCTAGAGGCAAGCTGTTCCACTGGTTAATTGTTCTTACTTTCAGGAAATTTCTCCTTAGTTCTAAGTTGCCAGAATAAGGAGAAATTTCCTAACGTTGAATGGAATGGCTTGTCTTCAGAAGTTGTGGATACTCTATAGCTGGAGGCTTTTAAGAAGAGACCAGACAAGCATTTGTCCCTCCCAACTCTATCATTCTGTTCTATCCCATTCATCTGCTTTCAGTCAGGATCTTTCTTCCTAGGTCAGTTGCGTAAGAAAAATAAAACAATGAGCCAAACGTCTTGCATGTCCTCATGGTAAAGGTAAAGGTTCCCCTCGCACATATGTGCTAGTCATTCCCAACTCTAGGGGGCGGTGCTCATCTCCCTTTCAAAGCTGAAGAGCCAGCGCTGTCCGAAGATGTCTCCGTGGTCATGTGGCCGGCATGATTCAACATTGGGTAATGGAAAGGCACACTCAGGCTAAAGGCAACAACAGCTCTTTATTGTAACAGAACAACTATATACAATCCAGCGAAGGTTCAGTCTGACAGCAGCCCTTTTATAGGGAGCTGTCAGACCCTTCGACCAATGAGACTGAACCTCTGTTCCCGCTGGAACAGAGGACCTTGGTGGAAACAATTATGACAGTTGCTAGTATCTAACAGAAGGCGCATGGAGCACTTACCTTCCCACCAAAGGTGGTTCCTATTTTTTCTACTTGCATTTTACATGCTTTTGAACTGCTAGGTTGGCAGAAGCTGGGGCAAGTAATGGGAGCTCACTCCGTTACGTGGCGCTAGGGATTCGAACTGCCGACCTTTCTGATCGACAAGCTCAGCGTCTTAGCCACTCAGCCACCCCAGGTCCTCATGAGGGCAGGTGAAAATACTAGCCACCTTCTTTCAAGAGAGGTCTCTGTAGCCATCTATCTTACTGAGAAGAACTTCTGAAGCTGTAGGGAGTCATAAACCCTTCCTTCTTTGATAGGTTCAAAACAGCCCTGGATTCTGCAGAGACCCACCCCAAAAAACTTACTCCCTGGGTCGAGAAAGAAGCAGGTAGTCATTGAAGAGATGGAGGTAGATGGGCCTGGTGGTAAGCTTCCACTTTAAGCTGATATTATATTCCAGAGCTGTAAGTTCTCCATGTTTTACTAGCCGCCGAGACTGTGAGATAAGTGGGAAGATCTGCAAAGGGAAAGAGTCTCCTTTTAGACATGTTTTTTAAATATACACATAAATACACACACATTGTCCTTGACTTATGACCACAACTGACCCAAATTTTCAGTTTCTAAATGAGACATTTGTTAAAGGAGTTAGAAGAAAATGATCCTCAAAACTGAGATGCTTGACAACTGACTCATATTTATGATTAACTTAACAACTGTCTCCTTTTACTCATACTTAAATCCTTGTCTTATAATAACTCCCAGCTAGGCTTCTCCTCCAGCAAGTAGCAGGACATATATGTGTTATATATTGTATGCATATTATATAAAAGTACACATCAGAGCCAATTTGGTCTAGTGGTTAAGGCGCCAGGCTAGGAAGCAGGAGGCTGCGAGTTCAAGTCCCACTTTAGCCATAAAGCCAATTGGCTGACTCTGGGCCAGTCGCTCATTCAGCCCAGCCCACCTCACAAGATTGTTGTTGAGGGGAAAACAGGAGAAGGAAAGTGTGTTGGATATGTTGGGTGCCCTATAAATGTTATTTGTAAAAAATAATAAAGGTGGGATATAAATAAATAAATATCCCCTGTGCTATTTTTCTTCTGGAACCATAATTGTGAGAAAGAAATGAGACCTGGAATTAAAAGCAGCAGAACCAAAAACTGGCCAAATTTACGCCAAAGATGCTTTTCAAAAGATAACTGGGCTTTCTGGTTTTTTTTCCTGAAAACGTTTCGCTTCTTGTTCAAGAGGTTTCTTCAGTTCTAACTGAGACAAAATAGCCAAAATCTAGTTTATTCCAAGAACAGGAGCAATACTTTCCGATACTTTCCTGTCTTCGCATCCACACCTTTGATCTCACCTGTCTCCTTTCCACGATCTCAACAAAGCCAACATTTTCTCAGTCTGCCCTTTCATCTCAAATCATTTTTCTTTCCTTATGACCAAGTCATCTCTATGTTTTTCCTTGTTTTTATACACACACTGACTCAGCAACCTTTTGTTCTGGAGTTTTATCTCTTCTGGTTTTACTGCTCGATTCTGCTAAATTCTGACTAAAGTTTGAACATTGAACCTGATCTTCCCAGCCTCGTTGCCACATAACAAAATGGTGTGATCTTTTCAAAAGGACACATGCTGTATATCCCTTTCCTGTGGACAATAGATGGAAGCTAACTGTTCAGATCGAGGCTTCCCAAGAGCATGACGCAAACTTCTTGTCCCAACAAAAAACCCTTTTATTAATTGACTGTGAATTCTGCTCATTCACATCCAGCAGTCTTTCGGGGGAGGATTTACAGTCACAGACCTTATCTGGCTTGGAGAGCTGCCAGGCCGATATCTGCAAAACTTGGCAAGGAGTCTCGGAGAGTCACAAACCAATTCAGCGAACTAATTGTCTCCTACAAACTGCACTCCCCTTTCGCTCCTCTTTTATTTCCTCTGGGAGGGGCCATTCATCGTCCACCTGTGGCCTTACTCCCAAGTCGACCCCTGTTCTTTAGCTGTTCCCTTCAGCTGGCAACTCTGCGCATGTGCACACTGGGAACAGGCTCCAGCTGTTTCTCTGCCTCACTGATGTCTGACTCTGAAGGCAGCTGATAACTGTCAGACGGCTCTGGCCCCATCTCTGCCTCTGACACAGAGCCTCATCAGAGCCTTTCCCAGACTCCAGGACTCCTGGCCCATGTTTCTCCCCAACCCTCCTCACTGTCTGAGTCTGCTGCCAGCTCCACTGGTGGGCCATAACACTAACCAAGGAGAGAATCAACCTAGAACGAAGGAGACATTTGCAAAGAGTGAGGACAATTAACCAATGGAACAAATTGCCTTCAGAAGTTGTGGGTGCTTCATCACTGGAGGTTTTTAAAAAAGAGACTGGACTGAAATGGTATAGGGTCTCCTGCTTGAGCAGAGGGTTACAATACAATACAATACAATACAATACAATACAATACAATAGTAGAGTTGGAAGGGACCTTGGAGGTCTTCTAGTCCAACCCCCTGCCTAGGCAGGAAACCCTACACCATTTCAGACAAATAGCTATCCAACATATTGGACTAGAAGACCTCTGAGGTCTCTTCCAATTCTATTCTATGTTCCTACAGCCATTTCCAGGTCTTAGAACCTCTCCACCATTAGCAAACATTGTTAAGCAAGGTTCCCAAACTCACCTACCTGCTAAAATGTTTAATGTGTCTGTATAACCTTTGCCTTTTATCTATATATAATGTGTACTCATTCTATCTACTTACATGTTGAAACTTAAATGCCTTCATTTTCAAAGCATTGCTTTTCAGAACTATATTCTATTCATACATCTTCATCAGTGCCTCCCTTAAACAAGGGTGATGACTCAGTACAAGGAAGTCCTTGGCTTACAACCACAATTGAGGCCGGAATTCCTACCGCTAAGCAAGACAGTGACTTTTGCCCCATGTTACCACCTTTCTTGCCACGGTTGTTAAGTGAAGCATGGCACTTGTTAAGTCCGTCACACGGTTGTTACAGTGGTGGGTTTCAATTTGTTTTACTACCGGTTCGCTCGTGCGCATGTGTGCAAGCATCCAGGCAGGTGGGTGGAGCTTCCCACCGCCGCCACTATGGCTTCGCCCGATCTGGGGCCAACCAGTAGAAACCCACTTCTGGATTGTTAAGTGAATTTGGCTTCCTCTTTGACTATGCTTGTCAGAAGCTTGCAAAAGGAGATGACATGATTTCGGGACACTGCAACCGTCCTACGTACACGCCAGTTGCCAAGCATCTGAATTTAGATCAGGTGACCACGGGGATGCTGCAATGGTCGTAAGTGTGAAAAACTGCCGTAAGTCACTTTTTCAGTGCTGCTGTAACTTTGAACAGTTGCTAACCAAATGGTTGTAACTCGACAACTTTCCTGTACACAAGAAAGCTGTCGGAGAGGAATTAAGAGTTCATGTCTCCAGACACCTAGAACAAGGAGAAGGAGAAAAGGAGAAAGAAAAGGGACTAAATGAAGGACAAGAAGAAGATACCGTATTTTCGAGTATAAGACGCACCGGATTATAAGACGCACCAAGGTTTTGAAGAGGCAATTTTAAAAAAAAGTTTTTGCACTTTGCAGACCTCCCCAAAAAGGCCCGTTTTTCGTGAAAATGGGCCCGTTTTTTTTTAAAGGGCACGAATAGCCTTTAGGAGGCTTCTAGAGTGCTCCGGGGGGGGGGGGACAAAAATGAGCAAAAAACGCCCCGTTTTCCCCTCATATCTGCCCTCCCCAGCCCCCAGAACCACTCTGGAAACCTCCTAAAGGCTATGCATGGTCATTTTTGCAAAGGGGGCAGGATTTCGGGAGGCCAAAAATGCTGTATTCAGTGTATAAGACGAACTCAAATTTTCAGCCTCTTTTTTGAGGGAAAAAGGTGCGTCTTATACTCCGAAAAATACGTTATACAACAGAACAAAAAGAGATTGAAAAAGAAAAAAACTTAGATGATTGCATTGGGATTTACAGTGACACACCAAAAGGAAACAAGGGTGAAGCAGCCCCCCCAAAAGGGAAAATTAAATAGCAAAGGTGGGATTAATGGGGAAAGACAGTGGGGGACTGGGGAAAGGTACCAAAACAATAGAATTAAAAAGGAGAAAAAAGATTTGGAAGAAAAAATATAGAAATTACAAGAACAAGAAAAGGCTAGGCGAATGGATGGAGAAAAGAGAATATAAGAGAAGTAAAGCTCCTGAGAGACTAACAGAAAATGATTGAAAGGAGGAAAGAAGGAAAAGGATTTACTAGTAGAATACTATTAATTGTGGATAATTAACTAAGTGAAATGTTTACTATATAAAATTAAATTTGAGGATGTATGTTACCAATAGTAAAACAGAATAATAGACGGAAATGATACGTTACATTTGATTAGCTTGGAGAGGCAAAATAGTGATATTGCTTATATCTTAAGAAGAAATTAAAATTAATCTGGAAAACATGGAAAGAAAATAAAAGGACTGAAATGTGAAATGGAAACATGATGTAAAATGAACGATGCATAACAGAAGATGTAAAGGGGGAAAGGAAGTTAAAAGAAGTTTTAAAAGAAGTTAAAATATGTAACAAAAAATAAATAAACCACCTTTGTTTTAAAAAAAAAGATTTCATGTCTCCATGATGACATTGGTTCACGCTGTGAGGTGAGCGGCCTATAAATTTGATAAATAAAATAAACGGTGACCTGGAGTTTCCTAAAATATTATATCCTCTCTGGGTTCTACAAGTCACACTCTGGATCTCATGTTACCTACTAGCAGGATTAGGGAAGGGGCTTTCTAAGGAAGCTTAGAGTAAGATGAGTGTGTTTGAAAACTGAAAGCGATTCCAGAAGGACTGTTTGGGTGACGTGAGGTGGCCACATCTGTTCTCACAGAAGCTAACTGCTTTTTTGCAGGAGGAAACAGTCTGTAGGGATTTAGAGTGATTAATAGTTCCTTGAGTGAGTTAAGCCTCTGAGACACATTTTGCTGCCTCTCTTAAGAAATCCCAAAGCTTTGCAACAGTTACTGGAATCGCCTGCAAATGCAGTTCAACTTTTGCTGACTTCACGGGGAATTTCTGGCATCCTCAACCATTCACCCTGTTCCCTGATGAAAACCATGAGCTTAAATAAACAGTGATAAGAGTTGGAAGGGACCTTGCAGGTCATCTAGTCCAACCCCCTGCTCACGCAAGAGACCCGCACTAGGGATTCGCACCGCCGAACTGCCGACCGCGATCGATTTTCTGCTGTTAAGGGAGACATGGGTTAAGTGAGCTATTCTATTCTATTTACTCTACTTACTCTACTCTCTTCTACTCTACTCTACTCTACTCTACTCTACTCTACTCTACTCTACTCTACTCTGTTCTAAATTCTATTTGCCCCATGAGCTTAAACAAAAGTTAAAAGGATGTTAGTTCTGACAATCTTGGGCAGGGATTTCTGAGTTCTGAATCCAAAAGAGATTCCTTGCAGGATATGTATGTATGTATGTATATGTTCTGTCCCGTGATTCCAATGAATATGCAGACCCGGGCTTGGCTGTCTGCCACGACTAATTACATAGATAAAGTCACCCCTTGGCTAGGAGCCTAGAAAGTTCTCTTCAAGAACCAAAGATTAAATTTACGGAACGCTTTCTCAACGGCTCGTATAATGGACTGCTGTTTCCTGCAAAGATTCCCCTCCCGTCGCTCTACCTATAAACTCTTTGGGAGGGGCCACACCACAGCTGTCCCTATTTCCTTCTATGACATCTTCTCCACAGCTGTTCCTTTCTCCTATCAATTCTACGCATATGCACATCAGGGACAACCTCCCTCTGTTCCTCCTCAATGTTCCCTGACTCAGATGCCACCTGGTGGCCAACAGGCTGCTCTAGTTCCTGCTCTGACTCCAAACACCCTCCAGAGTCTTCTCATCTTCCAGAGCAGTCCCATAATGGTCTGAGCTGTCAGAGTCCACCAACAACTCAGCTGGCCGCTGCTGGACCACAACAGTATGTATGTATTTTTACCTTGCATTCAAACTCCATATGTTGACTTAAGTGAATCAATTCTTCAGTGCTCTTCATACGCTGGACATTTGCATTGCAGTCTTTGATGAGCTGCAGAGAGAAAAAGGCCATCAGAATAGAAAAAGGGGAGGAAAAAATATTTGCAAAACCACCAATTTTTACTTTGAAAGAATTGGATTTAAAAGAGGTTGCTTCTCCCTTTAGCACGCAGAGGGAAATTCTGCATTATTATTTCTCGGAGGGAGCAGGGATTATGCACATCCCAGAACAGCAATCCCTTAGGGCTCCTTAGGAATGTTATTCTATATATGTCAACTTGTTTTAATTTTGGTTTCCAAAGGGTGAATTTGAACAGTGGGGAAACTGTTGAAGTCTCTTGACTAGACTTATCCCGCTTATCCCACTCGACTAGACTTATCCCACAATTGTTTGGCCCACCAAAGCAGAAAGATACCAAGAAATATCTAATTTATTTATTTTTCCTTTTTAGCAATAACTTTTTAAGGATAAAAACAGATAAACCAAAGAGCAATTTCCCCTACTACATTTCTTTTTTTTAAAAATAACTATCCAAAAAATTTGCAGAGCGATCCGACTTTAAAAATACCTCAGTTTCGCATTCTATGTTGGTTTATTCAAATAATAATTTAAGTACATTTGCATTCAGGGGCAAACTAAACACTTTCCTTTCCATTCCTACTCTAGGTAAAGGTAAAGTCCCCCCCCCATATGTGGTAGTCGTTCCCAACTCTAGGGGGCGGTGCTCATCTTTGTTGCAAAGCCGAAGAGCCAGCACTGTCCGAAGACGTCTCCGTGGTCATGTGGCTGGTTAAATGCCTGAAGGTGCACGGAACGCTGTTGCCTTCCCACCAAAGGTGGTCCCTATTTTTCTACTTGCATTTTTACCTGTTTTCAAACTGCTAGGTTGGCAGAAGCTGGGACAAGGAACGGGAGCTCACTTCGTTATGCAGCGCTAGGGATTCGAACCGCCGACCTTTCTGATCGACAAGCTCAGTGTCTTAGCCACTGAGCCACCTGTTATTCCTACTCTACAGAGAGGGTAACACCATGCCGCTGTGTTCCAAAAATGGAAGTAAAACTCCTCAGCAACAACCTTGGATATTTCAGCTTCTGAACCGAAAGGAGATTTTTGTGTGAGGAGAGAAGAGGGGAGAAGATGGACGTTTGAAAAACAGATTCTGAGGGGCTTTTACCTTTTCAAGAGCGTCGTATGCCTGTGTGGCCTGGACTTCTTCATCAGCCCCAGGTGGAATTCTTTTCAGGATGTTCTGCAGAAGGAAAGATGGATGGATTGATTGATTGATTGATTGATAGATTGATTGATTGATTTCCTGCCTTTATTATTTCTACAAATAAACCAAGGTGGCAAACATATCCAACATACCTATCCCCTCTTAAAGTGTAAAGTGAGTTGGGCTGAAAGAGAGGGACTGGCTCAAAGTCACCCAGCTGGCTTTCATGCCTAAGGCAGGACTAGAACTCCCAGTCTCCTGGTGACTGGCTCACTCAGCTGGCTTTCATGCCTAAAATGGGATTAGAACTCACCGTGTCCTGGTAAATGGCCCAAAGTCACCCAGCTGGCTTTCATGCCTAAGGCAAGACTAGAACTCACCATCTCCTGATGACTGGTCCAAAGTCACCCAGCTAACTTTCACATCTAAGGCGGGACTAGAACTCCCAGTCTCTTGGTGATTGGCTCAAAGTCACCCAGCTGGCTTTCATACCTAAGGCGAGACTAGAACTCCCAGTCTCTTGGTGACTGGCCCACCTAGCTGGCTTTCATGCCTAAAATGGGACTAGAACTCACATTATCCCACTTTCTAGCCTGGTGTCTTAACCAATAGTCGGCCAAACTGGCTCTCTGTGAAAAGCTGGAGAGCTTCTGTATTTTCTAACCCCCCCTTTTTTTTTTGGTTTAATTTTTTGGAACTAGTCATCAATTTTGAATTCAAACTGATCTCACGGCAGCCACGAATTCTCGCCAACATCTTGAGAACAGGAAATGGGGCAACACCACTATTTCTATCTAGAGATCTTTGCTAGAGAACTTGGTAAACATCTCTTCTCTTTTTCTCTAAGGGGACACAGAGAGAATCGGAGTAAGAGGGAAGGAGAACTCTGCCAGGGTATTTTATAGAAGGAAAAAAGAAGAAGAGCTGAGGCCAAACAAACCCCCTTCAATCGTGTGCAGGTAGTCCCCGACTTACGACAACAATTGAATCCCAAATTTATGTTGATGAGTGATCAATTCATTTCGCCCCACTTTACAAATTTTCTCGCCGCATTTGTTAAGTGAATCACCGCAGTTGTTAAATGAGCAACCTGATTAAGTGAATCGGTTTTTCCCGTTGGGTCACAAAAGGGGATCGCATGACCCCAGGACACTGCAACTGTCATAAATGTGAGTCAGGGGTCAAGTGTTCGAATGAAAATCACACGATCCCGGGGATGCTGCAATGGTCATATGTGTGAAAAAGTTCATAAGTCACTTTTTTTCAATGTCGTTGGAACTTCAAATGGTCACTAAACAAACTCTTGTAACTACCTGTACAGATATTCCTCGACTTACGACCGGCCACTTAGCTTTTGAAGTTACAATGCCCGCTACTAAAATACTTACAACACAGTTACAAAGTTCCAATAGCCACTCCCCCAGTCACGTGATTTGCATTTTGGTTGCTTGGCAACTGGCTCACATTTACGGCCCATTGCATTATCCCAACATTGAGTGCCCACAATTTACGATATTTTTGTCGCTTATGTTTCAGCAAAAACGCCCCATTGTGAACAACGACTATTGTATAAGTAACCAACACATAAAAGGTCATAAAAACGGGACCGTCACGTGATGGCTCAGGACTTATGACAGTAACAGGCACGGCCCGTTACCATTGTTAAGTTGAGGATTAGCTGTATATCAATGGTAAATGAGGTTCAAATAGAAGAATACTGAACATGTGCAGGGCTCTGGATATAACAAAGGGCTTTGGAGTAGGGGTGGAAATGATGAGGCCAATAAGGAAGATGATTGTTGTGATCTGCCAGTGGCCGGAGGAGCTGGCCGCTGAGTCGGACAGTGAGGAGGTTGGAGAGGAACATGGACCGGTCCTGGAGTCTGGGGAAGGCTCTGACGAGGGCTCTGCGTCGGAGGCAGAGATGGGGCCAGGGTCGTATGCCAGTTATCAGCTGCCTTTGGAGACATCAGTGGGGCAGAAGAACAGCTGGAGCCTGTTCCCGGTGTGCGCATGCACAGAGCTGCCAGCAGAAGGGAACAGTTAAGGAACAAGGGCAGACTTGGGAGTTAAGGCACAGGTGGAGGGTTAATGGCCCCTCCCATAGGGAATAAAGAGGAGCGAACGGGGAGTGGAGTTTGCGAGAGACAATTAGTTCGCATAATTAGTGTGAAGATTTGTTCGTGACTCTCAGAGACTCCTTGCCAAGTATTTCCTTATAAAGCGTTGCGTTTGGAAGCTCTCCAAGCCTGGTAAGATCTGTGGTTGTAAATTCCCCCTTGAAAAACAGTTTGTCAGGACTTTGCCGGATGTGAATGAGAGGAATTCACACGAGCTTAATAAAAAGGGGTTTTTTTGGGACAAGGAGTCTGCTTTGTGATTTTGTGAAGCCCAGGTCAGAACAAGGACCTTAATGCAGACATGTCAAACTCAAGACCTGCAGTCCAGATGTGGCCCATGAGACTGCCCTGGAAATGCTGACGGGATGCCTTGGCCCCGGCCCACACCCAGGAAGCAGCTCTTTGGCCTCACACCACCTGGCTTCACCATGCCACGCCTCACCTCACCAAGTGTCTCCCCACCCCGCCTTGCAGCAGCCTCGATGAGGAGGGCCCCGGTCTCACCTCACCATGCTACGCCTCGCCCGGCCTTGCCCCACCGAACCTTGCAACAGCCTCGAACCTCAAGAAACTGGATAAATATGCTACCCATATCGGATGCTACTTTCAGGTCCCTGGCTGAACTGCGGCCAGGCGAGTCTTCCTACCTGGAGAAGGAGCTTCAGTCGGGTGATGCGCTGGAATGGGAGAATGAGGAAGGATTTGAGGGAGAGGCGCTGACACACCGGGTCACTTTCCAGTTTCTCCAAGACCTGTTGGAAAGCAGGGACCCCGTTCCTAGGCAGCAGAGGAAAAAGGCAGACATGACACTTTGTGAAGTAGGAGTGGGAGACTGGGATCTAAAGGAAAGACATGAGATCCAATGCTCAACAAGACAAAACACCTGCTAAGAACTGCTGTACACATAGCTTCCTGTGTCCTTGAGTGTCCAACTCGATTTCATTGAGGGCCAAATCAGGTTTGTGTTTGACCTTGGAGAGGTCTTGTGGGTGTGGCCAGGAGATGTGGCCAGCTTGACATCTGTTTTCGGCTGTGATGGCCTCCTGCAGCCCTCTCCCAGTTCAAATTGGAACTTGGGAGGGCAGCGTGCAACTCCTCCAGGTTCTGTTTTCATTGGCAGAGGACTGCAGGAGGCCGTCGCAGCCAAAAACGGAGCTCGGGAGCTCCCGAACTCAGGTTTCACTGGCAGAGGCACTGTGGACTGGTTTTTCACTGTTTCCAGGGTGGCCCTGTGGGCCAGATCTAAGCACCTCACTGCTTGGATCTGGCCTGTGGACCTTGAGTTTGACACCCCTGATTTAAGACAAAAAAAGCACCAGGCAGGTGTTAAGGGACAATTGCATATATACTCAGAGTGGGAAGTTTTAGGTAGGTACAAACCTATAACATGTAACCAGGTAGATAACAATTTCCCACTGAAGTCAGCACTAATCTATATTATAAAAGTGTATGGTGAAATCATGCATTGCAAAGATCGTTTGGAGACAGAAGAAGCTTCTAATGTAATCTACTGGATCTCTTGCATGGATTGCCCCTGTGACTATGTAGGATAGATGTGGAGGAAGCTAACCACCAGACTGCAAGAACATAAGTGAGCGGTCAGATGAGAAAACCCAAACTCATTGGTAGCCTCGCAAGCAATGAACAAGGATATGCATTCAATTTCGCAGCTACTAAGATTGTTGGCCGAGCAGGTACAAAAACAGCCAGGGAATACATTGAAGCCTGGGACACGGGTCCCTTGTAAGTCAACAGGAGTGCTGATTTACTACCAGCTTATCAGATTCTTAGGAACTGAGGGCTTGGCAGCACAAGGAAACAACAGCCAATGGCCGGCCATCAACACACCAATCAACCAATAGCAATGCCATATAAATATGATCCACAGAATAACCCAAAGCACATTTCCCAGTAGGGAGAAGTTCCCTGAGGATGGGCTCCAGTATGAGTCCAAAAGCTCGGAAGATTAAACCTCTTAAACGAGATACAAAAGACCATTCACCTGAATTTTGGCTTCTCCCTTGGTTGGCGATTCTAGTCTAATGATTTGTTCCGACAAGCAATGTTTAAACCAGCTGGGACACTCCACACTTGCCTTTGAAGCATGGTGAGAGGCGAGGACATTAGGAATTTTCTGTTATGCCTTAATACAGGGGTGTCAAACTCAATTTCACGGAGGTCCACATCAGGGTTGTGACCTCAGGAGGCTGGGGGTGTAGGGCCAGGAGTGGGGGAATGGCCAGCTCGACATCACTCATTGAGGGTCTGTTTTTGGCCATGACAGCTTGCCTGGGCTCTGTTTTCAGCTGTGATGGTCTCCTGCAGCTCCCTGCCATTGAAAATGGAGCTCCCTGGGCTCCATTTTCACTGGCAGAGGCACCGCGGGCTGGTCCTTTTCCATCTCCAGGGTGGGTCCTCAGGCCAGATCTAAGCACCCTGTGGCCTGGATCCGGCCCATGGGCCTTGACCTTGACACCCCTGCCTTAACATATGAACTTGTGTCAATTACAAAGATGTAGGTTTAAGGGAGGAAAGATGACTTCAGATTTGCCTTAAAAGCTTTTGGAGAGTACTAGAAAAAGGTCAAGCTGTTGTGGCCCGCCAGTGACCAGCAGAACTGGTGGCAGACTCAGACAGTGAGGAGGTTGGGGAGGAAAATGGACTAGTCCTGAAGTCTTGGGAAGGCTCTGATGAGGGCTCTGCGTTGGAGGCAGAGAGAGGGCCAGGGCCATTTGACAGTTACCAGCTGCCTTCGGAGTCGGAGATCAGTGGGGCAGAACAACAACTGGAGCCTGTTCCCAGTGTATACATGCGCAGAGCTGCCAGTAGAAGGGAACAGCTAAGGAACAAGGGCCAACTCAGGAGTAAAGGCACAGGTGGACAGTTAATGGCCCCTCCCATAGGGAATAAAGAGGAGCAAAAGGGGAGTGGAGTTTGCAGGAGACAATTAGTTCAATTCATTAGGATGGAGACCTGTTCCTGACGTCTTGCCAAGTATTGTCTGCTACAGCGTGGAGTTTGGAAGATATCGGCCTGGCAACTCTCCAAGCCTGATAAAGGTCTGTAGTTGTGAAATCTCTTGAAAGACTGTTGGCTTGGACTTTGCTGGAGAGGAATTCCCTTCAAAACGAAATAAAAGGGGTTTTATCGGAACGAGGAGTCGGCTTCGTCCTTTTGGGAAGCCTAGGTCAGAACACAAGCAAGCCAGAAGGCATCTTCAGGTGCTTACATGAGTCTCTGAAAAGTCTGGTCCTGGTAGGTTTGGTTGGTCACATACGGCAAGTAAACCCGGCGAAATTCTGGTGCGTTTCTGAGTGCCACGTCACAGACGTTGAAGGTGAACATGTTCTCCTCAAGCTTCTCTTCCAGTTCAAAGAGGAAACTGCAGGCATCATCAGGTTATCATGGAAAAGAAGTAGAACATCATTATTTCATTTATTTTGTTGAGTTGTGAACCAAACATTGTACACAGACGACTTACTCTCTGGAAACAAATACCATGGGGGGTAAGACACCCCTAACACCCCTTTTCTGTTAAGATGCAGCCTGTTGTGCCTTTAAGTGGCTTCTACTGTACTGCGTAAAGTGGCTTCTACTGTGCAGCGCAGTGGAGTTGCCATGGTAACGGCTTCACGGAGCAGCCACAATTTCCAGAGGTGAGCCATTCTACTGATTGTCCTCAGTGAGAGGAAATATCTCCTTAATTCAAGGTTGCATCTCTCTTTGCTAAGCTTCCATCTGTATTTTCTCATCCTGCCCTCTCTATTCAGGGTATCAGTGATTGGTTTTAGAGAATGGGAGAAACTCATATATATCCTGTTTTTTCCACCAGCAACAGTAACGGAATGAATGAATGAATGAAACAAAAAAAAAGGAATTGATTGTAAATTTGATAACAGCAGCTACTCGTGATGGCTAAATAGTGGGGACGAAATTGGGGTATTCAAAGAAATGAGTGGTATAATGAAATTTGTAGTATGGCAACAAACGATAAATTAACAATGTAAATTAAATTTTTAAAAGGGATGATCAAAGCAAACAATTATAATGAAATACGGAGGGATTTTATAAAATCAGCGCTGGTGGAAGGCAAAGGGAATGAACCTACTCAAGAATATATGTTGAAATTCAGAGAAATTCAAGAAAGAGGATACTTATTTGATTATACATGTAACTACAGCAGCGAGAATTGTATTTGCCCAGAATTGGACATTAAATAAGCTACCAACAGACAAAGAAATAATAAAAAAGATATTAGATTGTGCAGAGACGAATAGGTTGACAATGAAAATAAAGGATAAAGAGGAATCGGAGTACTTCAAGACATGGGGAAGATTTTATGATTGGCTAGAGAAAGCAAGCTAGGAAAAAAAGTAGGGAGAAGATAAAGTACCCAGACGATGCACTATTAAATGGAAAACGGGGGAGAAGAAGGGGAAAACAGAAAAGAAGATATTAAATATATAAGTATATATTCAAGAGCGAGATATAAAGTGGGCGGGGACATAACTAGGGTAGACTAGCGAAGGTAAGGGAATAAGAAATGATGCCAAATTATATTTGGGTTGGCGGAAATACCATCCCAAGGAAACATAAATTGAGATTTGAAAGAGACACCTACAACAATAGAAAAAGAAAGGGAGAGAGGAGGAGAGAATGAAAGGAAGACGGGGGAAAGAAGAAAGAGGTAAGGAGAGAAGGATGAAAAGGAGAGAAAGAGAAGGAGAGAGGGTAGGAAGGGGAGGAGGAAGAGTAGGAGTAGAAGGAAGGGAAGGGAAGAAGGAAGGGGAAGCAGAGGAGGAAGGAAGGAAGTAGAGAAGGGTGGGAGAAAAGAAAGGGAAAACGAGGTGTTACAAAAGGAGGAAGGGATGGTCAATAGAGCAACCCAAACTGTATATTATAACCTATTAAATGAAATAATAAATGCATAAGAATGCTAAATGTAAAGAAGAATAACAATCATGTGAATATATACTTAAAATGGTATGTAAGAGAATAAAAAAATAATAAATTCTTTGAAAAAAAAGAATATATGTTGTTTTGGAGGGGATAAGGACACGATGGGAATATATCGTACATCTTTTAGTTGTTATAGACGAAGAAATATAAGGGGAATAAAACAGGGGTCTCGGGGTGGGTGGGAAACTGTAATATTAATTTTCCCCCTTATTTCCCTTTCTTTTTTTGTCTTGAGATGTATATGTCTACGTTTGTGCTATTTGCATTAAAAAAAAGATCGAATGGGAGAAACAGAACTCACTTTGCGCTAACGTCCCGGACATCCTGAAGACGGGAGAAAAGCCACTGCTTGTCCTGCGTGGTTAAAACCCCCTGAAGTTCCTGGGAGTGTTGAAAGTGATCCACGGCTACGTTCAAACTACGCAGGTAAGAGGCTTCGGAGGCAATTAGTTCAAACTTGGCCTGTTTGAAGAAGAGAAAAAGAGCCGAGGTGGCGCAGTGGTTAGAGTGCAGTACTGCAGGGCGATTTCTGCTGCCCGCCGGCTGCCTGCAATTTGGCAGTTCGAATCTCAACAGGCTCAAGGCTGTCTCATCCTTCCATCCCTCCAGGGTGGGTAACGTGAGGACTCAGATTGCTGGGGGGAGGGGGGCAATAGGCTGATTCTGTAAACCACTTAGAGAGGGCTGAAAAGCACTGTAAAGCGGTATATAAGTCTAAGTGCTACTCCTATTACTCTTCCTTCCTTCCTCCCTCATTCCCTTTCTTATTCTCCTTCCTGGTGGCGCAGTGGTGAGAGTGCAGTACTGCAGGGCTACTTCTGCTGACTGCCGGCTGCCTGCAATTTGGCAAATCGAATCTCACCAGGCTCAAGGTGGACTCAGCCTTCCATCTTTCCGAGGTGGGTAAAATGAGGACCCAGATTGTTGGGGGCGATAGGCCGACTCTGTAAACCGCTTAGAGAGGGCTGAAAAGTGCTATGGAGTGGTATTGAAGTCTAACTGGTATTCCTGTTCCTGTTCTTTCCTTCCCTCCCTTCCCTCATTCCCTTTCTTATTCTCCTTCCTGGTGGCGCAGTGGTTAGAATGCACTCTTGCAGGCTAACTCTGCCCACTGCCAGCAGTTCGATCCGGACCAGCTCAAGGTTTGACTCAGCCTTTTATCCTTCCGAGGTCGGTAAAATGAAGACCCAAATTGTTGTTGTTGGTGGTGGTAAATGCTGACTCTGTAAGCCACTCAGAGTGTGCTGGGAAGCGCTGTGAAAGCGGTATATAAGCCTAAGTGCGATTGCTACTCATTGCTCGTATAGCCCTCTAAGATCCGACGGCGGCCCTTGTCCTTTACCTCTTGCAGCTTCTGCTCCTCACGGGTCATGCTCAGCAGCATAGTGCTCCCTCGAACCATGGGGATGTCCTGCCACAGCGAGGAGCCCGACGAGACGGACAGGCGTTGCAGGTAAGAGTCCTGGGAGACCAGCACCTTTCTCCGCAGCTTGGGAGAGATCGGTTCCACCTCTTCAGGCAAGGAATCTGCCTGTTTCTGGCTCTGGATTGCTTTGTTCAGGGCATCATCGCTGTATTCCTGGTAGAGCAATTTGGCTGCAGGGAACAACGGATTGCATAGGACAGGGGTCGGCAACCTTAAACATTCAAAGAGCCATTTGGATCCATTTCCCACAGAAAAGAAAACACCGGGAGCTACAAAACCTACCATGGGTTGAAAAGCTCAATAAATCATATGCCGGCGGGCGTCGCACATTGTCGGCTGCGACACATATTTTGAGTGACAGGGAGCTGCAGCAGAGGGATGAAAGAGCCACATGTGGCTCCAGAGCCGCAGGTTGCCAACCCCTGGCATGGGAGATCACAAGGCTGTTGCAATTACAGGTAGTCCTTGACTTACAACTGTTTGTTTGAAGTTACAACAGGCACTGAAATAAGTGACCTCTGACCATTTTTCACACTTACGTCCGTTGTCATAAATCAACAGCTATGTGATCAAAATTCAGACACTTGGCTTCTGACTCATATTTATGACGGTTGCAGTGCCCCAGGGTCATGGGGTCCTCTTTTGTGACCTCCTGACAAGCAAAGTCAAGGGAGAAGCCAGATTCACTTAGCAACTGTGTTACTTCAGAGAACCGGAAAGAACGGTTGCAGGAACTGGGCATGGCTAGTCTAGTGAAGAGAAGGACCAGGGGAGACATGATAGCAATCTTCCAATATTTGAGGTGCTGCCACAGAGAGGAAGGGGATCAAACTATTTTCCAAAGCATCTGAAGGCCAGGCAAGGAACAATGGATGGAAACTGAACAAGGAGAGATTCAACCTGGAAATAAGGAGTAACTTTCTGACAGGGAGAACAATCCACCCATGGAACAGAAGTTGCCTTCAGAAATTGTGGGAGCTTCATCACTGGAGGCCTTCAAGAAGAAACTGGACTGTCATCTGTCAGAAAGAGTGTGGGGTCTCCTGCTTGGGCAGAGGGTTGGACTAGATGACCTACAAAGTCGCTTCCAACTCTGCTAATCTAATCTAATCTAATCTCTTAACAACTGCAGTGATTCGCTTAACAACTGTGGCAAGAAATGTTGGAAAATTCAACTTAACTAATGTCTCACTTAGTAAATAATATTTTGATTACATGATCATGGGGATGCTGCAATGGTTGGAGGCGTGAAAAAGGATCATAAATCATATTTTTTCCAATGCCGTAGTAACTTCAGGCGGTCACTAAACCAACTGTTGTAAGTCAAGGACTACCAGTATCGAGCCCAATTAGAGGAACATGTTTAACCCCTTTTAAGGGAGGAGTTGGGGAAGCCACCAAACATACCAAGAGAAGCCATACTTACATGAATTTATCAGTTTGGAACGGCGCCGTTTGATATTTTCTAGGCTTTCTGGCATTTTCTTCTCTCTTTCAAGGAAGGGAAAATTGTTTTTAAAGAAGGAAAAATTAAGACGTCTACTCCAAAGGAATTGGCTTTCATCAATTACCCCTAAGCGTTGGGTAAAAAAAAAACACAAAAATCACCTGCTCAGATTGTTACATCAATTTGATTCTAGTTGCATTCCTAACCAGGGGTGGGCTTCAAAAATGTTAGCAACAGGTTCTCTTCCTGGTTGCTGGATGGGCGTGGCCATGGCCGGTCTCCTACATGACCAAGGGGGTGCATTTTCACACTCCTCGGACTCTGGAGGCTTTTCTCAATCCTCCGGGAGGGCAAAAAGGTCTCCCCTGGGCTCCGGAGGGTGGAAACAGGCCCACTTCCGGCCTTCTGGAACTTCCTGGAGGCCTGTTTTTCGGCCTCAAGTCTCCATGCAGGCCCTGTGTTTACCTGGCATCCTAAACAGGCTTCGTGGGGACTTCTGGGAGGAGCAGGGTGGCTGGGTGTGGCCAGCCAGGGGTAGGATTTGTGGGTTCTCTGCATTGGGCAGATTCTTAGCTAGAGGTTCTCCCAAACCACTGCGAATCTGTAACAGCCCACCCCTCTCCCTAACGCATGTGGATGGGGTGGGTGGTGGGTAGGTGGGGAATGTTGCTTGTTTTCCCACCAAGATGCCATAGGACAGCTTGCAAGCCAAGAAACATGTGCAGGAAAATGCATACGTTGGTGAGAGCAGACGTAAACATATATCATATTACGAGACAATCTATAAAGCTATGCTAGGGAAGTTTGCAAGGGGTGGGTTGCTGCCAGTTGACTGTGCGTCGTTGCCTGTAAATTGTTCTTCACATGCGCAGAACATGAAAAATGACTGAAAAGAAAGCCGGCAACGGCAGCAGCAACCGGAAAACCGGTTCAGGGGCATGGCCAGCCTGTTGACCCTACCGGTTCAGCGACCCAGTCCCAATTTTCACTACCGGTTCGCCCGAACCGGTACGAACCAGTAGCAACCCACCTCTGACGTGTACACAACAATGAATGAAGAGAAACGTGCACTCAAACGCCCTCAATGTGGGTCTAGATGACAATGAAGTTTACGTTTAGAAAAATGAGCCATTGGAATTGCCTTTTTAAGACCGGCTGACGAATTTATTTCACTTGGAAAGAAGGACTGTCTGCAACTCAGGATTAAGGCATGCAAAAAATCATCTCCTTGGTATCCTCAAGTGTCTCCATCGGTGGACTTTGTTATGAAATCTTGTTCATAACCGACACGTGGCAACAGCCGGAGGCACTCCCGATGACATCGTCCTTGCTGATGTTTTTCCCCCTTCATTGCTTTGCCTGTACGTCTCTCCCTATAAAGCAGGTTTTTTAAAGGCAGAAAACAGCTGTCCTTGTATTGGGACACTATCCTAAATTTGACCCTAGCCTACCCTCAACTTCTTTCAAGCAGATCCTCAGATCCCAGTAACTCGCATCAACCCTCAATCCTGTCAGATCTGGGCTGCAAAATTCAGACGGTCATTAGATGGCAGCAAAAGGTTAGAGAAGGCTTTTTATCCCCCCTCAACCTAAGCAAATTTGAAGATGCGTGGACTTCAATTCCCAGCATGCTGGCTGGAGAATTCTGGGAGTTGAAGTCCATGCATCTTAAAGTGACTACGGTCGCTTGGCTGCTACCTTGTGAGCGACCGGATCAAAGTTTAGTAGCCTTACTTTATGTCTACTCCGATCGACGTAGTACAGCCGGTCCTTGACTTATGACCACAATGGAGCCCAACACTTCTGTTGTTAAGCGAGACATTTGTTCAGGGAATTCTGCCCCATGTGGCCAGCTTTCGTGCCACGGATGCAGAGGTGGGTTCCTACTGGTTTGGACCGGTTCGGCCGAGAAGGTAATAACTTGGCCGGACGCGTGCTCGAACCGGTTCTATCCTCGGCGGCGCCATCTTACTTTTCTGTTCTGCACATGCACAGAACAATCTTCACTGAAAAAATGTATTTTTTCCCTTTTTTTTAATGTTGTGCACATGCGGAGTGCACGTCTGGCATGTGTATGAGCGAAGCTAGCACGCAGGCGCCGAACCGGTAGTAATGGCGGCAGGAACCCATCCCTGCATGGACATTAAGTGAATCACTGCAGTTGACGAGCTAGTAATCCAGTCGTTGTTAAGTGAATCAGATTTCTCCATTGACTTTGCCGGTCAGGTGGTTAGAACAGTTGATGACTAGATTATTTGACTTCGGGACACAGCGCCGGTCATAAATATGAATTACTAAGTCTCTGAATGTTGATCGCCTGATTATGAGGTAATTGTGAAAAGCGGTCACTATTTTCCAATACCGTTGTAACTTTGAACGGTTATTAAATGAAGTGTTGTACTGTCATATCGTCGGTCTTTTACAACTTGGCTGGAGACTTTCTTTTAGCCAGAAGTGACTCTGTTTATTTATAATAATGTACTCACGGCTTCCTGCCAAAGAGCTGCCTTTTGTAGCCTCGTGGCTTCCTCGTCAACCCTCTGAACTGTTGTTGTTCTGCCATAGATGGTCATGTTTCCTCTCACTGACTAACAAAGGCCTTCTGGAATGGTCCACCAGCCGGCCTCATCCTAAGAAGGATGAGCTTTTGCTGAGTCACGTGATTCAGAAATCAGCTCTCCTTCTTTCTGCATGTAGTCACCTAATTCTCAGCTTCACCTCAGTGCCTTTGGACTTCTTTTTTTTAAATTCCTTTCTTTACATCCTACCTTTCTTATTTTTGCAACAAGCTTAAGGTGGGAAACATATCCAGAATCAGAGTAGAGCTGGGAGGGACCTTGGAGGTCTTCTAGTCCAGCCCCCTAACTCAAGCAGGAGATCCTATGCCATTTGAGATAAGTGAGTGGTTTAGGGTTTTGAAATGGTGTAGGGTTTCCTGCCTGAGCGGGGGGTTGGACTAGAAGACTTCTGCCAAGGAAGAACAAGAGACACAAGTTGTTGTTGTTGTTGTTGTTGTTGTTGTTGTTGTTATTATTATTATTATTATTATTATTATTATTATTATTATTTCTCCTCCTCCTCCTCCTCCTCCTCCTCCTCCTCCTCCTCCTCCTCCTCCTCCTCCTCCTCCTCCTCCTCCTCCTTATTCTATTCTATTTTGTTCTATTCCATATTCTCCTGTCCTCTTCTCTCTCCTCTCCTCACTTCTCAAAAACCTCCAGTGATGAAGCACCCACAACTTCTGAAGGCCAAGCTCTTTCCACTGGTTAATTGTCCTCACTGTTAAGAAGTGTTTCCTCAATTTTAGGTTGCTTTCGAGAGAGAGTGATTGGCCCAAGGTCAGCCAGATAGCTCTCACGGCTAAGGCTTCTTCTGCTTTAATTTCTTATGAATCCCAAAAGTTCTCTCTAGCCTCCATGGATGGAGCAATGTCTTGACACTGTGGCTAATAACAACACATCAGCAGCCATTGGGTCTGAACAAGTCATATTTGGAAGTTGCCCCAGATATCTCTTGGGGTCAGCGTAGGAGATTCAAAGGGGTTGTAGCAATGTATCCATCGCATTCACTGAGTTTGGTAGGTGAGCCAGGATTCAAAGTTGTGAGGGCCCTGAAAAATGCGACTTACGGCCATTTTTCACAGTTGTGACCTTTCCTGCATTCCCCCCACCCCACCCCCCGATCGTTCAGATGCTTGGCCACCAGTTCCTATTTATGACCATTGCTGTGTCCTTCTGCAACCTTTGGACAAGGAAAGTCAAGCTGGATTCCTGTAAAAAGCAGGTTGCTAACTCATCAACGGCAGCGATTTGCTTAAGAGCCCTGGCAGGGAAAAGTTATAAAATGGGGCAAAGCTCATTGAACAAGTGTCTCAACTTAGCAACAGAGATTCTGGGCTCAATTGAAGTTGTAAGTTGAGGAATTGCTGACTGGGGACGTTCCAAAAGTGTCGAAATAATGGTTTGTAGGTTAAATTTAGCCTGCTAGCTGGGCCATTCAATCCATGGATACTCCGCTTCCTTCCCAACCTTTTCTGATCTCCTGGTTGATTCGCACAGCTTTGACCTTCTCCCCTTAGGAGAGACATGCCTTGAACCCAAGCTCTTCACCCTGCCCTGTTTTCCTTTCTGACACAGGCCCACCTCTGTGGGAAGAGAGGATTTTCACAGCAAAGCACCGACGAGAAGGGACTCACCCGTATTTCACAAAGTCTAAGTGGTTGGCTCTGTCTTTGTTTGCGGCGGCTTCCTCTTTTGAGTGGAGAGAGGCTATGGAGACTTCTGCCAAGGAAGAACAAGAGACACAAGTTAAAGGGTTGGACCTCTGTGATTCAAGCAAAGCCCCGGCCACTTATGACCATGTGGTGAGGGTTGACCGAAGGCACAGCTGCCCTGAGATCCATAGAGATCTGAGAAGCAGTTATAGAAGGGGTGTCAAACTGAAGGCCCACGGGCCAGATCTGGTGCGCTATGTGGTCGGATCCGGCCCACAGGACTATCCTGGAAAATTTAAGGGACTGGCCACATCGCTTCAGCCTGGACTACCCAAGGTGAAGAGGAAACATCAGGCCACATGTTCTGACTGAGGCTTCCCAAGAGCAGGAAGCAAACTCCTTGTCCCGACAAAAAACCCTTTTATTAATTTACTGTGCATTCTGCTCCTTCACATCCAGCAAAGTCTTTCAAGGGAGGATTTACAGTCAAAGACCTTCTCTGGCTTGGAGGGCTGACAGGCCGATATCTGCAAGACTTGGCAAGGAGTCTCAGAGAGTCACGAACCAATTAAGTGAACAAATTGTCTCCTGCAAACTCCACTCCCCTTTCGCTCCTTTTTTATTTCCTCTGGGAGGGGCCATTCATCGTCCACCTGTGGCTTTACTGTCCTTTAGCTATTCCCTTTGTCTGGCAACTCTGTGCATGCGCACACTGGGAACAGGCTCCAGCTGTTCATCTGCCTCACTGATGTCTGACTCTGAAGGCAGCTGAAAGCTGGCATACCGCCCTGACCCCCTCTCTGCCTCCCACACAGAGCCTTCATCAGAGCCTTCCCCAGACTCCAGGACTGGCCCATGTTCCTCCCCAACCTCCTCACTATCCGAATCTTCTCCCAGCTCTGCTGGCCGCTGGTGGGCCACAACACAGCGTAGCTTCAGCCCGGTCTACCCAGAGCCAGCAGTTTGGGGAGAGGTATCAAGCTGGCCATGCCCATCCAGTTGGCCACATGCCTGGCCGGCCCCCCTGAGATCAATCCCAGCCCTGATGTGGCCCTCAATGAAATTGAGTTTGACACACCCTGAGTTACAGGCTTTTCAAGAGGGCCATGTTGAACCACAACATTGTTGATCAATGTACAGATAGCCCTTGACTGACGACCACAATGAAGCTCAAAATTCCTTCTGCAAAGTGAGACGTCTGTCAAAGTGAGCTTTGTCCCATTTTGCAACTGTTCTCGCCCACCGTTGTTATGTGAATCACCGCAGTTATTAAGTTACTAACAGGGTTGTTAAGGGAATCTGGCTTCCCCGTTGACTTTGCTTGTGAGAAGGTCACAAAAGATGACCACAACACCCCAGGACATTGCAACCCTCATAAGTCTGAGTCAGTGGTCAAACGTCTGGACTTTGATCACATGACCATGGGGATGGCACAATGATCGTAAGAGTGAAAAATGGTCATAAGTCACCCTTTTCAGTGCTGTTGGAACTTTGAACTGTCACTAGATGAACTACAGGCAGTCCTTGACTTATGACCATAACTGCGCCCAAATTTGTGTTGCTAAGTGAGACATTTGTTAAGTGAATCTTGCCTCATTTTATGACTATTCTTGCCGCATCTGTTAAATGAATCATTGCAGCTGTTAAATTGGCAAATCAGTTGTTAAGTGAACCTTGACTTAGAAGGTCGCAAAAGCTGTTCACGCCATACAGGGACCCCACAACTGTCATAAATATGAACCAGTTGTATAGCATCCACATCTTGCATAAGGCTGGTGCGATGGTCATAAGTGTGAAAAATGGCCCCGAGTCACATTTTTTCCAGTGACGTTGCAACTTCGAACAGTCACTCAATGAATTGACATAAATGGAGGGCTACCGGTATTGTAAGACAATGGCTACCTGTACTACTAAATGGAGTGATTCTACTAGAATAGAAGAGTTCTAGAAGCACGTTTTGCCTCCTTGATCCTCTACAGCAGGGATGTCAAACTCAATTTCATTCAGGGCTGCAGCAGGGTTGTGTTTGACCGAGGACAGGCATGGTCAGGGGGCGTGGCCAGCTCGACATCACTCATGTTGGGGGTGCCTGTAGTGGCCAGAATGCTCTGCCAGCGAAAACGGACTCCTGAGCTCCCTTTTCAGCTGCAGCAGCCTCCTGCAACCCTCTGCCAGGGAAAATGAAGCTCGGGAGGGCCGAATGGAGAGGCACCGTGGGCTGGTCCTTCACTGTTTCCAGGGCAGTCCCATCGGCCAGATCTAAGCACCCCGTGGGGCCGGATCCAGCCCTTGAGCCTTGAGAGTTTCATACCCCTGCTCTACAGCAATTGTTTTTCCTGCAACTTTGGGATCTGAGATAGAAAAAAATGCTCACCTGCTGCACCGTCGGTCGGTATCGAAATCTTTCTTAAGCGCTGTCGATGCCAATCTTTGCTTTTCGCTCGCTGCTTGGCCCCCGCCTCCTGCTTCTTTGTTCCCAAAGCGGATTCTTTGGTGACCAACCCGATGGTGTTTTTGTCGGGGCAGCTGGAGGACTTCTCCAGGCGCGGATGTCTGCCTTCCTGGCCTTTTCTATGGATCGCCAGGCAAACGGGTTCCCCCCCTGTTTTTTCAAGGACTTTCCTGAACCTTCCCGAACCTTCCGAGAAAGATGCAATTGGATCATCTGAAATCTTGGCCTCTTGCTCTGGCCACTGGAGATCCTGATGCCCCCCTGGGTATGGGAAACTTGGGGGCGAAGGAGGTCCGAGCTGGAAAAAGTGGATCGGGTTAGTGAAAGCTAAAAGAGAAGGAGCCTGCCTTACGTTTGTGGTCTTGGTTTCGCACAGTTTCTCGCGACCTCCCGAGGGATGGAGAGTATAGCAAGAAGACCTCCCATCGGGCATATCTTCAAACTTGGATATCATTTCAGGGACACTGATGAAGGAATCTGCACCCATGGCACCATTTCCTAAAAATTCACCTTGTAAGTCTGAAAAAGAAAGACCCAACTCAGGGCATGTGGCCAACGGAAGACCAGAAAACTCTTCCGTTGTATCGTCCAAACTTGAAACCAGGACAAGGTCACCTCGTTTGGAAATGGAGGATGAATTCCAAGAGGCACGACGGCCCACCTGTGGGCTGAGATGTGTCGGTTCATTGCTTCCTGTGTGGGACACAAGGGGGCTGTTTTCTGAAGCGTCGGTCCTCTGCTGTGTAGAAGGATTGTCCCCAACTAGGAGATGCTTCCTGGAATTGGAATCTGATCGGAAACTGCGAGAACCCTGGCTAACAGCAATGCGTGGAGGTTGTGTCTGGAAGTTGTAGCCCGGTCCAGCAGCTACAGATTGTGTGATCTGTTTAAAGTTAGTCCGCTGGGAAGCTGCATTGATACTAAGTGAAGGAAACACGGAACGTCTAGGCAGAATGGGTAAAGTGGCATGACGTGACACAGGTACAGACTGCTTAAAGCTGTGTACGGAATGTGGAACTTGGCAACACTGATCCAAGTCACTTTCAGAGGCGGAAAGCTGCTCAGATAATCTGGTTTCAGGGGCTAAAGACGAATGCTCCAAAACAGTCTCGTTAGCAGAAGATGTGGGGGTTAATGGATTAACCTGGCTGGAAGAGGACAATTGTTCTAGAAGTCGGTCAGGATTAAGGCCTGGGGGAGTTGGCTGGGCATTAAAATTTGCCGCGGATGGGGGGATTACAAACTGGAGAGGCTTCCTGGAGGACAAAAACGAAGCAGATTCAAAGGCCAACATCTGTTCCGAGTCTCCCTCTGCAACTGGGGCCAAAGGTTGTGTCAGCTGAGCTGAATCGGTGGTCATTGCAAAAAGGGTCCTGCAGGATGGGAGGCTGCCGGCATTGCAGTCACATTCTGTTCTTTCTTTTCCAAGAACTGCAAAATATGGTGACTCACTGGTTAAGCTATCATCTTCTGTGCAATGTGTGTCTGTTGCTGCTTCCTTCCCGGACAATGCAGCATTCTTAGTTGTGGGTTTCAGTTGTCGGTGGGACTTCACATCGTTTTCACTAGTGTCTTCCACCGAACCCCAGGAAGAAAGACTAAGCTTGATCATCTCTTTGGCTATGTTGGACAGGCCTTCTTCTAGAGAAGGATTTGAGAGGGAAGGAGAACTCTGAGTGTCTTCAAGGAAGTCTTCACCAAAAGTGGGAAGACGATCCTCTCCATCACTGTCCGATACTGAAGCTTCATCATCACCGATCGCTCTGTCTGGTTGACTGGAGAAATGTGAAACTGATTCATCTCCTGCACAAGTGGCAGTCTCATCCGTGGCTCCCTTAATGGGATCTTCTTGCAGGAGAGCGGTGATGGTAGTCCTCAACGATGGGACAGGATTTTCTTTGGCATCAGAAGAACTGTCTGCAGCTTGAGAACCATGAAGATCTCGGGAGTCATGGCCTAATGCTACCTCTGTAAACAATTGTGTTATTTGTTCACCGTCAACACTCCTAGCATTTTCCTCTTTTTCAACATCTTCTTTTCCAACATCCTCTTCTCCAAAGCCCACGGTGGGTTGTGCACCATCTTGATCACAACAGAACATTGTCTTTGCTTCGTCATAGATGTCGGAGTGTTCCACTTGTCCAGAGCTGTGATATAGGGCAGACTGCATCCTTGGGCTTCCACTACCTGGCTGAAACCCCGCAGGGGTCATTCCAGGGAATGGAATAGTAGTTGTTTGGACACAACGTTCAGGCAATGCGCAACCTGATGTTGGAGAGTGATCTGCTGAGGACACCTCCTTCAAAGAGAAAGCAAGTTCTTCAGAACTGTTATCGTTTAAACCAGAAAGAGCCAGATTGTTTTCCAAAGGATCCAGTGTGTCCTGGCCTGATCTGATAGGCGCGGAGTCTATTGTTGCTCGCACCATCCATTCTTGTTCTTCTTGGTCCTTGTGTGACCGCTCTACTTCCTCCAGATTTGTTGCCGTGTTGCTCTTTGCTGCTTTCTCATTCAAATCCTTCCCTCCCTCTTCCTCGCTGCCCGCCAACTCCAGCGCCTTTGATTCTGCAAATTCTGGCTTCCTGGTGGTCGATGATAGCCGTTTTTGGTCTGACTCTGATTCCTCGCAATTCATATTGCTTACATCATCATCGTTTTGGATGTTTTTCTTTAGTAACGGAGAGCTGCTCACTTCGACGTTACTCTCTTCCTCTTCCTGGAGCTGGAGAACAAGGAAGTTGAGAACATTTTCCTCCAAATCTCCTGTTTCATCATCAACATCTGAATGATCCTCCACTTCTTTGGAAGATACCTGGAATAAAATGTGGTCCGCCTTTCTTTGCGCCCCGTCTAAATTCAGATCTTCCTCTTCGGAAGAAGGGTTGCTCAATCGGTTACTCACTTCTTCTCTTTTAGAGGAAAGTTCATTGATCCTCATTGCAATGTCCATCCCATCGTAAGAGCTTCTGCTCTCCTCCTGCTGTGTCTCTAGTTTCCAGTTGGAGAAATCAGCACTTTTGTGGCAATTTGAAACATTATGAATCACCAAAGGAGATTCATTCACCAAGTCTTCTTGACAAGGAAAAGCGTCTGTCATTGCTGATTCCTCATGCCATGTCGGAGTGTGTGTGTCACACAAATTTGGAGGTTGGCCAAAACTAGAATCACAGACTTGGCTCTCCATCTGTCCTGCACTGACTTCCCTGGGATAGGAGAGAGCAGGGCTAGTTGTATCCAGAAGAAAAGACTGGGAACTGGTGGAAGAACAACTTACGAATTCCCCATCAAAGGAATTTAAGGAAGATTCCCTGCTCTCTTTCAAGCTGAGCTGTCCTTCACTACTGAGATTCTGTTTTCCATCAGAAGATTCTTCCCAGTTCTCTAAATCTCTTGGCCCTCTTTCCGGTTCTTGGGAAGGATCCTTCTCCACAGGATGAGAAGATCCGTCCCACATATGTTCTTTCATCATAAAGAGAAGTGCAAGATCATGGGAAAGAGACGAATCTTCCTTCTCTTCCAACTCCCCACTTCCAGGAACTTGACTCATGATGAAAGTGTCTGTGACATCATGGTACTTTTTGGCTGAGGCAGGATCGCTGGCTTCATGTATTCTATGGGTTGTCCGCTGTAACAAATTTGTCTCCTGGATCTGCTCAGGCTCCATCAGTGAAGCTTCCTGAGAGAGAGAGAGAGAGAAGCACAGTGGTTACAATTACAACCTGATTGAGCTGTACATACATATTGCCTGCGGCTGTTATTGTGGGAAGGACGAAAAATATAGCTAATCAATAGAACAGCAAGAGGAGAAGGATGGACAAAGATGACGAAAAAATGGAGAAAAAAAATACGCTTCTATTCAACCTTCCCATTACGTAAAATTCCAATCCTGAATTCCATGGATCTTCCTCCCCACCCACCGAATTTACATGAATTCAGAGGGTATTGATCTCTTGTTCCCTTAATTGTTGTTTCAAATCACAACCATCAAAACTAAGTTCATGACACACATCCACACGCAAGAGAAATACGCACGAGGGAGATTAATTAATTGCTGTGCCGGGAGGAGCCCCAGTGACATTAGAAAGAGTGACAAGGGTGGCCCACCGAGAGCCAATATGATGTAGTGGGTTAAGAGCAGACATAGGACAGAAGCTGCATTCAGGCATGGAACCCTGTGACTGGTCCCTCAGCCCAATCTACTTCTCAAAATGGTGAGTTTTGGGAGAAGCCGAAGAAGGAATGGCTGTGTGTACAATTATCTACCTATCATCCATCCATCTATCTACCTATCTACCTATCTACCTATCTACCTATCTATCTATCTATCATCTATCTATCATCTATCTATCATCTATCTATCATCTATCTATCATCTATCATCTATCTATCTATCTATCATCTATCTATCTATCTATCTATCTATCTATCTATCTATCTATCTATCATCTATCATCTATCTATCTATCTATCTATCTATCTATCTATCTATCTATCATCTATCTATCCATCTACCCATCCATCCATCTACCCACCCACTCACCCATTTGTCTTCCCATCTATCCCCCTACCCATCTACCTATTTACCTACCTACCTATATTATTATTATTTTCTTTTATTCATTAAATGAAACTCAAGTCAACTGAACATTTAAAAATGTATCACAAATAACATTGACTGGTGCTAATGGTTGAAAAGGGTGCTGACAGATTATTATTGTTGTTGTTGTTTTGTATGATGCTGATGATGATGATGATTATACTTTATTCATTACACATGAAACTCAGTCAACTGAACATTCAAAAATGCATTACAAATACCATTGACGGGTACTGCTGGTTGATAGGGTTGCTGCCAGCATCCTAGGTATCAACTAAGTACCACCTTCTTCTTCTTCTTCCTTCTTCTCCTCTTCCTCCTTCTTCTCCTTCTCTTCTTCCTCCTCCTCCTCCTCCTCCTCCTCCTCCTCCTCCTCCTCCTCCTCCTCATTATTATTATTATTATTATTATTATTATTATTATTATTATTATATACTTTATTGATTAAACAGGAAACTCAGCCAACTGAACATTCAAAAATGCATTGCAAATACCAATGACTGGTGTTAATGGTTGATACTGTTTGCTGCCGGTGTCCTAGGTATCAACCAAGGACCTTCTTAAAATATAAGCTGTTCCGAGTAGCGCAGTTTTTTTTTGCAGTTCCGCTGGTGTTATTGCAGGAAGCTGCAATTTGTGGATGTATCTTGTAAAATTCTTGGACATGGTGCCAAGTGCCCCGAAGACAATGGTTATCACTCTTACATGCTTCATCCACAGCTGTGTAGTTTCGATGGCCACCTATCCACCTATCCATCTAATTACCTACCATTATTATCATCATCATCATCTTTTTTATTCATGAAACATGAAACTCAGTCAACTGAACATTTAAAAATGTATCACAAATATCATTGACGTATCCTGATGGTTGATACGGGTTGCTGCCAGATGATTGTTGTTATTGTTGTTGTTTTGTATCATCATCAATGTTTTTGGCAGGGGAATGTTATTATTTGTTTATACTTCCACTGCCCTGAGTTGATTGGCCCCATAAATCTTCAACATTAAAATAAAGTATTGTTGTTTTGATACCCTTCCCCGATTTCCACCAGCACATCCTGTCCTAATGCTTAAGCCATGAATGAAAAGAAAATTCATCCCTAGTTAGAAATAGGGCACAGGAGGAGGGAGGGAGAGGGGAGGAGAGAGAGAGAGGGAGGGAGGGAGGGAGGGAGAGAGAGAGATTTGCTCTTCTTCCTTATTTCCTTACCATTCAGATCACTGTTTGCATCACATGTTGATTGCATGGATTTAAAAAAACGAGAAAGAACCTGATGGCATCTTTTCCAACAAACCACATTTGTTGAAACTCTATTGCATCAGACTCACTGAATAGCTACTTAATTGCTTGGAAATGTTCCCTTCTGCTAAGTCCTTTTCGTCCATCCCTTGGCTCCAGGCATAGCTTTGTCCTCCACCCAGGAATCTTTTCAGGGGAAAACCAATTGGTGGTGGAGATGAGGTGAGAAAAAGGCCCACCCTTCTTGAGGTCTCGCATTGACACCTCCCTGCCCATCACATACTGTGGAGAGGAAACAGGCCAGTGCTTTCACTTCTCCTGAGCCTCCTGTGGAGAAGGAAGCAACAGCAGTGAACAGATAAATGCCCGCTCAGATAAATGCCCGCTGAACATGGAAGTGGCAGTTATGATTGGCATGTAAAGGAAGCTCCTCCTAAACCAGAAGGAAGAAGGCGGCATCATTTCTGGTCCTCCCACTCCCTAAAATAGACTCTGGTTTTGGTTTGTTTGTTTTGTTTTGTTTTCCTCAGAGGAGAGAGAGAATAGAATAACAGAATTGGAGGGGACCTTGGAGGTCTTCTAGTCCAACCCCCTGCTTAGGCAGGAGACACTGTAATATTTCAGACAAACGGTTGTCCAGTCTCTTCTTAAAAACTTCCAGTGTTGGAGCATTCACAACTTCTGGAGTCAAGTTGTTTCAGTGATTAATTGTTCTAATTGTCAGGAAATTTCTCCTTAGTTCTAAGTTGCTTCTCTCCTTGATTAGTTTCCACTCATTGCTTCTTGTCCTGCCCTCAGGTGCTTTGGAGAATAGCTTGACTCCCTCTTCTTTGTGGCAGCCCCTGAGATATTGGAACACTGCTATCATTTTCATTAAACTAGAAATTCAATAGTTTAATGAAACTATTAAACTATTAATAGTTAATAGTTTCCAATTCCAGCAACCGTTCTTTGTATGTTTTAGCCTCCAGTCCCCTCATCATCTTTGTTGCTCTTCTCTGCACTCTTTCTAGAGTCTCCACATCTTTTTTACATTGTGGCAACCAAAATTGAACACACTATTCCAAGTGTTTGCAAACTTCTACTTAGATGTTCTGCTTTGGGGGTGTTAACTGGCTTTGAAACGAAGTCACTTGAAGGACTGAGGGTGGGCTATTCAAAGTCCTGTTGTGAAATTTAACTTTACTGAAGTGTTTTGTGGTAAAATAGTATAGTAAAATGGTAAATTGTGGTAAAATAATATATCCTGTCTACGGAGATTCTCAGTCATATGGTTGTCTCAAAGGTTTTTTTTTTTTTCGAGAGGCAACTGGACTTTCTGGTTTTTCTTTGAAGATGTTTCACTTCTCATCCAAGAAGCTTCTTCAGCTCTGACTGGATGGTGGGGAAAATGGAAGGATTGATACTCCTTGCAGACAGCTGGTCATTTGCATCCTTTTAGAGGGTCGTTGAGGCCACTTGGAGATTTATCTGTGTCCTCAAGGACACCTGAGTGGTGGCAAATGGGTGTGGAGCCTTCTTGGGAGTCTTAGGGTCTCCTGCTTGAAAAGAGGGGGTTGGACTAGAAGACCTCCAAGATCCCTTCCAACTCTGTTATTCTGTTTCCTTCAGAGATCACTTTCGTCACCAAAAAGTTGAACTTTCTGATGGAATAAACAACGTTCTAAACATCTGGTTGAGGTCAGCTGGTGTCTGCTGCTTCCAGATGGGAAACCACCTTATCTAATTTGCATCGTTTGCACGATGACATCATGACCCCGGTGACTTCACTGCAGCACGAACCAGACTGCTTCCTTTCCCTTTTAACCCAGAGGCATCCAATCTTGGCAAGTTTTAAGACTTGTGGACTTCAATTCCCAGAATTCCTTGGGCCAGCCATGGGAACGCTGGGAGTTGAAGTTCAACTTGAAGCAACTCCGATCGGTGGCTGTGTAGCCTCTGGATTGGGGTTCAATTTTTGTTTCTGTTTACTCTCCCTGGTGTGTGGGAATAAAGTCTGTTTGTACAGAAACATACAGGGATGGACGGACAGACGGACGGACGGACACACACACACACACACACACACACACACACACACACACGGTATCAATGCCTTTGGAATAGCCTTCTGCAGACTTTTTTGTCCGTTGGATAAATGGACCTTGCAAATTGATCTTAGGGAAATGCTAAGAAGCAATGTGCAGGAAGTACCTCTGCTAGAAAAATGAAATGTTTTAGGAAATATTAAAAAGGCCGAGTATTCTATTTCCCTGGATGAGAAAACATGTTTTAAAGACAAAGGAAGCTCCCTGCAGCCTCCTACTTTTGGCCCCACCTTTGCCAATGGGGCCATTAAGGCCTGAGACAGTCTCTTCTACATAACAAAGATTGACCTGCTTCAGGCAGAGCCATAGTAGGAATTGCCCAAAGCTCTTTCATGACATCATCACCCAGCAAAAGTCAACCAAGCTTGGGACCCAAAAGAAAGACAGCCTACAAAGTTAGCTATCACCCCTGGGAATCTGACCAACAACCAGAGTGCATTTCTTGCACAGGAACAGGAAGCTCTGGGGTGGGGCCCAGAGAGGGCACTCTCAGCATCTCTTCCCTTTTTTCTTCAAGATCTTCAAGGCATGGGATCATCCTCCCCCCCCCCCCCAATCTCATACCATGTGGTCCTGTTCACCATTGAAACCATCTTTCCAAACTGCCGCCCTGTTTCCAGTGTCTTTTTCCCCACTTGGAACTGAATCCACATGGACATTTCTTGCAACAAGAGCTTCAAGTATGTCTGAATTGTTCTCCCTGAATGTTAGTGGGCATCTCGGAATCAAAGATACAACCACCAGCTAGGCATTGCTGAGAGACCAAAACAGGAAACGTCCGTGGCGGAGGCAGGCTGTGAAGCTCTCTTGGGCATGATGCTCCCCTTAACAGAACAACAGAATAAAAAGACTAACAGTTTGGAGGGGACCGTGGAGGTCTTCTAGTCCAACCCCTGCCCAAGCATCCTATCCTTAGCCCTCCAGCCTCACGGGCCTATGCTTCCTGATAGCTCTCACTGCAAATATTGGCCCGATGTTTTCTGTTTTGAGATGCAGAATCCATGCAGCTTCCCAAAATCAAGAAGGAATTGAGAGGGGGGGGGGTGTTTAGAGATTAAAAAAAAAACCTTCCATCTGTCCCTTGCATGAGAAGAACTGATAAGTGGTTAAAATTTCGTAAACCAGACATTCAGTTCACACTGAGTTGAATTGCTTTAGCTTTCACCTTGGTCTCATAAGCATATTTCATAAGAGTAAACGTAAAGGTTCCCCTCACACATATGTGCTAGTCTTTCCCGACTCTAGGGGGCAGTGCTCATCTCTGTTTCAAAGCTGAAGAGCCAGCGCTGTCTGAAGAGGTCTCCACGGTCATGTGGCCAGTATGACTAAATGCTGAAGGCCCATGGAATGCTGTTACCTTCCCACCAAAGGTGGTCCCTATTTTCCTACTTGCATTTTTTATGTGCTTTCGACATGCTAGGTTGGCAGAAACTGGGACAAGTAACGGGAGCTCACTCCATTACGCGGCGCTAGGGATTCGAACTGCCAACCCTTCTGATTGACAAATTCAGCGTCTTAGCCACTGAGCCACCTTCATCTCTACCCCCTGCTTTTGATCCGCAGAGGTAGAGTGGGGCTTTGCTGGCAGCGGTGGCTCTTCCATCCCAAGGATCAGCCCATAGATTTCCACTGCTCTCCTCTCCTCTGCCTTCTACACATCTACACATCAGGCACTGGACCCAGCTGTTCCTCTTTTTCCTCATCAGCCACCTCCAGACCTGGGGGCTGTTGACTCTCCATCTGAGGGCGTCATATTTTTTACAGGACATTTTTAGAAAACCCCGTCAGCCTTTCCTTGATGCTGAGTAGCTTGGTGGGGGAAAGTGGACTATTACTACTCTTCCACAAATAGCTTTCCTAAAATAAAATACGTACTGGTTTTTTGCCAAATTTGGGAGATTAAACCATAACAATTCAGATGAGATGCTGTGTAAGTGATCTCCGATTGCTTCACAGCAAGGCTGAGTAGATTGAATGCTCCACGCTTGTAGCAATTGTCCGCAACAAGCCATCCTTTGACTCTTAAATCTTACTGGCCTTCATCTACTGTTCTACACGAAAACAGGACACTGAAGGAGACAATGGGAGGGAATACTACGGACTTCAGGGTTGAACTGTGGAATCCTTGGTGCTCTCTGGAGATGTTTGGAGATGCATTTGGAGATGTTTCAAAGAATTGGCAGAACAGAACATGAAAGTTGACTGGCTAACTTACCTTCAAATCAAAACTAAATACAATAAAGATACCAAATTATATGACATTGAAACAGAACCACACGAATTGGATAAAATCATTCAAAGCCCAGATAGAAAAATGACAGGGAGAATATATAAATTTATCCTGAAGTATAAAATGGAAGAGGAAATTGTGAAAGAACAAATGATAAAATGGGCGCAGGACTTTGGATATAATATTGAATTAGACAAATGGGAAAAACCTTGGGGAACAAACTTAAAAATGACACTCTCGGTTGCATACAAGGAAAACCAGGACAAAATGTTTTTATAGATGGCACCTGGCACCAACAAGGTTAGCTAAAATATCAACAAATGCCTCCCCAAAATGTTGGAAATGCAAATCGATACACGGAACGTATTACCATTTATGGGGACCTGTGAGGAGGCTAAAAAGTTTTGGAAAAAGATCAAAAATTGGCTGGAGGCAATAATGGGAGTTAAAATAGAATGGAAACTGGAGATGTTTCAAAGCGAGTGGCAAGATGTCACCTAGTTTGGCAACAGAAAATTTTCATGCAAGCAACCAAGTTCAGAGAGGACTCCACTTTAGGAGTATTTTGACATTTTCAGCATTTTTAGTGAAGGCAACACTAAAAACAACAACACGGCAGGAGCTTTCTCAAGAAAGACAAGAGATGGGTGGGTGAACGCAATAACAGAACAACACGGTTGGAAGGCATCCTGCAAGTCTTCTAATCCATCCTCCAACTCAAGCAAGAAATCTACGCCGTTCGAGACAAATGATTGCGCAATCTCTTCTTAAAATCCCCCAGTGATGAAGTGCCCATAACTTCTGAAAACAGGCCATTCCACTGATGAATTGTTCTAACAGCCAGGAAGTTTCTCCTTAGTTCTAGGTTGCTTCTCTCCTTGATTATTTCCCATATGTTATATCTTATCTTGCCCTCAGGTTCTTTGGAGAATAGGCTGACCCCCCCCCCCGCAATCTTCTCTGGGATAGCCCCTCAAATACTGGAAGATTGCGATCATGTCACCTCTAGTCCTCCTCTTCATGAGGTTAGACATATCCAGTTCCTGCAACTGTTCATCCTATGCCCGTGAACCAGTGGTGGGTTTCAAAATTTTTTAGAACCTCTTCTGTAGGTGGCCTGCTTTGTGGGAGTGGCTTGCCAGCCATGTGACGGGGTGGGAGTGGCTTGCCGGCCATGTGACTGGGTGGGAGTGGCTTGCTGGCCATGTGACTGGGTGGGAGTGGCTTGCCGGCCATGTGACCTAGTGGGAGTGGCTTGGAAGTCATGTGACTGGATGGGCATGGCCAACTTGTAAAATGTGGCGAAACTCACTTAACAATGCTCTTGCTTAGCAACCAAGATGTTGGCTCAGAAACTCTGGCATTTGAAGCACGCAAGTCTTAAAACTGTCAAGTTTCACCCCTAACCCTTTAGAAAAAAACTCCCAGGGGTGTTCAAACTTGACACCTTTAAGACTTGTGGACTGCAACTCCCAGAATTCCTCCTCCAGTCATGTTTGGCTCAGGAACTCTGGCATTGAAGTGTGCAAGTCTTAAAGCTGTCAAGTTACAAGATCCTTGGACCCCTAACCCTTTAGGAAAAAAACCCAGGGGTGTTCAAAATTGACAGCTTTAAGACTTGTGGGCTTCAACTCCAAGAATTCCTCCTCTCGCTCTTCATCTTGATGATGTGCGGACAGACGGGGGGAGGGAGCTGGAACCGGTTCTAAACGGCACTGTAGATTTCTGGAACCTCTTCTATAGAAGAGGTTAGAACTGGCAGGAACCCAGCCCTGCCGTGAACCTATGGCATATGTGACACAGTGGCACACAGAGCTCTCTCTGCGGGCATGGCAGCTGTTGCCCCAGCCCAGCTCCAATCTGCATGCACGCGCACCTCCCACCAACCAGCTGGACTTTGGGTCTCTGCCATGCATGCATAGTTGAGGGAGTCCAGGAAGCATGTGGGGGGTGCATGCATGGGGGGAGACTCACATTGCATTTTGGGACCTCATGCAGCATCCCCACCCTCCATTTTGGGCCTGCGTCAACCTCGAAGCGAAAACGGGGCGAGGACGGTGGCATGTCAGGCCCCCAGTGGCATCCCATTTCGGGCCTGGAATGCCTCCTGCACCAACCTGGAAACCAAAAAATGGGTGAGGGGGATGGGCGAGGCACATGCACGCAGGGGGGCAGGGAATCACGCACATGCATGGGGGGCAGTCGCATATGCATGCGCAAGGTGCATTATGGGTGCGGGCGCGTTTTCAGCACGTGGTGACAAAAAGATTAGCCACCCTTGTCCTGTTTTAGCTTCCCGCCAGCTCATCATCTTTGTTGCTCTTCTCTGCCCTCTTTCTAGACCAGTGTCTCAAACTTGGCGACTTTAAGTCCTGTGGACTTCAACTCCCAGAATCCCCCAGCCAGCATAGCTGGCTGGGGAATTCTGGGAGTTGAAGTCCACAGGACTTAAAGTCACCAAGTTTGAGAAACACTGTTCTAGACTCTCCACCTCTTTAAGAAAACCCTGAGATCAAACTTTCCCTTAGTCGTTAACACATCCATGGACTGCCTGATTATAAACGGCTCTTGCAGACAATGAATCCTGACTTGAGCAAAGGCGTTGCTTCTTCCGACCCGGCAGGGAGAAAGAGGAAGCAAGAGAACGGGAGTTAGGCTCTACCATGGAGAAGAAGAAGAAAAGAAAAGAGGAAACGTCATACATTGCCCTCAACTACAGCAATCATGTTTGAAAGACCTCTCTGATCTCCTCATAATTATCCATAGGATGCTCAGAAGTTTTAAGGTTCCAGACCTGTGGATGCGATAGAGCCGGGATGGCAAACCTGTGGCACATGTGCCCAAAGTGATACATGAAGCCATGTCGCCCGGCATGCACGGCCTTGCCTGTTTGTCTTCTGGGTTTCTGGGCCGCATGCATGCACAACAATCAGCTGGGCTTCCCGTGCGTGGCAGTGCCAAAAACCAATGTGCGCATCCGCACCAAACAGCTAATTGTAGGGTGCGCATGCAAGCCAGAACTTGGAAGTTTGGCTTTTCGGGAGCGTGGCCTTGACGAGCACATGCAACATTTCTACGCAATGTTTTCGATACTCGGTGCCAAAAAAAGATTCACCATCACTGCGATAGAGCCAAAGCAATCTGCCATATGTCACATTCTGCTAGAATTACCCTACAGGTTGTCCTTGCCTTACAACAGTTCATTTAGTGACCGTTCAAAGTTACAACTGGGGAAAAATAGGGACTGATGAGCGTTTTTTCATAGTTGCAACCTTTTGTAGCATCCCTGGGAATTACGTAATCAAAATTCAGATGCTTGGCAACTGGTTCATACTTATGACGGTGGTTGCAGTGACCGGGGGGGGACGATCCCCTTTTGCGACCTTTCAACAGGCAAAGTCAACAGGGATGGCTGATTCACTTAACAACCAGAGAACTAAGCTATCAACTTGCAGTGACTCATTTAGTAAATGACTGGGTAAGAACGGTCGTAATATGAGGCCAAGCTCACTTCACAAATGTCTCACTTAACAAACAGAAATGTTGGGCTCAATTGTGCTCGTAAATTGGGAACTACTGTATTAATTTTTTGGCCGCCGACTGTGTTTTGTAATAAGCATACAATGTTAGAGACATGCACTTCATAATGGAGAATATTTCCCAGGAAATAATTTTCCAGTACAAGCCACAATGCCCCTTGCCCCTCGTCTACTGTTCTGGATTGAAAGCAGGACATTGAAAGAGACAATACAACAAAACATGAAGAAGCTCAGGGTGGAAATGAGAGGTCCTTGGTGCTCTCTGAGCTCGGATGTTTTCTTGCAGATGTTTCATTACCCTAACTAGGTAACATCATCACTGCTAGAAGGGAGTAGGGTTTGTGGAATGGAGGAGGAGGAGAGAGGAGAGGAGGAAGAGGAGGAAGAGGAGAGAGGAAGCTGAAGAGGAGAGAAGAAATGATGAGGAGGAGGGGTTGGAGGAAGAGGACTTTGAGGTCCTTGGTGCTCTCTGAGCTTGCTTGTTTTCTTACAGATGTTTCATTATCCTAACTAGGTAACATTATGAGTGCTAGAAGGGAGTAGAGTTTATGGAAAGATGAAGGAGGAGGAGGAGAAGGACGAGGACTTTGGGGTCCTTAGTGCTCTCTGAGCTTGCTTGTTTTCTTGCAGATGTTTCATTACCCAAACTAGGAAATATAACCAACCATAGAACTTTGATTGTGAGCTGCACACAAATCAGATGAGCCAAGAGGTCTTCCATAATATCAGTGTGATATCAACAGGGTTCAGAGATCCATCGGTTTACCACGTGATATACTCAAACGCTCTATTGAATAGAACACAAGTCAAGCAACCAAAGACCTCCCCCTATCCAGAGCTTTCTGGCAAGGGATGGCTGGTTAGATACTTCCTAGAAGGGGAGCCATGTGTTCTCTTCCACAGTTGGTCCTTGTGACAATAAGCTTTGATTCTGGAAGTAACGAAGAGTCAGCGAAGCTGTTATTGTATTTTTCGGAGTATAAGATGCACCAAGGTTTTGAAGAGGCAAATTAAAAAAAAAGTTTTTGCACTCTACAAACCTCCCCAAAATGGTCCGTTTTTTCCCGCAAAAACGGGCCTGGTTTTTCTTTTTTCAAAAAAGGGCACGCATAGCCTTTAGGAGGCTTGTAGAATGCTCCTGGGAGGGGCGGGTGGGGGGGCAAAAATGAGCAAAAAAGCCAGTTTTTCATGAAAATGGGCCTGGTTTTTGTCAAAAAAGGGCATGCATAGCCTTTAAGAGGCTTATAGATGCTCCTGGGGCTGGGGGGGGGGGCAAAATTGAGCAAAAAACAACCATTTTGTGCTCATTTCTGCCCTCCCCAGCCCCCAGGAGCTCTCTGAAAGCTTCCTACAAGCTATGCACGACCATTTTGGTGAAGGGGGCAGGGTTTTGGGTTTTGTATTCTGTGTATAAGATGCACCTAGATTTTCAGCCTCTTTTTTGAGGGGAAAGAAGTGCGTCTTATACTCCAAAAATATGATAGTTCCTGGGAACCATACTTCCTACAGCTACAAGTAATAGAAATTGATGAACTATTTTTTTTTTTTTTTTTTGCTAACCAGTTAAAAATTTATCTAGGAAACACACCACAGTAGTGATGGAGAACTTTACCCTGACATCAACTGGGAGGAAAAAAAAACTGCATTAAGTAGAAGATCGTGTTTCTAACCAACCTACCTGACAACTTTGTCATCCAAAAGGTAAAGGATGGAATTAGAGAGACAGCTACACTGGACTGTACTATTACTAACAGAGAAGAAGTGACAGAGGGTATTGAAGTTGGCAGAATTTTGGGGGAGAACGACCATGTCATATTGGAATTCAATATAATGCAAATATAAACAATAAAGCATAATTGAACCAGTATCTTATATTTTTTTAAAAGCTGATTTTTAACAAACCTAGAGAGAGCTTGGGATAGATTTGATGGATGAAGATCCTAAAGGGGAAAACAATTCAAGAAGCTTGGGAAACACTGAAAAATATTATTATAAAAGCTCAGTCCAGCTCAATACCACTGAAAAAGAAAAACAAGAAATCCAAGAAGAAACCAGTATGGTTACACAAAGAACTCTCTGATAAACTGAAAAAACAAACAAGCATAAGAACAAAACAAAAAAGTGGAAAGAAGGGACACAGAACTAAGGCAGAACACTAACAAATAGCCCAAACTTGCAAAGATGAAGTCAGGAAAGTTAAGGCTCATAATGAAGTAAGACTTGCAACAAATGTCAAAAATGGTAAAAAAAATATAGAAAAGTTGCTTTCAACATATAAAAAACAAGAAAAAAGTCAAGGAAACAATGCATGCACTAATGAGAGAAGTTGGCAAGGAAGTAACAAGCAGTGGAGAGAAAGCAGAGTTACTTAGTTCTTTCTTTGCATCTGTCTTCACCCAAAAAGATTATACAGCCCCGCTTACCAAAAACATAACCGTATTCCTAGGCAGACTAGGAATACAAATTAAAAGAAGCAAGGAAAAAGGGAGAACAGCTGTCCGCTCTAGATGAGTCCAAATCATAGGGAACCTGATGGATTCAGGGGTGGGGTTCAAAAATTTCAACAATGGGTTCTCTGCCTGGTTGCTGTGTGGGCGTGGCCATGGTGGGCGTGGCCTAGTCGGCCTCCTGCACCATGGGGGTGGGTGGGGCTTCTTCACCTGAGCCTCCGCGTGGACCCTGCACTTACCTTGCATCCAAAATGGGTTGTATGGAGACTCCTGGGGGGAGGGCGGGGAAGGAGGGGAGGGGATGGGTGGGGTGGGCATGGCCAGCCAGAAGTGGGATTTGGAGGTTCTCTGAACCGGCCATAATGTTAGCTACGGGTTCTCGTGAACCTGGGTGAACCTGTAGCAGCCCACCCCTGGATGGATTACTCCAGAGTTCTGAAGGAGTTGGCAGAAGTGATCTCAGAACCATTGAACCATATAACTTTCAAAGGTCCTGGAGCACCAGTCTACCCTGGTGGTGACCCTGACCACATCTGGTGTCAATGAATTCCATACTTCCTTAAGGTCACATCGATAACACACCAGCTCTTACAGTGCCATGTCCACCACCGTCACCATCCTGGTCCATCTCCTAACAGGCTGATCTCAGTTTCTGCTGACCTCACCACGGTGAGAAGAAGCTGCAGCGAGGAAGTACCCGAGATGCTGGCAAAGCAGTTCTTTCTTTTACTGGTCCTGAACCTCCTTGCAGGACACGTCAACAGATAATTCCAGATCCGAATGACATGGCAGTGGAGAAAAATTATCTAGGCGCACGTTTTCCATACTGTGCGTTGTTATTATTATTCAATTATTCAATCAGAATAGAGCTGGAAGGGACTTTGGAGGTCTTCTACTCCAACCCCATGCTCAAGCAGGAGATCCTACATCCTCAGATAGGTGGCTCTCCAGTCTCTTCTTAAAAGCCTCCAAAGTTGGAGCATCCACATCTTCTGGAGGCAAACCATTCCACTGGTTGATTGCCCTGACTATTAGGAAGTTCCTCCTTAGTTCTAGGTTACTTTTCTCCTTGATTAGTCTATTTAATCCATTAATTCCTGGCTGGTGCTCAGTATCGGAATGCCGGTCAAGCCAATGGCTTCCATTTAGAATGAAGCTCCTTAAAGGGGAGCTGAGGAAGGATGGGAGACGCGTGGCCTCCTGAAGCCAAAATACAGAAATGTCAGCAGAAAACGACGCAGGTCCCCTAAGGCTGCACATTACACAAAAATTATGGAGTAAATAGAGTTGAGGAAACCAGTGGTTAAAACATTTGTTTCCTGCGAGGGGAGGCTGGGCACGCATTGTCATTCTCCTCCTTTCCTTAGTGGGCCTGCTAATTTTGCAAACCGGCCTTCTGCGTTTTTGAAAAGGCAGGGATATCGATCCAAGCCTCGATATTCAAACCCTTTTTATGTGCACAATTGACCATTTGGAAGTGTGTTTTGTTGTTGTTGTTGTTGCTGCTTCCTCTGCTGTTGTTTTGATACCCCTTTGTAGACAGCCATGCCACTGGCTGACATGTGTGAAGGCTGATTACCCACTGGAACCGAGTTCCTTTGGGAAGAAGCAGTCTGCAAAAGTCAACCCAGTCAATTGCCTTCTGTGCAATTTATTGATTGATTATGCTTATAAAATGCGTTTGGCCTCCCATTCTACCTCAGGGTAACTCTGGGTGGTTTTCAATCGTTAAAAAAAACAACTATGAAGATAAAAGCATAAATAAGATACGACATCCAGCCAAATGCAATGGGGAGGGTGGAAACAGAAGGGGGAGTGGGAGGTGGCCTGCAGCATGCTTCTTCTGATGGCATGGGTGGGACGGACCAACTCCAGTGGGAACAGGTGATCCTGGACCATTCCATGAAGAATTTTAATGGTGATTACCAACACTTGAACTGCACTCGGAAGCATCTTCATCTCCATTCACCCAGCTAGAGTTGGGTTTAGTCTGCAAAGCCAATCATCTAGCAGGTTTTATTTTGGAAATATTGGTGGAATATTTCCTTCCTCCCCTTCCCTCCCTCCCTCCCTCCCTCCCTTCAGTTGCAATAGATCTTCAAAGTGGAACATAGGCTATCTCCAATCATGGTAGTAGACAATATGGATAGATCTATGCCAGGTGTTCAAAGCCGAAGAGCCAGCGCTGTCCGAAGACATCTCCGAGGTCATGTGGCCAGCATGACTAAATGCAGAAGGCGCACGGAACGCTGTTACCTTCCCACCAAAGGTGGTTCCAATTTTTCTTCTTGCATTTTTATGTGCTTTCGAACTGCTAGGTTGGCAGAAGCTGGGACAAGTAATGGGAGCTCACTCTGTTAAGCGGTGCTAGGAATTTGAACCGCCGAGCTGCCGACCTTTCTGATTGACAAGCTCAGCGTCTTAGTCACTGAGCCACCCTAGAGTTGGGAACGACTAGCACATATGTGTGAGGGGAACCTTTACCTTTTTATGCCAGGTCTATCCTGTAATTTCATCACCCCAAAGTGTTTAAAGGAAGAGAGGTCCCATTTGGTGCTGTGCTGTGGAATCATTTAGGGCAGGGGTAGCAACCATGGCTCTGGAGCCGCATGTGGCTCTTTCATCCCTCTGCTGCAGCTCCCTGTCACCAGTCAGCTCCACAATTGATAGGGTTTTCAGTTAGGACAGTTAGAGGAAAAAGGATGCTGCACCAGGAGGAGACTCTATGGTGGGGGAAACCAGACTTCCGGTCGGCTCCAGAATTAAATGGGAGGCTTCCGTTTAGGACCTTTGTGACTCTTTGGATGTTTAAGGTTGCGGACCCCTGGTTTAGGGGCTAAGGGATGGGCCCATGATACCCCTGACCACTATATCAGAGAAGAATGAAGGAGTTTAAACCTAGCAGCCATAAAACTTACTTCTAAGAGAATTCCCACGGTTGGGGCCATAGAGACATGGACCAAAATGCAGACTCACCCACAGACCACACTCAGACTCATCTCCTGAACAAAAAAATGGGGGGGGGCTTTAAACAACTTTGCATTGGACCCCTCCAAAGGTCTATTCTGGAGCTCAAGAAGGAGATACTATGTTCATTCAACGGCTGCAGAAAATCTCAGAGACACAAGGAGGATCTTCGGGATGAGATCTTATGAAAGCAAGCAGCCTTGTTGCCTAACTGACAGCTCAGATGGGTTCATGCTTTGTACCCGTGGGTGAGTGGGTGGGTGCATACACTCCCACGCCCACACACACTCATACCAAGGGAGTCTTGGGCAATGCCTGCAGATATTGTCAGATGTAGGCTTGCTGGAGTACAAAATAGAAGAGGATCTACAGGGATTTGGGGATTTTATCCTGCTCATAAACCCACCATCCTGGGCCCAACATTTGGGAAGCCAGGCTCTGCCTGTCACAAGCCAGGACAAAGGGTGAGTGATGGAAGAGTAAGACCTCCTTAAAAAATCCTTGGTCCAGCTGGTCCAGCTAGTAACACCTCATAAGGGCCCCTTTCCATGGTTACAGGAGAAGACGGTCAACGGTTTTGAAGGTGGAAGAGGGCTCTATGCCCCAGCGGCAGATAAAGCGGCAGAACTGTCTTCTAGGAGAAGGGAAACTCTGAATACAAACCCCCACTGCCTTGTGGCTATATCCACTACTGGAAAAGGCTTCAGGAGTCAACCTCCAGGCAAAATCCGGAGCCGGAGTCCTGGAACCAGTTCATGACTGTGTACAACCACGTTTTGGTAACTCCCGTGACGCAGCTGGAACCAATCGTATCAGCTCTGCAATTCCATTGGACTATTTCAGCGACGTGGAGAGGGGGGATCCGTTGCTTGGGTAACAGCCTACCTTCCATATTCATCTACCCAGACCTCGTGCTCTGGAGAGCACACTCCAGCTTTGATCTCTTTCCAGAGCACGATACCATCGTCTTTTGAGACTGAAGGATGCCAATGAATGATAATCCTGCTCATTCACACAGGGCCCCATTCAATTTTGCTCTTTGCACAGATGGTCCTTGGCCAACCTGGGACCAGACACTTGCAGCCTAAATTATCTCTCAAGGGACGGAGAAATAAAATTACAAAGCTCCTTTGTACATCCACACAATTATCAGTTGAGGAGAAAGACACCACTGAGTCCCCACAGTTTAGCCATAAGAATGTGCTGTCTTGCCCATATCTAGGGGCTACCACAACGAAGAGAGGATGGGGGTGGTCAGCCTGTTCTCCAAAGCACCAGAGATCAAAACAAAAAGTCATGGATGAAAAATCATTAAAGAGAGGTCCAACCTAAGGAGAAACTTCCTAAAAGTGAGAACAATTAACCAGTGCAGCGACTTGACTCCAGAAATTGTGGTTGGCTCCATCACTGGAGGTTTTCAAGAAGAGATGGTTGGAATCATGTCTGGAATGATTATAGGATCTTCTGCTTCAGCAGGGAGTGGACTAGACTCTGCAGAAGACCTCCAAGATCCCTTCCAACTCTATTATTCTGTTAGTCATTGTTTGGTGGTCTAAACAAGGTCCCTTCCAGCCCTGCTATTCTGCTATTTTTTTAACTATAGCTTACCAATCATACCACCAGCTTTACTTAAAACAGTTGTCCTTCTCTGGTGGGCCAAAGAGGTACTGTAGACAGTCCCTGGTGTTGGTACCATTTTCTTTCATCCTTAGAGGAGATCAACCCTGACTGCTCTTTAGAAGGCCAGATCCTGAAGATGAAACTTTGGTTACCTAATGAGAAGGGACATCACCCTTCCAACAAAAGTGTGCTTAGTCAAGGCGATGGTTTTCCCAGTTGCAATGTATGGCTGTGAAGGATCATAAGAAGGCTGAGTACCAAAGAATGGAGGCCTTTGAACTCTGGTGCTGGAAAAGACTCCTGCGAGGCCCTTGGACTGCAAAGTGATGAAACTGGTCAGTCCTAGAGGAGATCAACCCCTTTAGAAGGCCAGATCCTGAAGATGAAAGATGAAATGAGAAGGAAGGACTCCCTGGAGAAGAGCCTAATGCTGGGAAAGATTGAGGGCAAAAGAAGAAAGGGACGACAGAGAATGAGGTGGCTGGATGGAGTCACTGAAGCAGTCGGTGTGAGCTTAAATGGACTCCAGAGGATGGTGGAAGACAGGAAGACCTAAAGGAACGTTGTCCATGGGGTCGCGATGGGTCGGACACAACTTTGCAACTAACAACAATCCCCCATCATCCAACATCATCAAACCTCGCCAGATCCAGGGCAAAAGATTGACAACTGTCACAAGGTTTCCCACATTACCCCACCCCCAAATGAAATGAATATATAACTGGGAGTTCCATATCTAGGTAGACCCCGACTTACAACAGGAGTAGTCAACCTTTTTATACCTACCACCCACTTTTGTAACTCTTTTAGTAGTAAAATTTTCTAACCGCCCACCGGTTCCACAGTAATGGTGATTTATAAAGTAGGGAGGTAACTTTACTTTATAAAATTTATAAAGCAGAGTTACAGCAAACCCCTACCACCCACCATGAAAGCCGGAACGCCCACTAGTGGGCGGTACGGACCAGGTTGACTACCAATGACTCACAACTATTCATCTCGTGACTGTTCCAAGTTACAACCGCCTTGAAAACAAATGATGTACCATCGTTTTCCACACATACAACCGTTGCAACATCCCAGGGTCATGTGATCAACTTTTGTGACCTTCTGATGAGCAAAGTCAATGGGAAAGCCAGAGTCACTTCAAGATCCTGTTACTAACTTAACAACGGCAGAAAGAGTGCAGAGAAGAGCAACAAAGATGATTAGGGGACTGGAGACTAAAACATATGAAGAACGGTTGCAGGAACTGGGTATGTCTAGTTTAATGAGAAGAAGGACTAGGGGTGACATGATAGCAGTGTTCCAATATCTCAGGGGTTGCCACAAAGAAGAGGGAGTCAAACTATTATCCAAGGCACCTGAGGGCAGGACAAGAAGCAATGGGTGGAAACTAATCAAGGAGAGAAGCAACTTAGAACTGAGGAGGAATTTCCTGACAGTGAGAACAATTAACCAGTGGAACAGAAGTTGCCTCCAGAAGTTGTGAATGCTCCAACACTGGAAGCCTTTAAGAAGATGTTGGATAGCCATCTGTCTGAAACGGTATAGGGTTTCCTGCCTAGGCAGGGGGTTGGACTAGAAGACCTCCAAGGTCCCTTCCAACTCTACTATTGTATTGTATTGCATTGTATTGTAATTCACTGAACAACTGGGGCAAGAAAGGTCATGAAATGGGGCAAAACTCAACAACTGAAGGCAGAACAAGAAGCAGCAAATGGAAAGTAATCAAGAAGAGAAGCAAACAACCGTATTTTCCGGCGTATAAGGTGACTGGGCGTATAAGACAACCCTCTATTTTTAGGCGCCTGTGAGCCGACTGAAGGCCTCCGCGCTGCCGGGCTTCTGTAGTTTAAGCTCAGCGCCTTCCTCCTCCAGACCGCCAGCCAGACCTTATTAAGTCATCCCAGCGCTCATCCATCCACGTGCCCAGGCGAGGTGCGCCGAGGTTATCGATTGAAAGGCTGGCGTCTGCCACTGGTGGCGGCTTGGCTCTTTGCTTGGCGGCGTTGCTTCTCCTTTTTTTTTTTTTTTTTTTGGTATGGCCTTTCTTATACCCGGCATATAAGACGACCCCTGATTTTTGCAATAATTATTGGGCGTTAAAAAGTCATCTTATACGCCGGAAAATACAGTAAGAAGAAATTTCTGGACCGTGAGAACAAATTAATTGGTGGACCAGAATTGTGGGTACTCCAACACTGGAGGTTTACAAGACAAGACGGGACAACCGTTTCACCTCAATAGTATAGGGCTATCATGGCAAACCTATGGCATGCGTGCTACAGGTGGCATGCAGAGCCCGGTCTGTGGCCACACCAGCTGTCGCCCCAGCCGAGCTCCACCCGCCTGCATGCACACAGGCCTCCCACCGGTCAGGTGGTTTGGGGGTCTCTGCCGTGTATGCGTGGGGGGGTGGGGCACATGCGGTGGATGCACATGTGCGTGTAGGAGGGGGAATAGTTGCAGGAGTGTTCGCATTGCATTTTAGGGGTGCGCGCATGTGTGCATGTTTCCACCCCCACATACCCCATTTTGGGCCTGGAGAGCCTCTTGCACCAACCTAGAAGCCAAAAATGGGCGAGGGGGAATGGGGTGTATGAGCAGGGGGTGCCCACATTGCATTTTGGGGGTTTCACACATACATTCAGGCACACAGGTGTGCACTTTGGGCACTCAGCACCAAAAAGATTAGCCATCACCGGGATAGGGTCTCCTGCTTAAGCAGGGGGGTTGGACTAGATGACCTCCAAGGTCCCTTCCGACTCTTGCTATTCCGTTAGTCATTGTTTAGCGGTGTAGGCGCATTCTTTTCAGGTCTGACTGGCTTTGCTGGAGCAGCCAAAGATCCTCCCAGACAAGCCTTTGTGTGTGTCTGCACACAAAGCCAAACAGGAAAGTCATGAGGATCCTAGACTTCCTTTGTCATTGTTACCCATCCTTGGGGGATTTACCCAGTTCGTGCTGCCCCTGAGCGGGGAGGCTTCCCCAGGAGGACAGCAACCTTCCAAGGATGACCAAGCGAGCAAGTTAAACTCCTGCAGAATACAAAAGTCTCCTGACCAAGCAATAAAATAAAATATGTGGAAAAAGGCACCTTACCTTTCTCAGCTTTCTGAGATAGCGTCTCATTCTCTCCTTGCTTCCTCTGTATCCCATTTGTTCTGATCCAGGAAGACGCATATGTCACGCACACAAAGAGGAGGCCTACCACCCCCCTTGCCAGCCTCTGCTGGAAGCCCCTAAAAGCCCAGGTTAGGTGACCAGGCCTGCCTTGGTGGGATCTTCTTCCATCCCCTTCCTTGCTTGGGGAAAGAGCAGAAGGTCGTAGGAGTGAACAAGCTAGTCCTGGCCTTGCGAGAAAGCTCTTTCGGAGGGGAGAACGGCAGCCGTGTCAAGAGCCAGCAGGATGTCCCAAAGCCATTGTTGCTATGAGTTCTCCCCTCCCTCTGCTTCCTGGACCACAACGGGAGGACTGTGAGGTTAAAGGAATCCAACTCTGTTTGCTGAAAGCTGTTGGACGGGCCACTTCTTCATTGTGCCTCAACGGAAGTCGGTGCATTGAGCAATGCTGAAGATTTAGTCTAAACACACACCCCCACCAATGACTAAGTGAAGCTAAAAGCAAATGTCCTGTTTAATTAGAGGCTGCTCCCTACCCGGGTGCACGCACGCACACACACACACACACACATAAAGATACACAAGCACTGTCAGGAAGTTTCATCATACTTAGCCTAACATTAAAAGTTGCAGAAAAGCAGAGACGGGGATGAACAAGAGAAAGAAAGCTGGTTGTCCAAAGTGGGGAATTTTCTAGTTGGCTAGTCTGTCGAAATTAAAAGACGCTTGCTCCTGGGAAGGAATGCTATGGCAAATCTAGACAGCACACTAAAAAGCAGAGACATCACCCTGCCAACAAAAATGCGTATAGCTAAGGCTATGGCTTTCCCAGTTGCAATGGATGGCTGTGAAAGTTGGACCATAAGGAAGGCTGAGCGCCAAAGAATGGAGGCCTTTGAACTCTGGTGCTGGAGAAGACTCCTGCATTGAGTCCCTTGGACTGCAAGGTGATCCAACCGGTCAGTCCTAGAGGAGATCAACCCTGACTGCTCTTTAGAAGGCCAGATCCTGAAGCGGAAACTCAAATCCTTTGGCCATCTAAGGAGAAGGAAGGACTCACTGGAGAAGAGCCTCATGCTGGGAAAGATGGAGGGCAAAAGAAGAAGGGGACAGCAGAGAATGAGGTGGCTGGATGGAGTCACTGAAGCAGTCAGAGTGAGATTAAATGGACTCGGGAGGATGGTAGATATGTGTGAGGGGAACCTTTAGCTTTACCTTATGAAACCAATTAGCATATTTTTCCATGTAATGCTTCTTTCTCCCTATTCTTTTTCTACATTCTGGGTATTTGTAAACTATTATTTTTCTTCCTTCGTTTTGCTGGTTAATCACTGCAATAAAGTTATTTGACATTTGATTTGAAGTAGAAATGGTGTGTTTCTCATCCAACAAATCCCAACAGCTCTCTAGCAATATCTTGCACTATCCTCTTTTCATGCCAACCAGTCCTGGGTGACCTCAGGTTTGCCTATGACGAAGGATTTCCCCAGAAAATCATGGATTTATTTCCTTCTAAGCCCAGCCTTCTTCCTGGCTCTGCTGACCTTACCACTATCTTCTCTATGCTGTGAGATGGGACACAGTCCTCAGAGGCTCCCAAGTCAAAGTACCTTATTGTGTGCAACAAAGAGGTGTCAACTTTTTAAAAAGGGGGGCATAGGAGAACTTGGACAAGTCCATCACAATTCTCTGGGCAGTTGAATGTTCTACCTCTGATGCTGCCTGCCTTACTGGGTATGCAAGACAGGAAATGCTACCCCCCCCCCAAAAAAAGGTGAATTATTTCTTGGCTGCCAAAACACAGAATGCTCACATGCCAGCTGGTTTCCCTCCAAACCCACCATATTTGATGGCTGATGAAATTCACAATTAAATCAACAACTGTATAACAAATCTTCAACAACGTGTAGCAATATAGAAAGAAGACTGGGTAAGCTTTGAGCTCTAATCTCCAACAGGAGAAAAACAGCAATAGCTGGAATGCTCCTGATTTTTGTTATCTGTGTTTAACATTGAATAATTATGCAAAAAAGTTATGGCTTGAAAGAGTTTGCACCAGTGAGCGTTTGTAAGGATGTGTATGTGTGTCTCTTGCAAGCATGCTGATTTATCTGGATAAGGATACAGGCACACCTTGCAGACATTGTGGGTTTAGTTCCAGACCACCGCAATAAAGGGAATTTTGCAATATAAAGTGAATTACAAAACATTTTTTGGTTTCCCAATACCAATAAGGCTTATGTTTGTACTATATAATAGTTATTAAGTGGGTGAAACAGCATTAGGCCTAAAAAGACAATGTGCACCCCTTAATTAAAAGAACGGGATTAAAAGAAAGAGAAGAATTGGATTTCTATAAAATATGGAATAGAATTTATAAGTGGCTAGAAAGCACAAGCCAAAATAGGAAATAGAAGTCTTTGTTTGTGTTTTTTTTCCTAAACTAGTACTGAATAAAAATTAACCAAAGTTACCAATTACTATCAAACTTAAAGTATTGACTACAATGTAAATATAATGGTGATATGAACAATCAATATTATTACAAGTGTTATTACTACTGATTTTACACTGTTAGAGAAGTTAAAATCAACAGGAAAGGCAATGGAGAATGGAGAACTACAAAGGCTGAACATAAATGCCAATACAGAAGGCTGTATAACAACTTTATGTTTCTCTTGTTTTTTTCCTTTTTGTTGTGTTTTTCTTTTTGTTTTTAAAGGTAAAAATGTTTAATAAAAGCTATTTTTTAAATTAAAAAAATTACCTTTTTGTTAAAAAAAAGGTTATTCATCATCTAAAGTACGGCAGAGATGGTATTCTGTTGATTCAGACCAGTTTGCCCGAACTGGTAGCGGAAACCAAGGGTCGCGCTATTTTGTCCTATTTAGGGATGGTTTTTGATCAAGGCGCATGCGGGAAAGGCCAGGCGCATGCGTGGATGGGGTGCGTGCGAGTGAAGTGAGCAAGCACGCACATACCCATTTGCGATCCGGTAGGGGAGGTAAGTGAAAAGCACCCCTGAAGTACGGTAATAGATGGAAGATCATTAAAAAGAGAGAGAGAATTGAGAAGTAAGGAGAAATTTCCCGACAGGGAGAACACTTCATCAGTGGAACGGCTTCCCTCCAGTGCTCCAAACACGGGAGGTTTTTAGGAAGAGATTGGACAACCATTTGTCTGAAAGGGTCTAGGACTGATGGCGAACCTGTGGCACGCATGCCCCCTTCTGTGACCACGCGTGCCATCGCCAGCTTCTCTTCTGGTTTCCAGTGCATACATTCACGCTGGCCAGCTGGCCTTCACTGGCACCAGAGCACCAGAAAATGCCCCCCAAAAAAGCTTTAAAAAGAGGCCGTTTGGGGGGCCACTTTTTGGCTGTTTTTCAGGCCATTTTTCAGGGTGTTTTGGGGGCTGTTTTTCGGGCCATTCTGGGCTGTTTTGGAGCCATTTGGGGGCTTTTTCAGGCTGTTTTTGAACTGTTTTTCGGGCCATTTTTGGGCTTTTTCAGGCTGTTTTTTGGCTGTTTTGGGGACCATTTTTCAGGCCATTTTCTTGTGTTTCTTGTGCTGAGCGATCCTAAAACGCCTAAAAAGTCAGACTAGGTGAGGCCCGCAGTTCTCCTGCCTCACAGTAGAGGGCGCTCGTTCTTCCTGTGACTCAGCGGCAGCAGAGTAAGTGACAGCCACGGAACATGACGACACCAAGGACGACTTTCTTCCCTGGCCGCGATCGCCATCGAGAGAGGGAGACTTTTTAAAACTAAAAGAAGACAATGAAAAATTCTACCAACAAGTTATAGATGCTTTTGTTCAGAAAGAGCGGCGGATGGACTTCATTTATAAGTAAAGGTAAGACCCACAATAACTTCATTTTTTTTCCAGTTAAATGTGCTTTTTCGTGTGCTACAGTATGTGTAAAGAATGCTGATGTGAGACTTTAAACCTAACCCGTTAACTGCTGCCAATCAAATATTGGATAAGATAATTTGTAGGGATTTTAATGTTTGTAAATCTGATTGCGATGACATCATGGCCTCACCAGCCATCAATCTCACCACACGTCACTGGTCTCTTCCAACCTGATTATTCTATGTTCTATGTTCAGTACAGCAAAGTTAGAAAAATCCAATTTTTGACTTCAAGCTGCCCTCAGATATAATGAGTAAAAAAAAAAAATTCCCCCCTCATCCAGAGGGGCCGCATCAACGCTGCAATTTCTTAAGACTTTCAGAGCTGATTAATTTCATATACTTCGCTAGCATTCTTTCTAGCCACTGCTGTATAAACAAGTTGGCCAGTTCTCAGAAACAAATGCACTAGATGTTTTAATGGAAAAAAAAGGGAATCACGGCCTGAAGCTTTCACTGGCACTGAGTTAATCAGGTCATTAAAGTCTCTGCTTGTTTAGCAAGCTGGTTTGGGAATCCTAGGCTGGAGCCCTTTGGAGAAACATTTGTTTGGTCAAGGAAAAAATAGCTGGTTGAATTATTTGTCCTTATCGCCCATGGCTGGGTATAAACAGTTGTAGAAAGTTACCTCTCCTAGAAGAATGAAATATTTTAGGAAATATTAAAAAGGCAGAATATTAAATTTCCACTAAAGGAGAATAGAAATCTTTTTTAAAAAAATAATAATTATCAAGCAATTTTCTTCATTTCGTATTACAATTTCAATCTTTACAATGTTCCGGTATCGGTATATCTCATATGTATGTACAAGTTGTTTACATTATTCTTCCTTTCCTTTTAGGTATGTATCTATCTTATACAATATGCCATTACTATAGTTACAACACTATATATATATTTATTACATTGTTGTCACCTCTTAATTTACTTTAACCTTCTTGATCTTTACTTCTATTCTCTAACCAATTATACCATGTGTCCCAAATCAAATAGTATTCCATTTTCCCCCTTTCTTTTACTTTCATTGTAAGCCTATCCATCTCCGCACATTCTAACACTTTTTTTTTAATTAACAATGTCGGCAGCATATGAAGAAAATTTATATAAAATGTTTTATCGTTGGCACTTGCCCCCAGCAAGAATAGCGAAAATGCTCCCAAACAGTCCAGCGGAATACTGGAAATGTAAACAGAAGCAAGGAACATATTTCCACATGTGGTGAACAAGCCCAGAAGCAAAGAAATTTTGGACAAAGATACGAAGGTGGCTAGAGGAAATCACCAAACAACAAATAGATTCAAAACCAGAATTATTTTTATTAGGCGGAAATTAAGAGGAAATTACTGTAAAAAAATACAATATATCATGTTACACATCATAACAGAGGCCAGGGACATATATGCACAAAACTGGAAAAAACAATAGCATCCCCTCTGATAGAGAATAGAAACTTAAGGGAGACAGAAACTCAGAGCCCCAGCTCCTGGCCCCCAGCAGGTATTTGATGCTCATTGAGAAGGACTGGGCCAGCCTATCTACTAAAGAAAAGACCTTCAGCTCCAGGGTGATGGGATTATCCTTCAGGGCAAAGCCATTCAGCCACAACCGAAACTGCACAACAAAGCCCCTTCTTCACTGCATCAGCCCAAGCTTCAAACAAGCTTGGCTCAGATAACCTACAAAATCAGCTATGACCCCTGCCTAGCCCATGGGAGCCTGAGAGCAACCAATAGGATATATGCCCTTGCCACAGGAACAGGAAGCTCAAGGGCAAGGCCCAAAAGAGGTATAAATAACTCTCATTCTCCACTCCATGTGTCAGCTACCCAGAATCAAATGCTCCATTAAACCATCTTTCCAATCAGCCTCCATGTTTCCGGTTTCTTTCTCCCCACTTGGAACTGAACCAGATGCATATTTCTTCCGACACAGTGTTTATAAAAATTATTGTAAACTTCTCTTTTCTACTAGGGCAGGGGTCGGCAATCTTAAACATTCAAAAAGCCATTTGGACCTGTTTCCCACAGAAAAGAAAACACCAGGAGCCACAAAACGCTTCCCTTGCCTGACTATTTCCTGAGTGGCCACAGAACTATCATATGTAGTTGAATTAAACGTTCTGTTTTCTTCTGAAGCTTTTCTTTTCTTGGATTTATCCATGGTTGGCCTACTGGGGTCAAAGAGTTCAATAAATCGTGTTCTGCCAATGGGTGTCAGCAGCTGTTTGCAGCAGCTGCCAAAAAAGCCAACACAGTTCTAGGCTGCATAAACAGAGGGATAGAATCAAGATCAGGTGAAGTGTTAATACCACTTTATAATGCCTTGGTAAGGCCACACTTGGAATACTGCATTCAGTTCTGGTCGCCACGATGTAGAAAAGATGTTGAGACTCTAGAAAGAGTGCAGAGAAGAGCAACAAAGATGATTAGGGGACTGGAGGCTAAAACATATGAAGAACGGTTGCAGGAACTGGGTATGTCTAGTTTAATGAAAAGAAGGGCCAGGGGAGACATGATAGCAGTGTTCCAATATCTCAGGGGTTGCCACAAAGAAGAGGGAGTCAAGCTATTCTCCAAGGCACCTGAGGGTAGAACAAAAAGCAATGGGTGGAAACTGATCAAGGAGAGAAGCAACTTAGAACTGAGGAGAAACTTCCCAACAGTGAGAACAATTAATCAGTGGAACAGAAGTTGCCTCCAGAAGTTGTGAATGCCCCAACACTGGAAGTCTTTAAAAAGATGTTGGATAACCCTTTGTCTGAAACGGGTTAAGGTTTCCTGCCTAGGCAGGAGGTTGGACTAGAAGACCTCCAAGGTCCCTTCCAACTCTACTATTGTATTGTATTGTATTGTATTGTATTATTGTATTGTATTGGCAGTTGTGATGCATATTTTGAATGACAGGGAGCCGCAGCAGAGGGATAAAAGAGCCGCATGCGGCTCCAGAGCCGCAGTTTGCTCACCCGTGTACTAGGGCAAGACAAATCTGCACAAAAGGAAAATTGTATTGTGTGTGAAGATTTTAAAAAAAAACACCACAGCTTTAGTAAACTATAAAAATAGGAACCTATCTGCATGCATCTGTAAATTAGGCACGCTGCATTCCATATTTTTCAGTCCTGAGAAGTATCAGCCACAGATAGGCTAAACAGGGTAGGAGACCACCAGGGAAGGGTCTCCTCATCTGTGGTCAAAGAAATCCAATAGCTCTGCTTGCTTTTTATGCGCACTTCACGTTGTGATTGCCCAATTGTGACAGCCCACAGGTCTTTCCAGACCACGCCTGCCACTGGGGAACCTAAACTGGCAAGAAAAGTTGAAGACAAAAGTTAAAGAAGACCAACAAAGATGACTGGGGGACTGGAGGCTAAAACGTATGAAGAAGAGTTGCAGAATTTGGATTTGGCTAGTCGGGAGAAAAGAAGGAGCCGGGGAGAGCATGCTCTGAACCGGTGATTCCAACCAATGGCTCGGCCCGCCCACTTACCCCGATGCTCTCCCGTCTTATATAATCACCCTATCTCCTGCTGCGCATATGCACAAACTCACATTTTTGTGTTCTGGTTCAAACCGGTTGTTACAGTATGCAACGCCAACCACTGACTAGGAGTGACATGATAGCAGTGTTCTAATATTTGTATGTCCAGCACAAACAGGGGGACTGTTTTGACCGAGGCTTCCCGAGAGCATGAAGCAAACTCCTGGTCCGACAAAAACCCCTTTTATTCATTGACTGTGAATTCTGCTCATTCCCATCCAGCAAAGTCTTTCAAGGGAGGATTTACAGTCACAGACCTTATCTGGTTTGGAGAGCTGCCAGGCCAATATCTGCAGAACTTGGCAAGGAGTCTCGGAGAGTCACGAACCAATTAAGCGAACTAATTGTCTCCTGCAAACTCCACTCCCCTTTCGTTCCTCTATTATTTCCTCTGGGAGGGCCATACATCATCTACCTGTGGTCTTACTCCCAAGTTGACCCCTGTTCTTTAGCTGTTCCCTTCGTCTGGCAACTCTGTGCATGCGCACACTGGGAACAGGCTCCAGCTGTTCTTCTGCCTCACTGACTCTGACAACAGCTGAGAACTGGCATATGGCTCTGTCCCCCTCTGCCTCTGACGGAGAGCGCTCATCAGAGCCTTCCCCAGACTCCAGGACTGGCCCACGTTCCTCCCCAACCTCCTCACTGTCCGAATCTGCTGCCAGCTCTGCTGGCTGCTGGCATGCCACAACAGGGACAATCTATGCTCCCAAGCACTTGAGGGCACGACAAGAAGTAATAGAAAATCATTAAAGAGAGAAGCAACCTTGAAGTAAGGAGAAATTTCCCGACAATGAAAACAATTCATCAGTGGAACAGTTTCCATCCAGAAGGTGTAGATACTCCATCCCTGGAGGTTTTTAAGATGAGATTGAACGGCCATTTGTCTGGAATGGATAGGAACTCCTGCCTGAGAAAAGGGGGTTGGACTAGAAGACCTCCAGGTTCCCTTCTGACGATGTTATTCTGTTATCAGAAGAAGCTCTGGCAACAGACCCCAAATGTCCGTCATACCTTTTAAGAGGCTAGTGGGACTCTAAAGGGTCACTCATCCCTGGGGACAGAAATAATTCATAGCAGTGAGGCCTTCGTATCAGGTAATTTCTTTGGTGCAAAACAAAGCGTCCTGGTTTAATGAGCATTTAGCCTGCATGAATGCAAACTGGAGATTGCATCGATTCCTTTTCCTGCAGCCTCGGAAGCTGAATGGCAGGAAGCTTTGCCTCCCTCCCTTTTTATTGTTATAAATAAAATAGCAGGGGAGGGAAGGAGGGAGGGAGGGAGGAGGATAGGGGGCGAGCAGGAGGGTAGGAGCCTCTGCTGTTTGTGAAGTCAGGATCAGAATCAGAATTGAGCTGGAAGGGACCTTGGAGGTCTTCTAGTCCAGCCCCCTGCTCATCCCCATAATTTAATGCCCCCCGTGCATGTGTGTGTCACACATACCCACACACATACACACACTACCCTGCAAATGTGCGCATGGTTTTCTTGGACCCTAGGGAGGGTGAAAACGGACTCCCCGCCCTGCCCCGAAGCCGTTTGGGGGCTGGAAATGGCCTATTTTCTGACTTCCAGTGGGTCTGTTTTTCGCCCTCCCCAGGCTCCAGAGGCTTTCTAGGAGCCCGGGGAGGGCAAAAAACAGCCCAACCCGCAAACTGGAAGTCCATTCCTGAACTTCCGGTTTGCGCATTGGGCGTTTTTTTCGCCCTATAGAAGCTTCAGGGGAAAACGTCCAAAAATCATCTGGCCAGCGCCCGCTGGAGCTGACAGGGCAACGCCTCGCGTGCCCTCAGAAATGGCTCCGCCTGCCAGCTGTGGCATGCATGCCATAGGTTCGCCATCACTGACCTATAACATTTCAGACAAGTGACTGCCCAGCCTCTTCTCAAAAACCTCCAGCGATGAAGCTACCTACCACATCTGAAGCAAAGCTGTTCCACTGGTTAATTGCCCTCACTGTTAGGAAGTTTCTCCTTAATTCCAGGTTTCTTCTCTCCTTGATTAGTTTCCATCCATTGCTTCTTGTTCTGCCCTCTGGTGCTTTGGAAAATAAATTGACACCCCCCCCTTCTCTTTGTTGCAACCGCCCAAATACTGGAATACTGCGATCATGTCCCCCCACTAGTCCTTTTCTTCTTCTTCTCCAGATTAGCTAAACCCAAATTCTGCAACCGTTCTTCGTATGTTTTTGTCTCCAGACCTTTAATCGTCTTAGTTGTTCTTCTCTGCACTTTTCCCCAAGTCCCAACATCTTTTTTGTAAGGTGGTGACCAAAACTGGATGCAATAATCCAGGTGTGGCCTTGCTGAAGTTTACGAAGCGGCACTAAAACTCTACATGATTTTGATTCGATGCCTTTGTTTATACAACCAATGATTGTATTAGCTTTTTTGGGGGGGGGGGCTGCTGTTGCACAAGAGGACAGGAGGTGATAAAAAATCCGAGTAAATTCGCTTTCGTGAAAATCCAGTTGCATGGGTTGGTGAACTTCAGAATGAACAAGTCAGCAACAGACATTTTGGTCAGTCCCTTTAAGGTACACCACATCCGTGTTTTTGAATGTTGAAGCACTGATTGCTTTTAAAAGTATATATTAATCCACTGTTGACGGACAGCTTTTTTTTTTCCCAGAGGGGGAGAAACAAACCCATGTAACTGCAGCCATCTGGTGACGGAATTGAGTTATTACAGGCCTTAAAAGCTACATTTAAGGAACGGAGAATCTCAAGAAAAGTAAAATTCATCTGATTTTATTTCCCCCCCCCCCTGAAATATCTCACAAAAATTCATTGAGAAATGCATTTCAGCAGCACAGGCTTCATTCATACATCCCTTCGGCCGATCCGCTCACACAGAGAGGGACTCCTCCGGGTGCTGTCCACTAGGCTGTGCCAGCGGGCGACGCCCAGGAGAAGGGCCTTCTCTGTGATGGGCCCAACCCTCTGGAATGACCTTCCCCCTGACATTAGAATGACTACGGACCTCCGCTCCTTCTGCCGGAAACTCAAAACCCACCTGTTTCACCTAGCCGGCCTGGCCTAATTCCAGCTTTCCCACCTCAGTTTGTATTTTTAAATTTTATGATTTGGTTTTAAGGTTTAAGTTTTTAATTTTTATAAATTTGTACAGGGGATATTTAATTCAATTTTAGTTATGTATATTTCGAGTGTATGGTTTTTAAATTTGTACCTGTACACAGCCCCGAGTCCCTTCAGGGAGAGGGGGCGGTCTAGAAGTTTAATAAAATAAATAAAAATAAATAAATTTCTCATTCAACCAGACATAGTGATAAAACTGCCGTCCAAAATTTCCTTCCACAGGCCTCTTTTTTCTGCCTTTTGACTCAGGACTGGCAACTGCCTGGACTAGTCCAGGCGGATTTCTTGCCCAAGTTTCGGAAGTAATTTTGCTCTGACTTCCTTCTTCCTGGGGCAAAAGAGTAAATGATTGGCTCAAGGTCACCCAGTTGGCTTTGAGCCCAAGGCGGGACTGGAATTCACCGTCTCGTGTTTTCCAGCGAGGAGCCTTACGCATGACATCAAACTGTCATTAAATCTAGGAAACGGAAGGATCAAAGTGAGGGGGTTGTAGGAACACCTAGTAGGAAAAAAAAACAGGGCATCCGAGAGAAAGACAGAGGAAGTATCTCCTTGGGCTACTCCCTGTTTGTCCTAAAATAAATATAGGTAGTCCTCACTTCTTAATTATTCATTGCTCATCTTTAGAAGTTTTGAGGGCTTCATCACTGGAGGTTTTTAAGAAAAGAGTGGCCAGCTACCTGTCTCAAATGGTATAGGGCAGTGATGGCTACACTTTTTGTTGTTGCGTGCAGAAAGCGTGTGCGCGCACACCCATATTGCAATGCACGTGCATCACTCCGTGCCCTGTGCATGCACGCATGATCCTCGTGCATGCATGCGCAAACTGCCCATGCTCCCTCTGCGCATGTATGCACAATCCCCCCCACGATCTCCCTTCCCCCTGTGCATGCACACACGACCCCTGCTTGCACCCCGTCCCCGCGCATGCACGGAATAGACCCAAAGATCAGCTGGCCGGCGGGAGATGTGCGCATGTGCGCTGAGCTGGGGCAACAGCTCGCGTGCCCACAGAGAGAACTCTGCAAGCCACCTGTGGCATGCGTGCCATAGGTTCACCATCACAAGTATAGGGTCTCCTGCTTGAGCAGGGGGTTGGACTAGAAGGCCTCCAAGGTCCCTTCCAGCTCTATTCTGATTGATTTACTGACCACTTGAAAAAAGTCACTTATGATGGTATTCACACTTAAAACCATTGCAGCATTCCCATGGTCAGGTGATCAAAATTTGAGTACTTTGCAACTTGGAATATATTTAGGGCAGTTACACTGTCCTTGGGGGTCAGCGATAACCGGTTGTAACTTTCCCAGCTGGCTTCCTACAAGCGAAGTTGACGGCGGGGGGGGAGCCAGATTCGTTTACCAACCGCACGATTCACTTAAGAACTGCAGTGACTGAATACAATTTACTCCGCAAATGTTTTTATTGGGTATAATTAAGGATTTTACTAAAGGGGAAACAAAATTGGTTTTGTATATGGTTACAGCAGCTAGGTTGTTGATTGCTCAACACTGGAAAAAAGATTCCTTACCGACAATCGACCAATGGATTCAGAAAGTGGCGGGGTTTGCGGAAATGGCAAAAATTTCAGCTTTCTTAAAAGCTCAGAAGCAGGAGAATTATACACAGGAATGGGTAAAATGGATTGATTATATACAGAATAAATATCGGACTAGAAAGTACTATGTAGCCTTTAGGTAAGAATGTTTAGACTGACAGATGAACAGAGTAAATAACATATGGGATGTTTGGAATTACTGGAGTGGTGCATAGCGGAAGCCAGGGGGGTGGGTTTGATTGAAAGGTGGGGAGAGGGTTAGGGTGGAGGGTGGGGAAATATATATGTATAATTAATTTAGAAGATGGGGTTAATGGGCTATTGTCACTATAAGAGAAATTTAAATTATGATTGTTGGGAGGTGAGGGGGTACAATATTTGAATGAGAAACTTATCTTAAGACGGGGGGAGGGAAGAGGGTATGGTATTTGTATGTGATCTATATTATATGTCGGGGGGGTAAAAAGGGGGGGAATTTGTTTGTATAAAACTTTTTCAATTAAAAAAAAAAGAACTGCAGTGACTCATCTAACAACTATGGCAAGAAAGGTCGTAAAATGGGGGCAAAACTCACTGAACAACTCACTTAGCAATGGAGATTTTGAGCTCAGCTGTGGTTGTAAGTCAAGAACTGGCCCCTGTATAGCACTTTTAAAAATCAGAAGATGCTTCTCCTGAGGGCAGGAGAAGAAGCAACGGGTGGAAACCCTTCAAGGGGAGAACCAACTTAGAACTATCCAGGTACTTTGGAGAATAGTCTGACTCCCTCTTCTTTGTGGCAACCCCTGAGATATTGCAACATTAAGAAGACGATGTAATCCCTATTGGATTGGAATTGGAATATATTGGAAGACTGCTATCATGTCTCCCCTAGTCCTTCTTTTCATTAAACTAGACATACCCGTTTCCTGCAACCATTCTTCGTATGTTTTAGCCTCCAGTCCCCTACTCATCTTTGTTGCTCTTCTCTGCACTCTTCCTAGAGTCTCAAAGTCTTTTCTACATCGTGGCGACCAGAACTGGATGCAGGATTCCAAGTGTGGCCTTACCAAAAATGTGTAGCATTTTTAAAAATCAGAATTGCATAAGGTCCTCTGTTTCTTTCCCGTGAAGTAATAGTTTCCAAATATTGTTGTTTCATTTTGGGTTTGTTTCTTTTGTAGACAGCAGCCAATGTTATGTACAGGATCGGTTGTATAATGCCCATTTCAAAAGATTCTGGGAGGTTGAAACACCAACCAGATGGAACAATCAACGCACAAGCAGACACAATAAACCCAGATACGCATAATCTGGAACAGCATCAAAGGGTGCCCTTCACCTCAGGAAGGTTGTTAGAGGAGTGTTATATTGCCCTCAAGAATAACGGCATCATTGCGGCCACCATTTTGACTTTTTCTACCACGCTTTGTGGAGACCCCTAAAGATAAACCTCCACTGATCCCTTTCATTTCGTCTCACCTCACCGGCCCTTTTGAATGGATGTTTCAAGACAGATGGGAGCTCCGTGGGAGAAAATGTCTCTTCTTGGATGCTGAACTAGGAGGGGTTTACAGATTAACAAACCAAAAACCTGAATTCAAACTGGAAACCCAGGAGTTGTTCTGACCAAGGCTTCCCAAGAGCCTGAAGCAAAGTCCTGGTCCCAACAAAAAACCCTTTTATTAATTTCCTGTGAGTTCTGCTCATTCACATCCAGCAAAGTCTTTCAAGGGAGGATTTACAGTCACAGACCTTATCTGGCTTGGAGAGCTGCCAGGCCGATATCTGCAGAACTTGGCAAGGAGTCTTGGAGAGTCACGAACCAATGAAGTGAACTAATTGTCTCCTGAAAACTCCACTCCCCTTTCGCTCCTCTCTTATTTCCTCCGGAGGGAGCCATTCGTTGTCCACCTGTGGCCTGACTCCCAAGTCGACCCTTGTTCTTTAGCTGTTCCCTTCGTCTGGCAACTCTGCTCATGTGCACACTGGGAACAGGCTCCAGCTGTTCCTCTGCCCCACTGATGTCTGACTCTGAAGGCAGCTAATAACTGTCAGACAGTCCTGGCCCCCTCTCTGCCTCCGACACAGAGCCCTCTGCCTTCCCTAGACTCCAGGACTGGCCCATGTTCCTCCCTAACCTCCTCACTGTCCGAATCTGCTGCCAGCTCTGCTGGTTGCTGGCGGGCCGGAACAGATTTATTTATTTATCCCGCAGGTGCTCCTGGGTCTCCAAAGTCTTCTATATCATTTCTTTCCAACAACCTTAATTAAAAATGAAGAGATTGCACCTTCTTCCTTAATGAGGTTCAAGTGACTGTATCCGGAATTTCTGCACCTCCCACGAATGTAGGACTAGTTTCAAACTAGCTTTGCTGGTTGGTTGGATTCATTCATCCCTCTAATTAGCCATTTTCAGCAGCTCAGCGATGCACTAGTCTGCTTCCAGCTCCATTTATTTACATCAAAGTCACACTTGGCAATTGTGGGACAATCTTTTTTTCTTCTTCGTGGGCAAGTGGAAGCATCAGGGATTAGTAAAGCAAGAGGAAAGCTAAAGGTACAGCTTCGTGCAAAAGTGTACTTCGGTTTAGAAAAAAACCTCCAAAACATGGATTTTTTTTCTTATACATTTAAAGGTATTGTTTTTTTTTAACACGTTACAGAGTTCGGTCCGCCCGTTCTCATGAATTTTTGGTGCCTTTTGTTGGTTTTCCCTCACCCGAAATGAGATTCCATTTTGCTTGGGATAAACAAGGCACCCATAAAAAAGTAACCATACAGGTCCGTGACGGAGAACCTATGGCACGCATGACACAGGTGGCACAAAGAGCCATTTCTGAGGGCACGTGAGGCGTTGCCCTGTCAGCTCCAGCGCACATATACACGCTGGCCAATTGATTTTTGGCCTTGGTTTTTGGCTGTTTTTTTGACCTCTGGAGGCTTCCCTGAAGTCCAGAGGCTTCAGTGAGGCATGTGCGCGTGCATGTGGGGGGTTGAGCACATGTGTGGGGGGAGGGCATTGCATTAAGGGTGTGGGCATACGCATGTCTGACCCCCCCTGCACCGCCCCGCTTTTGGCACGCCTCGACAAAGAAGTTAGCCACCACTGATATCGGTAGCAATTTAACGAATATATGAATAGATAATAAAGGCTGCAGATCTTCCTAGGTGAAGAAACACACCCTTATCTCCCTAAACATCCCTGTCAAACCGATGGATTTGAAGACAATTAGCTTCCTCCAAAAGTCAGATAGCCCTCAACCTACGACCACAACTGGAATTGTAAAACAAGGCATTTAAGCGAGATGGGCGTGGAGTGGAGTAGAGTAGAGTAGAGTAGAGTAGAGTAGAGTAGAGTAGAGTAGAGTAGAATAAGAATTCTTTATTGGCCAAGTATAATTGGACACACAAGGAATTTGTCTTTGGTGCAGATGCTCTCAGTGTACATAAAAGAAAATAATACATTCATCAAGATTCATAAGATACAACACTTAGTGATAGTCATAGGTTACTAATTAGCAATCAAATCATATAAAACAAATAAAGCAATATAAATCGTAAGGATACAAGCAACATGGTTATAGTCATAAGTGGGAAGAGATAGATACGTGGAAGGATGAGAAGAAGAATAGCAATACAGCCTCACTAGATAGTTTGGCAGTGTTGAAGGAACTAGTTGTTTAGCAGAGTGATGACAGGAAAAAAACCTGCCCTTGTGTCTAATTGTTCTGGTGTGTAAATGCCCTATATAATGTGGTTTTGAGGGTAGAAGTTGACGCAATTTATGTCCAAGATGTGAGGGATCTGTAGATCATGATTATGGGGAAGCTGCAATGGTTGTAAATCCAGGGACCGGTTTGTAAATCATTTGAGTGCTGTTAGACTTTATAAGCTCTAAAGTGGCTTTCCTTGGGAGATCCTACTTTTGCATCCACAAGCATTTTGTATTTGATAGCTGCTCGGTCAATCTGACCGAGAAGCAAACAAGCATCTGTGCGTGTTTTCCTAACCAGTCAGGGCATGCATCTTTCCATTTCCTAATGCAGAGTCATCAAAGTCATTCCTCGAGAAACCTAGAACTTTCTTTAACCCTCTTCTCACTCTCTCGCTGCCTACAAATTAGAGCACATTATTCGGGTTGTAAAAACTACAGAGTACCGGAGTTGGAAGGGACCTTGGAGGTCTTCTAGGCCAACCCCCTGCTCAGTCAGGAAACACCATTTCAGACAAATGGTTGTCCAAACTCTTAAACAGTAACAGAGTTGGAAGGGTCCTTGGAGGTCATCTAGTCCAACCCCCTGCTCATGAAGGAAACCTGTACTAGGGATTCGAAACCTGTACTAGGGCCGACCTTTCTGATCAACAAGCTCAGTGTCTTAGCCACCAAGTCACCTCTTCCAGTGTTGGAGCATTTGTAACTTCTGGTTCCACTGATTAATTGTTGGGAAATTCCTCCTTAAGTTCCAGATTGCTTCTTTCCTTGATTAGTTTTCACCCATTGCTTCTTGTCCTGCCTTCAGGTGCTTTGGAGAATAGCTTGACCCCCTCTTCTCTGGAGCAACCCCTGAGATATGAGAACACTGCTATCATGTCACCCCTAGTCCTTCCATTCACTAGATTAGACATATCCACAATTCCTGCAATCATTCGTCATATGTTTTGGATAATTTTTTGTCACCACACTATAAAAAAGATGTGGAGACTCTAGAAAAAGTGCAGAGAAGAGCAACCAGGATGATTAGGGGACTGGAGATTAAAACATATGAAGAATGATTTACAGGAACTGGGCATGGCTAATCTAGAGAAGAGAAGGACCAGGGGAGACATGATAGCAGTGTTCTAATATTTGAGGGGCTGCCACAGAGAGAAGGGGGTCAAGCTATTTTCTAAAGCATCCGAAGGCCAGACAAGGAATAATGGATGGAAACTGACCAAGGAGAGATTCAACCTAGAAATAAGGAGGAACTTTCTGACAGTGAGAGCAATCAACCCAGGAACAGAAGTTGCCTTCAGAAGTTGTGGGGGCTTCATCACTGGAGACTTTCAAGAAGAGACTGGACTGCCATCTGTCAGAAATGGTGTAGGGTCTCCTGCTTGAGCGGGGAGGTTTGGACAACAGCTAAGACACTGAGCTTGTCAATCAGAAAGGTTGGCAGTTCGGCGGTTCGAATCCCTAGTACAGGTCTCCTGCGTGGGCAGGGGGCTGGACTAGATGACCTCCAAGGTCCCTGCCAACTCTGTTACTGTTTAAGAGTTTGGACAACCATTGGTCTGAAATGGTATAGGTGTTTCCTGACTGAGCAGGGGGTTCGACTAGATGACTACCAAGGTCCCTTCCAACTCTGTTACTGTTACTTCCTATAAGGTCCCTTCCAGCTATGTCAGTCTGTTAATGTTTTAATCTTAAATCTTTAACCCTGAGTCATCTTTCTTGCTCTCCTCTGTTCTCTTTGTAGAGTCTCCACATCTTCTTTATATCATGGTGGCCAAAACTGCCGTGCCATTCATTTTCATCCTTAGTAATAAGAGGTGATTTATTGCGTTCAACCCCTTTCTCCCCAATGCACACCCACGCACCCTGCTTAGCCATGAATTGCAACCCAGAAAAACCTGTTCACCCCAGAATAGCTCTAGCCGAAAACACAGGAAGTCCTCGACTTACGACCACATTGGGAACAGAATTTCCACGATTAAGCAATTTGTTGTTGTTGTTATTCAGTCACTAAACCCTGTACGGCTCTTCGCAAAACCATGGAGCCCAGTACGCCAAACCTTTCCATCTCCCACCGTCTCCTGGAGTTTGGCCAGATGCAAGTTCATTGCATCAATGGCAACTATCTAACCAACTCATCCTCTGACATCACTCCTCCTTTCACCTTCAATATTGTTAAGCGAAGAGGTTGTTAATGGAGCCATGCCTGAATGTAAGACTGGTTGTTTTTTTTGGCCCTGCTTAAGTGAATCACTGCCATTAAATGAATCATATGGCCATTAAACAAATCCAAGCTTCTCTGGGAGCTGGCTGGGAAGATTGCAAATGGCCGCTTCTGCTGACTGCCTGCAGTTCGGCAGTTCGAGTCTCACCAGGCTCAAGGTTGACTCAGCCTTCCATCCTTCCGAGGTGGGTCAAATGAGGACCCGGATTGTTGGGGGCAACAGGCTGACTCTGTAAACAGCTTAGAAAGGGCTGTGAAGCACTGTGAAGCGGTATATAAGTCTAAGTGCTATAGCTATTCTATTTCAGTAGTAATGCTGTCTGGACTTCAAATCCTTTACATCCCCCCCCCTCTCCTACAAAAATGAAATATCCTGGGAAATATTGAAAAGGCAGTTGATATTATATTTCCCAGGTAAGAAATGGAGAAACATGTTTTTAGACAGGAGACGGACTCACTTTTAATAGCCTCCACCTTTGTCAATGGGCCATTAAAGCCTGAGCCAGTGTATTATACATAACAAAGGATTAGCCTTCTACAGAAACTCACCACAAGGCATCTGGGAAAATTACACCAGCCAGCAATGCAACCAAAGCACAGCCTACAAAGTTGTCCCTTCATGGCCCCATAGGAATCTGACAACCAATCAGAATACAAGCTCAAGATCAAAGGCCAGAGAGGGCACAAAACCAGGGACTTTCAGCATCTCAGTCTCTTTTTCTTCTTCACCCCACATCTGGAAGCATGTGCTCACCTTTTTCCCCAGGACCTCAAGCCATGTGGTCCTGCCCACCATTAAATCCATCTTTCCAAGCAGCCCCCATGTTTCCAGTGTCTTTTCCCCCACTTGGAACTGAACCCAGAAGGACGTTTCCTCCAACAGAAGAAAATCAGAAGATGCTACCATATGAGTCCCAAGGGTCTATGAACCCTTGGGACTGTGGAAAACTTGCTGAGGAGGCAAGGGTAAGCAGGAAAATGTCAGCTGCTCTACAGAGAACAAAGTGACAAATGACCAAAAATAAATAAATAAATAAATCAAAAACACGCACTACACTGAAACTTGAAAGATTCAGATATGACAACCAAGCACCATAACCAAACAATGGAAATTCCACTCGGTAGAGACCCAATGGAGTTTGTCTTTTGACCCTACCTCCTACTCTACGTTCAATCAGACGTATACTTTAAAATTCTCAGCATTTTCAATTTTAACAAAACAACACGCTTGTTTAATTAAGAAACAAGCCGGGGTTGTAGATTTGGGGTGGGGGTGGGGGCAGAATCTTAAATTAATTAGGATCTTAAAAGTATTCAACCTATACTTTAATCAGCAGAGTTTATTTCAAATTGTTGGTACCTGCCTGGTGGTACACGCGGCATAAACAAATCAAATTGTTCCTCTTGAAATTGGGAAATTAGCACAGGTCAATTCGACAGGCGAGCTAACCATCCTCCTTGTCCCTCTGTAAAAGCAAAGTACTGCTTCTCTACTCTCCGTATCAGTGAGACTTTGTATCCACTTTATTCCACTTGGGAAGGGTCATTCACGGTCCACCTGTGCCTTTACTCCCAAGTTGGCCTTTATTCCTTAACTGTTCCCTTCTCCTGGCAGCTCTGCGCATGTGCACATAGGGAACAGGCTCCTGCTGTTCTTCTGCCCCACTGATCTCCGACGGCAACTGATAACTGTTGGATGGCCCTGGCCCCCTCTCTGCCTCCGCCACAGAGCCCTCATCAGAGCCTTCCCCAGACTCCAGGACTGGCCCATGTTCCTTCCCAACCTCCTCACTGTCTGAGTCTGCCACCATCTTTGCTGGCTGCTGGCGGGCCACAACTACGTCATTTCCGCCTCCAGTTCTAAAAGAACCTCGTTTAAGACCTTGTGACATAAACAAAAAATAATAATAACTACAAGCAGCCACAACACACCAATTATCCATTTGGCTTTGATTCTGCAAACCAACCAAAAACCAACCCAGGAAAGATGGCCTTTGTTTCAACATCAACGCAAAATGTAAACAAATATGGTGGCAGAGAAGTGTATAAATTGAGTTGCTGCTCTCACAGTAGACTTTAAATGAAAAAAAATGGGGGAAAGCTTTTTATAAAAGGCGTTGGAAAGATATCGAAAAACGGACAATTCCATACATTTTACAATCACTTCACTGGGTTGCGTTCACATGTGCTTCTTTATTTCCCTATCCATATACCAAAAAGCAGAGACATCACCCTGCCAACAAAAGTGCGTATAGTCAAGACTGTAGTTTTCCCAGTTGCAATGGATGGCTGTGAAAGTTGGACCATAAGGAAGGCTGAGTGCCAAAGAATGGAGGCCTTTGATCTCTGGTGCTGGAGAAGATTCCTGCGAGTCCCTTGGACTGCGAGGAGATCAAACCAGTCAGTCCTAGAGAAAATCAACCCTGACTGCTCTTTAGAAGGCCAGATCCTGAAGAGGAAACTCAAAGACTTTGGCCACTTAATGAGAAGGAAGGACTCACTGGAGAAGAGCCTCATGCTGGGAAAGATGGAGGGCAAAAGAAGAAGTGGATGGCAGAGAATGAGGTGGCTGGATGGAGTCCCAAAGCAGTCGGCGTGAGCTTAAATGGACTCCAGAGGACAGGAAGGCATGGAGGAACATTGTCCATGGGGTCGCAATGGGTTGGACATGACTTCGCAGCTAACAACAACAAAATACTTATAGATGTAACAATTACCAGGTGATACGTCCCTGTTATCAACAAATAATAGAGGGATTTTAAGTTCTATTTAAAAGTTCTGTTAAACGTAGAATGTTTCAAACTTATCCTTGTTTAAATGGACTTACTTGAATTAATTAAATTTAGACCCATTTATAGCCACCTCCATGTTTTATCATTTTCTCTATGCTTCAGTAAAATCAACATTAACCTAACATTTATCTGACTGCCTGAAACCAACCAGCTTACCAAAACTACCCAATAAAATTAGAATAAAATTAAAAGGATAATTAAAATGAAAGGTCACAATTACAGAACTGTAGAAAATGGCAGCTGTGCAATTATATTTGATGTATTTCATACTTGTACCTTAAAACTTGGAAAAGTCTTCTCTGGAGCTAGAATACTCCAGTAACAGCCAAGTATATATTATTTTTAAATTATTTTTTTGAGGAAGGGTAATATTATAGAATTAGGGAGAATTACCAGAACTTCAAAAATTAACCGTATATATGAAGCAGTCGTGAAATTCATTTTTTTTTACCTACCGGTCCTGTGGGCGTGGCTTGGTGCACGTGGCAGGGGAAGGATACTGCAAAATCTCCATTCCCTCCCTACTCTGGGGCCAGCCAGAGGTGGTATTTGCTGGTTCTCCAAACTACTCAAAATTTCTGCTACCGGTTCTCCAGAACCTGTCAGAACCTGCTGGATTTCACCCTTGATATGAAGAGCGAGTAAAAGAATCAAAGAAGAAATATGGATGATTTAAAGACACGTGGATGGGTTCAGATATTATGCTGAACCTTAAATCCAGGTCAACAAAATTTCCATGTTGTCTTGACTCGTGATGATGCCTTCAGAATGTGGTTGGAGTGATGGACTAGTCCACACAACAAGGGCTGTGGGCGGGGGGGAGAAACCATCAACTACCAGAGGGGTGAGAAACCATCCACCGTCCACTTTCCTTTCACCCTTGACTCACACGCTTGGCAAAAAAAAGAGAACTACACACTGAAAATAATTTCAAAGGAGCCTCTGAAGGAAATGGAAAAAGCAAATATCCCCTTTCTTGGAGGCTGTGAGAGGCAGCGTTTCTCTCCCTCCCACTCTCCCTCCCTCTCTCCCTCCCTCCCTCTCTCCCTCCCTCCCTCTCTCCCTCCCTCTCTCCCTCCCTCTCTCTCTCTCCCCCTCCCCCTCCCTCCCTCCCTCCCTCCCTCCCTCCCTCCCTCTCTCTCTCTCTCTCTCTCTCTCTCTCTCTCTCTCTCTGAAAGCATTCATCACCTTGGAACGACAGCCAGCCACAGGATGGCAGCTAACAAGCAGCCCGGGATTTAAACATCAGAGGTGTCTGGAATTCCAGCTGGGTTCATTGGCCTTGGGGACTGTCCTCAATGACCCCTTGGCCATCCTCACAATGATCCTCAGAAGTTTAAAAGAAAAGAGGACCATTTCTTGGGGGAGGAAGACAACAATTGAGGCTGACAACAATATTATCTTTCCAGAAATTCTGCATCCAGACTTGAAGATGCTAACTTGATCCCCACCCTAGGAGCTGGCAGCCCCCCAAATCTCGAACCCCGGAAGCACCCTTGCTGACTCCAGGTAGTCTTCGACTTACGACCACAGTTGAGCCCAGAATGGATGCTGTTAAGTGGGCAATCCGTTGAGTTTTGCCCCGTTTCGCGACTTTCCTATGCCACCTTTGTTAAGCGAACCTCTGCAGCTGAATTGGTAAATGGCTAAAAGCAATTCAGTGAATTGGGCTTGCCCATTGACTTTGCTTGTCAACAGGTCGCAAAAGAAGATCACATGATTCACACACACACACACAGACACACACAAACTGCAACCATCGTAAATCTGAACCAATTGTCAAGCATCCGAATGTAAATCACATAACCACAGGGATGTTGTTCCCCACGGTCATAAGTGTGAAAAATGGCCCTAAGTCCCTTTTTTCAGGGCTTCCCGCTTTGGTAACTTTGGTCACTAAATGAACCGCTGTAAATCGAGGACTACCTGTCTTCAAAGGCATCTTAAATTTCAGGAGCTTAAATTAAGCTTTGAATTTTTTGTATGGAAAAAGGGGTTTTCAAAATGGTTAATACACAATGTTCATAACAACCGTGAGAATATAACCCTAACCCTAACCTGTAAATGTATGTAGGAGATTAAAAAGTAAAAACAAACTTTAAAAAAAAGTTTCAGGAGCCTTGGAAAACAGCTCCTTCGGATGTGGGGGGGGGGGGCGCACATTCCTGGACAATCCTCACCCAAATTTGGGAATTCCCGGCATTGCAAGTTTTGTCTTAATTTTCCCGCAAAAGAGATCCAGCTCAGAACTGCTGATAAATTCACCCAGAAGGAAAGGAAGAGACACAAACACACACCTTATCACAACCCTTTACAAGAGGGAGGGGGCGTCTCTGCAGCTGAAAAAGGGGGGGGGGGCAGAGAGAGAAAGAATGAATCTTTTTTTCCCTCTGGTTTTTCCTTCCTTCCCTTCCTTTCCCTGCAAACTGCCTACCTGCCTGCCACAAAGTTAGGTTCCGGGCTCGACCTGACGCCGCAGCTCACCTGGAATTCCTACGCGAGGCCCCAGCGCGTCTCTTTGCTCTGATTCAGCCCAGGAAACTTGGCAGCGGGACAAACTTGGCCGAAAGTTTTGTTTGTTTTAAAAAAGTCCGGAGCTCCAGATCAACTTACCTGAAGCGGGTGCCCTTCCTCGGTCTTGGGGGCCAGGCCGGCCTGTCCATTGGGGTCCCCTGGGGGGGGGGAGGCTTTCGGCGGCTCCCTGCTCCTTCTTGCCTTCCCCGGGTTGGGGGGGGGGCTGAGCCCTCGCACCGGGCTCTTCACTTTTTTTCAGGTGAGCCACGGAGGAACACACCTACGAGAGACAGGAAGCCAGGAAAGCTGCGCGCTTATTGGCTTCTCCGGGACGAAGCCTAGCAAGGAAATAGGGTGGCTCCTATCCCAGGTGCGGGGAGGTGGCGGGGGAAGCACAAAGGAGGGACGGGGGAAGCTCCGCGCCTGATAAAACAGCCCCACACGGGCGGGCGCAATTCTTCGCCGCGAGGATCTCCACGCGCGTCCCCTCCCCCCTCCTAAAGGATTAGGAATCGTGGTTAGGGATTAAATGATGCGAGGTTTACAGCAGCCGTGTAGTTTTATAATATATGTGGGTATATGCATCCTTCTTTCGTTCGTTCGTTCTTTCTCTTTCTCTCTCCCGGCTTCCTCCTTTCTTTCTTTCTTTCTTTCTTTCTTTCTTTCTTTCTTTCTTTCTTTCTTTCTTTCTTTCTTTCTTTCTTTCTTTCTTTCTTTCGTTCGTTCGTTCTTTCTTTCTTTCGTTCTTTCTTTCTATTTCTCTTTTCTTTTTCTTTCTCTTTCTCTTTCTTTCTTTTCTCTTTCTTTGTTTCTTTTTTCTTTCTTTCTCCTTCTCTCTCCCGCCTTCCTCTTTCCTTCCTTCCTTCCTTCCTTCCTTCTTCCTTCGTTCCTTTCTCTCTCTCTCTCTCTCTCTCTCTCTCTCTTTCTTTCTTCCTCATTCACTCTCTTTCTTTCTCAGTCTTTCTCTTTCTCTTTTTTTCTTTCTCTTTCTCTCTCCCGCCTTCTTTCTTTCTTTCCTTCTTCCTTTCTTTCTCTTTCTTTCTCATTCTCTCTCAATCTTCCTTTCTTTCTCTTTCTTTTTCTTTCTCTCTCCCTCCCTCCTTCCTCTTTCTTTCTTTTTCTTTGTCTGTATCCCTCTTTCTACTTTTTTCTTTTTCTTTCTTTCTTTCTTTTTCTCCCTCCCTCTTTCTTTCTTTCTTTCTTTCTTTCTTTCTTTCTTTCTTTCATATTCTTGTCATGTTTATGTTGTGTATATTGGAGGTGGTGACCCTTGGAGAGCTGTATGCGACGAAATTTCATTTTAATGTAGGGCGGTTTGTGTACATTCAAAGTGATAAAGTTATTCTAAGTTTTTATATGCTGAAGGATAGAGGTTTGTTTGTTTGTTTGTTTCAATTTAAACACAGATGGTGAAGGAGAGGCCATCAAGCCAAGCCTGATCTCGCCTTCGCAGATTTCTCCTCATTGAGGAAGGAAAAAAGGAAACTTGTCAATAAAATTCAAGCTGGCTTCAGATGAGGATTTCCTTCCCTACAGTACGGTTTTAACTTGGGAAGTTCAGAGTTGGATAAGATACTTATGGGAACGGAAGAAAGAATAATTAAGAAACTATCTAGCCACCTATTAAGAACTAGGCTAAAAGAAGAAGTGGTTAAAGATACAATGTTAACTTGGGCAAAGAACTTTGCTTACAGGATTGAGCTAGAAAAGTGGCAACAACTACAGGAAAGGAACTATAAATTAACCATGTCAACAGCTGACAAAGAAAACTTATACAAAATGGCACATGTCACTGGGAAAATTAGCAAAGATGTTTAAAGACAAGTCAACGAAATGTTGGAAATGTCAACAAAAGGCTCTTATATATGATGGACATGTGCAAAAGTAAGAAAATATTGGACTAAAATAAGAGTATGGCAAGAGAAAATGTTACAACAAGAAATAGAATTTAGACCAGAGATATTTTTACTCGGTATTATCCCAGAGAAACTTAAGAAAGAGGATACTTATTGGATTATACACGTAACTAGAGCAGCGAGAATTGTATTTGCCCAAAATTGGAAATTAAATAAGTTACCAACAGGATTTCATTCCTTACATTGACTGTAAACCTGAGATTTGCGTTCTCTTGCCAAATTCTGGCACTGGCTTTGAATCCTTTTGCCAACTGAAAAGCAGGTTGATAAGTATGGATTACAGGTAGTCCTCGACTTACAACAGTTCATTTAGTGACTGTTTGAAGTTACAATGGCACTGAAAAAAGAGATTTATTACCATTTTCATACATACGACCATTTTTCACATGGCCATTGCAGCGTGCCCCTAGTCACCTGATCAGAATTAAGATGCTCAGCAACTAGTTCATATTTATGATGGTAACTTAGGATCATGGGATCCTTTTTGCAACCTTCTGATGATACAGTACAATACAATAGAAGGAAGGGACCTTGGAGGTCTTCTAGTCCAACCCCCTGCCTAGGCAGGAAACCCTATACCGTTTCAGACAAATGGCTATCCAACATCTTCTTAAAGACTTCCAGGGTTGGGGCATTCACAACTTCTGGAAGCAAGTTGTTCCACTGATTAATTGTTCTAACTGTCAGGAATCAGTTCTAAGTTGCTTCTCTCCTTGATTAGTTTCCACCCATTGCTTCTTGTTCTACCCTCAGGTGCCTTGGAGAATAGTTTGAGTCCCTCTTCTTTGTGGCAACCCCTGAGATATTGGAAGACTGCTATCATGTCTCCCCTAGTCCTTCTTTTCATTAAACTAGACATACCCAGTTCCTGCAACCGTTCTTCCTATGTTTTAGTCTCCAGTCCCCTCATCCTCTTTGTTGCTCTTCTCTGCACTCTTTCTAGAGTCTCCACATCTTTTTTACATCGTGGCGACCAAAACTGGATGCAGGATTCCAAGTGTGGCCTTTCCAAGGCCTTATAAAGTGGTATTAACACTTCACGTGATCTTGATTCTATCCCTCTGTCAATGCAGCCTAGAACTGCGTTGGCTTTTTTGGCAGCTGCTGCACACGGCTGGCTCATATTTAAATGGTTGTCCACTAGGACTCCAAGATCCCTCTCACATTTACTACTAATAGTTACTATTATTGAGCAAGGTACCACCTATACTGTACCTGTGCATTTTGTCTTGCTTTCCACAAACGTAGAACTTTACTTTTTTTTTCATCCTTGAATTTTATTTTATTAGATAATGCCCAATGTTCAAGTTGTATGTTCAAGTTGTATGATCATACTCAATGATGAAGCCAGATTCACCTAACAACTGTGTTCCTTAACTTATCACCTGCAGTGACTCACTTAACAACTCTGGCAAGGAAGGTTGTAAAAGGGGGCAAATCACATTTAACAAATGTCTCTCTTAGCCACAGACATTTTTGGGCTCAATTATGGTCACAAGTCGAGAACTATCTGTACCGTCTTTCTCAACCTTGGCGACTTTAAAACAGGGAGACTTCAAGTCCCAGAATTTCCCAGCCAGCTTTGGTAACTAAGAAGTTGAAGTCCACTTACCTTAAAAGTAGCCAAGGTTAAGAAACATTAGATTAACCCGTCTTGGTGAACGAAGTGGCATGCAGAGTCATCTCTCCGGGCACGCGTGCTGTTGCCAGTTGCTTTTCCGGGTTCCGACGCATCGGCCAGCTGGTCTTCATGCATGAGAAGCACCAGAAACTGGAAGAGCAGCTGCATGGAGCACACGCATACACCAGGAAGATAATCTTCCGGTTTCTGGCACACGCATGCAAACCGACTAGCTGGTCAGAAGGGAAATCAGTTAGAGAAAATACATTGCTTTTGTCAAAGAATCTGTTCGGCGTGGGGAATGAGGAGCCAGGATAGAGTTCAAAAGGACTATGGGTTTATTTATGGTGGTGTAAGAATTCCAAACAGATGATGCATTTTGACCCCATCCGTGGGCTCAGCTGGGTCATCTCCGACAGAATCATTGCAATGGTGTCAGACGGAAGACGAAAGAGCAAGGTAAAATTTGCAGAGTCTTTCTCTGTTCCAAAAATGTCATTCCACTATCCATATGGAAAAAGGACTCGGAAAAGGAGGAGGAAGATTCAAAAGGACACTGTAACTTCAAATGGTCACTAAATGAACGAGAGCAATTAATCAAGATGAGGCCTCTCTGGAAAGGGGCAAGGAAGGCTTTCAAAAAAAACACAGTCATAGATTTTTGAATGTGTTGCTCCTTATAGGATATGTCACCCCTCCCCTTTCTTAAAAGTATTGTGTTGAATATTCCATTAATCCAGTCGTATGCATTGATATGTCAGAAGTTAGCACCCACCCCTCTCCTAGGAAAATGAAATATTTTAGGAAATATTAAAAAGACCAGAATATTATATTTCCAGGGATGAGCAAAGGAGAAACATGTTTTAAAGACAAAACAGCTCCCTGCCCCCCACCTTTGTCAATGAGCCATTAAGGCCTGAGCCAGTCTATTCTGTATAACAAAGATCTACCTCCTTCAGGCACAGCCATAATAGGAATCCCAAAGCCCTTTCATTACATCATCACCCAGCAAGAGTCAACCAAGCTTGGGACTCAAAAGACAGTCAGCCTACATAGTTAGCTAGGACTCCCGCCCCCTGGGAGTCTGATCACCAATCAGAGTATGTTTCTTGCACAGGAAGAGGAAGCTCTGGGGTGGGGCCCAAAGAGGGCATAAAATATTCTCAGCATCTCTTCCCTTTTTTTTCTCAGCATCTCAAACCATGTGGTCCTGTAAACCATTTTCCAAGCAGCTTCCACGAATCCAGTGTCTTTTTCCCCACTTGGAACTGAACCCAGAAAGACATTTCTTCCCCCCCCCCCCAATTTTTTTTTATGTTTAGCACCATATAATTCATACAAAGCAAAATATTTTTTATTAAAAAAAACGTAGGTGTGTTGATAATTGTATCAATTATCCTGGAAGTTCTGGGCTTTTTTTTTCTTCTATTCCTTTTTCTCCACTTGTAGAAAAGTATATGCTGTAACTGCGTAATCAATTTTTTTTAAAAAAAAGTGTAGGGCTTTAGTTGTATCCCTTGTGGTCATCACCTTAGCAAACATAGAAAACAAAAAATAACTAGGTTGGAAGGCCCTTGGAGGTCTTGTAGTCGAACTGTCTGCTCGGGTCGAAAACCTTACACCTACACCAGAGGTAGTATTCGGTCTGTTCTGACCGGTTCTGGGGAACCGGTAACAGAAATTTTGAGTAGTTCAGAGAACCGGCAAATACCACCTCTGGCTGGCTCCTCCCCCATCTTTTCGCTGCCTCCCACATCTTAGCTGATTGGCTGGGTCTTCTTCTGTTGCCCTGCACAGGAGAATGGAGCTGGAAAGCAGGTTGGTGGGGTGGGGATGGAATGGGCATTTTGCAGTATTCTTCCTCTGGAGTGGGGTGGAAATTGAGATTTTATAGTATCCTTCCCTTGGAGTAGGGAGGGAATGGAGATTTTACAGTATCCTTCCTCTGGAGTGGGGAGAGAATGGAGATGTTACAGTATCCTTCCTCTGGAGTGGGGAGGGAATGGAGATGTTACAGTATCCTTCCTCTGGAGTGGGGAGGGAATGGAGATTTGTCAGTATCCTTCCCCTGGAGTGGGGAGGGAATGGAGATTTTACAGTATCCTTCCCCGGGTGGGAAGGGAATGGAGATTTTACAGTATCCTCCCCCTGGAGTGGGGAGGGAATGGAGATTTTACCGTATCCTTCCCCTGGAGTGAGGAGGGAATGGAGATTTTACAGTATCCTTCCCCTGGAGTGGGGAGGGAATGGGGATTTTACAGTATCCTTCCCCTGGAGTGGGGAGGGAATGGAGATTTTACAGTATCCTTCCCCTGGAGTGGGGAGGGAATGGAGATTTTACAGTATCCTTCCCCGGGTGGGGAGGGAATGGAGATTTTATAGTATCCTTCCCTGGGTGGGGAGGGAATGGAGATTTTACAGTATCCTTCCCCGGGTGAGGAGGGAATGGAGATTTTACAGTATCCTTCCCTTGGAGTGGGGAGGGAATGGAGATTTTATAGTATCCTTCCCTGGGTGGGGAGGGAATGAAGATTTTATAGTATCCTTCCCCGGGTGGGGAGGGAATGGAGATTATACAGTATCCTTCCCCTGGAGTGGGGATAGAATGGGAATTTTACAGTATCCTTCCCCTGAAGTGGGGAGGGAATGGAGATTTTACAGTATCCTTCCCCTGGAGTGGGGAGGGAATGGAGATTTTACAGTATCCTTCCTCTGGAATGGGGAGGAAATGGAGATTTTGCAGTATCCTTCCCCTGGAGGGAGGGAATGGAGATTTTGCAATATCCTTCCCCTGGAGTGGGGAGGGAATGGGGATTTTACAGTATCCTTCCCCTGGAGTGGGGATAGAATGGGAATTTTACAGTATCCTTCCCCTGGAATGGGGAGGAAATGGAGATTTTGCAGTATCCTTCCCCTGGAGGGAGGGAATGGAGATTTTGCAATATCCTTCCCCTGGAGTGGGGAGGGAAGGGAATGGGGATTTTACAGTATCCTTCCCCTGCCATGCCCACCAAGCCACGCTCACCAAGCACACCACGCCCACAGAACCGATAGTAAAAAAAAATTGAATCCCACCACTGGTACTCCATTTCAGTCAAATGGCTGCGGAAATGCATTTTATAGGCAACATGCCTATAAAATTTCCAAGAGATAAACACAACTAAATGTTTGAATCAACACCACCACATTCCATGGTTTGGCCTTTCAAGTTTTTAATGGCTTGGGGGAATAGCATGGTTTTCCAAATTTGCGAAAGATCCATTACTGAATCAGATTGTTAATACTTTTGAAAACCAAGATAAAATCCGGAATGATTTTGAATTGTTTAGTATAATGGACTGCAAATCACAGAATGAAATCTAACACACATTACAGAGGCATATATGTTAAATTTACCTCAGACCAAAGGGGAATCTCGGAGCGGTCATAGTCTTATGATGAGTCAGCCTGCAACGTTGCTGCAAAAATAATTTCTAGATTGCATGAATAGGATTATCTATTTTGAAACAGGAGAAAGAAGTAATTTGTGCTGGTTGCAACAGGAAAACTTTTAAGTAAAGGAACGTTTTCAGAGAAGAAATATGACATATTAGGGAACTGCTCTAGCAAAGTTTAATCTTGGTAATAATGTTATTGAATTGTTTATAACACAAATAAAAACTTTAAAGTATGAGAAAAAGAGAGAAATAGAGGTGCAGAAATAGATAAAGAAAAAATATATACAAAGAATTAATTTCCGACTTCTTCTAAGGATAAAAGAAATACTTACATTCAACTCTTAGTTCAAAACTATGATGTAATGTCCATTTTCCACAAAAAATAATATCTTAAAAAATGTTTAAAATGTTTGATCCTCCAGGAAATTAAATATATGCATATTGTTTCGAATTACATTCCAAAAATGAGGAATTCAACTGTTTTAGAGAAGCTTTGGCTATATTGGGAGTGGGAAATTGCCAAAGGAATTGTAGGTGAGAAATTGGATTTTTTCCCCCTGATAATAAAAGTTGGATTCAGGATATGTATTATTCATACATTGGGAAAAAGGCGATCCTTTCTGCTAATCATAAAATAATGCAATATGCTTCTTTCTCGGAAACATCAGATGTCATGATATTTTACTTTAACAGAATCCTTTTCTCTTTTAGATCTGAAATCTTCATATATTGTTTTATATAAGAATAGCCAATGACCTGGTGTTGCGCGGGTATTTATTTATAGGGGGAAATGTCCAGACTAAATGTAATTTGTAACTGGAGCCCCCTTGTGGAGTACTGTGAAGCTATTACCATGGCAACTCCACTGTGCTGTACAGTGGAATCCATTTTACGGCAGTACAGTAGAAAACATTTAAAGGCACAGCAGGCTGCATCTTAACAGAACACCTCCCCAAGGGGGGTTAAGGGTGTCTTACCTCTACAGTATTTGTGTGAGTGTGTGTGTGTGTGTGTGTGTGTTCCAGAGTTATGCTGGATAACACACACACACACACACACAAAACTAGATAGATAGATAGATAGATAGATAGATAGATAGATGATAGATAGATAGATAGATAGATGCTTATATTGTTTATATTGTAGATGATAGATAGATAGATAGATAGATAGATAGATAGATGCTTATATTGTTTATATTGTAGATAGATAGATAGATAGATAGATAGATAGATAGATAGATAGATAGATAGATAGATAGATAGATGCTTATATTGTTTATAATTTTCTTTTACTTTTCCCTCTTTTCCTTTGTTATTCATCTAATATTATTTTTTCTTTTCTACTTTTGTTTGTAGTTCTGTTCCCTTTTGTGTGTGTGTGTGTGTGCGCGCGAGCGCGTGTTTTTTCCAGCATAACTCTGGAACGTCTTGAGCAAGTTCAACCAAACTTGGTACACAGATGACTTATTTTCTGGAAACAAATACTGTGAGGTTAAGACCCCCCTAACATCCCTCGGCATGGGTGTGGGTGTCCGTGTGGGTGTTCCAGCATAACTCTGGAACACCTGGGCTGCTGAAATGAAAAGGACTGAATTTTATCTATAGTGCCAAGTCACAGTACTTTTGATGGTGACAGTGTGCGTTTTGGATTCAAGTTCTGTTAAGACACAGCCTGTTGTGCCTTAAAATGACTTCTACTGTACAGCACAGTGGAGTTGCCATAGTAACGGCTTTGCAGAACTTCTAATACAGGATTGGTATAAATACATACCCGAGCTATGCCTGGTTATCAGCTAGTTAGGTAAATAAATATTTAAAATTTGTTTGCCAGGAGGTTGATATAAAAGTTGTGCTGCTGTTATCTACAAACGCAGAAGGTTTCTCTTCGGAGCAGTGCCAGATAGTCCTCGACTTACAACAGTTCATTTAATGACCTTTCAAAGTTACAGCGCCACTGGAAAAAAATGACCATTTCCCACACCACCCATTGCACGTGCCTCCCCATAATCACGTGATCGAAATTCAGGTGCTTGGCAAATGCTTCATATTTATGACGGTTCAGGTGTCCTGAGGTCATATGATCCATTTTTGCGACATTCTGACCAGCCAAGTCAACAGGGAAATCCAGATTCACATAACAACCGTCTTACTAACTTATCCGCGGCGATGATTCACTTAACAACTGTGGCCGAGGAAGGCCGTGAAATGGGGGCCAAACTCAAGTTAACCAATGCCTCGCTTAACAACAGGAGTTTTGGGCTCAGTTGTGGCCGTCAGTCGAGGACCCCCTGTACTTTGTGGAAAAGGAGAATTCGGTCGGTGTTGCTTTTTTGAGTGAGATGCAATACTGAATTGCAGATTGCTGTATGAATCCAGCCCTGGGGGTTAGCTTATGGATCACTGTGTGTGGTGCACACTGGGGAAATCACACAGCAAGCGGAGTTAATTGAACCATACCGCAACCGGAGATAAGCAATAGTTGGGTTGAGGCTGTGTTGCAATTGCAAGAAGCTGTTTTTTTAAGCCAAAGTCTCTACCCAAACGGAGCCTCCCACAATGTCCTCTTAAGATAGGAAGGACAACATCCATTATTTCAGAGTCATCCCCCTTTCCTAACTCAGAAATACTTTGGATATCTCAAGGGTTCTGATTTTGAGGAGACCAAAAAGAAAGATTTATTATTCTATTCTCCTACACCAGAGGCTGGTGCCACCAGGCTTGAAATTTCGGGATTGGGCAACCTGGAACTATGCCGCCTACGGTCTGGCTTAAGCATACTACACAAAATTGTCTGCTACAACATCCTACCTGTCAATGACTACTTCAGCTTCAACCTCAATAATACACCGGCAAACAATACAGTGGTGGGTTCCCACCGGTTTGGCCCAGTTCAGCCGAACCGGTAGTGGTTTGACAGCCTGGGTCACTGGAACTGGTAGCGACCCAGGCCTGCCACACACCCCGAACTGACTAGAAGACCTCCGAGGTCCCTTCCAACTCTGTTATTCTCCTTCTGAAGTTGTAATTCCTCAAAGGCCCAAGAGGTGGCAGGATTTAGCTTACCTTGGCTGAGCTCAGACCAAATTGAAAAATTAGTAGTCTTAAAAAAAACCAGTATCCAGAAGCCAGGATGTGTCCCATAACTGTCGAGAAATCTATCTGTATGCATTTTTCTTCCAGAGGGACTCAAGGCTTGATTGCTAGGTCCTGAGAGAAACACATCCTTTTAGAGAGCAATAAGTCAAAACATCCCTACCTACACAAGCTTTCTTCTATGCCCTGGAGCCAAACAGCAAAGCTTTTCATTTGCAGCTGAAGCTTCCCAATCCAACATAATCTCTAATACCTTTTATATGGGCAACTGCTCTTCTGCATTGCACAAGTGCCGGGAACCAGTTTTCATCCTGATAAATCCAATTTAAAAACTGCTTGCTTGGTAAATTACAGGGTGAGAGCTTTAACCTCCCTTTTCCGTGTGAAATCTTAGATAAAACATAGAGGGTGCCGTTCCTTGCATATCCACAGTACAGTCAAGTTCACAGAAGGCAATGTGGTTTCCTAAGGTCTTATTTTCTTTTGATTCCCTGAAATAAGCGCTTGGCCTTATTTTCGGGAAGGTCTTATTATTTTTGAGGTGCAGGAAGCAGCGAGCGTGGTCACCTCATGGCTGCTGGTGTGTTGCAATATTTTTGGGGAGGGCTTATTTTTGGCAGAGAGCTTATTTTAGCACATGCGCTCAAAAGCCCTATTGGGCTTAGTATCCAGGGAGGTCTTATTTTCAGGGAAATGGGATATATATGTGTGTGTGTGTGTGTGTGTGTGTGTGTTGTATTTGTACTGATAAATAAATAAAGGGAGACTAGTATAGATCTATTTCGAGCTAATTAGCTCTCATCAGCTAGCCATACCCTTACTGGGATTTGAACTAGCTGATGAGAGCTAATTAGCTCGAAATAGATCTATACTAGTCTCCCTTTATTTATTTATCAGTACAAATACAACACAAATATAAAAAGGCAACATTAAAAAATAAAAATATGGTTTTCTGCCTCCATGGTCTTCTGTGATGAGCCGAAAGGACAGAAAGAGGGAGTAGTGACCTTCCTCCCATATTTAGGCATACCAGGGGTTGTAACACAAATTATATATATATATATATATATATATATATATATATATATATATATATATATATATATATATATATATATATATATATATATATATATATATATATATATATATACATATATATATACACACACACACACACACACACACACATATATATATATATATGTGTGTGTGTGTGTGTGTGTGTGTGTTTGTGTTACAACCCCTGGTATGCCTAAATATGGGAGGGAGCTCACTCCTCCCTCTTTCTGTCCTTTCGGCTCATCACAGAAAACCATCCAGGCAGAAACCCATATTTTTATTTTTAATGTTGCTTTTTTATATTTGTGTTGTATTTGTGCTGATAAAATAAAGGGAGACTAGTATAGATCCATTTCGAGCTATTTAGCTCTCATCAGCTAGCCATACCCTTACTGGGATTCGAACCTGGGCTGTGTTATACACTAGACAAGAGCCTTCCCTGGCTCAGCTGATAAAGGAGGAGAAGCCTGTGGCATAGTGGTTAAGGCTCTTGCCTAGTGTATAACACAGCCCAGGTTCGAATCCCAGTAAGGGTATGGCTAGCTGATGAGAGCTAAATAGCTTGAAATGGATCTATACTAGTCTCCCTTTATTTTATCAGCACAAATACAACATATATATAATACCAGCTCTGTGTGTATGTATGTATGTTCCAGCATAACTCTGGAGCGCCTCAAGCAATTTCAACCAAACAAGATACACAGATGACTTATTCTCTGGAAACAAATACTGTGGGGGTAAGACACCCCTAAAACCCATCAGGATGTGTGTTCTGTTAAGATACAGCCTGTTGTGTCTTAAAATGGCTTCTACTGTGCAGCGCAGTGGAGTTGCCATGGTAAGGGCTTTGCAGTACTCCACAAGGGGGCTCCCTCTGGTAAGGGGGATAATTCAACATTAGACATTATGTTTGGTCCGGATATTTTCCCCCTATAAATAAATGCCCGTGCAACGCAGGGTTATCGGCTAGTGTATACACAAACACACACACATACACATTATTAGAATTTTTCAATGTAGCAAATATTCAAAGCAAGGAAAAATATACAAAATAGAGAAATAATATTTTAAGAAAGAAAAAAAATACAATTATGCTGTGTCGTCTTCTTTCTATCACTTAATTAACATCCTAAATTTTCCCTCAACCTTTTTATCCTGGAAGTAAGAAGCCCATTTTGCTGGCTTCTGAGGCAGACATGGAAATGATGAAGAATTACTGTTCGGATGTGTCTTTTAAGATGGGATCTTCCCCAGGCAAGTGTCTTGTCAACCTTAGCTTAGCAATCTTGCATTTCAGTGCTGAGCAGGATACCGGCATGCCGGCTGGGGAATTCTGGGAGTTGAAGTCCTCACTTCTTAAAGTTGCTAAGTTTGAGAAAACTTTTCTTGGGAGAAATGTCCTTCTGGGTTCAGTTCCACATGGGGAAAAAGACAATGGAAACATGGAGGCTGCTTGGAAAGATGGTTTAATGGTGGACAGGATCACATGGCTTGAGCTCCTGAACAGAAAAGAGGGATCACATGCTTCCAGATGTTGGGTGAAGAAGAGACCAGATGCTGAAAGTTCATGGCTTTATGCCCTCTCTGGCCTTTGTTCTTGAACTTGTATTAGGTTTAGGTTTAGGTTTATTTGGATTTATATGCCGCCCTTCTCCAAAAGGACTCAGGGCGGCGTACAACATTAAAAACAAACATCACAAAAGTTAAAAATTCTGATTGGTTGTCAGGCTCACATGGGGCCATGCAGGGACAACTCTGTAGGCTGTGCTTTGGGTCCATGTTTGGTTGAGCATTGCTTCTTCCCAGGTGCCCTGTGTTGAGTAAAGGGCTAATACTATCATGCCTTAATCCCATCGCCTTGGAGCTGAAGGGGAGGAGATCTTTGTTATGTAGAATAGACTGGCTCAGGCCTTTTAATGGCCCATTGACAAAGGTGGGGGCTATTAAGAGTGAGTCTGTTTCCGGCCTCAAAACATGTTTCTCCATTTCTTATCCAGGGAAATATAATATTCTGCCTTTTCAATATGTCCCAGGATATTTCATTTTTCTAGGAGAGGATTGGGTTTTAACTTTAAGGAGTGGGTTTTAACTTTAAGTCCGAGCCTTCTTAGAGGTTGCTTTTAAAAAAACCCTCTCGTTAAAACAAAGATCTGTTGCCATCAGCCCTATTAGCCAAACCCTATTTAAACAGGCTTTTCTTTTGATTGGCAGCAGCTGAAATGAGGTGGGATCTGAGGAACAGCCATTCTTAGGAAGATCCCAAAGGAAGTTCTTAGACCCTTTTCATCAGGTGTGTTGGCTAGCAAGTAACCATGTTGGTGTCTCTCCTTTCTTAACTTTGGGAAGAGAAATTAAAAGCTTGGGGTTTTGTAAGAGTAACATGTTGGGCTGTTAGCAGCTCTTGAGGTTTTTAATTTCACTTTGCAAGCCTGTAAGTTGAAAAATTCTTTGGATGTTTTGCTAAAGCTTCTGGAGTCTCATCCCTCACTCTCTTTTTGGGAAAACTGGAAGGTTCAACTATATATTAAGTTAATTGGATCCTTTGAGCACTTACCCTGCCAAGGGAGGGCAGGGGGAAGGGTGAGCTTTTGATTAGACCACTGTGGCTGTATACTGCATGGAACTGTAATCAAAGAACCACATTTTAATCAAGTATGTTAGGCATGTCCTAACAGAGTGATTTGTGGCTTTTTAAATCCCCGCACACTTGACTTACGTGAGTAAGCCACTGTTTTGATAAACATGGGTTTGTAGGTTTTCCAACACAGCCAGATTTTTGTTTTAGATGTTGCTTGGCTATTGGGGCTGGTCTGAACCAGTGGTGGTATTGAATTAATTTTATTACCGGTTCTGTGGGTGTGGCTTTGTGGGCGTGAGAGTGGAAGAATACTGCCATTATTTTTGTAAAAATTCTGTGCCCAGAATTGTGTGGCACAAATACTGTGGGGGTAAGACACCCCTAACACCCTTCGGGGTATGTGTGTTCTGTTAAGATACAGCCTGTTGTGCCTTAAAACGACTTCTACTATAATGCCATAAAATGGCTTCGAGTGTGCAGCACAATCCCATGGAAACGGCTTCACAGTACTCCACAAGGGAGCTCCTTCTTTTAAGCGGAAAAATCCAACATTATAAATTATGTTTGATCCGGATATTTCCCCCCCTATAAATAAATACCCGGGCAATGTCGGGTTATTGGCTAGTATTGTATTTTTCAGAGTATATGACGCACCCTTTTCCCTCAAAAAAGAGGCTGAAAATCTGGGTGTGTCCCATACACTGAATACAGCATTTTAGCCTCCTGAAACCCCACCCCCTTTGCAAAAATGGCCATGCATAGCCTTTAGGAGGCTTCCAGAGTGCTCCTGGGGGCTGGGGAGGGCAGAAATGTGTGAAAAACAGACTGTTTTTGCCCCCCCCCCCAGGAGCACTTACAGCCTCCTAAAGGTTATGGATGCCCTTTTTTTGACAAAAAAATGGGTCAGTTTTTGTAAAAAATGGGCTGTTTCTTGCTTGTTTCTGCCCCCCCCCCCCAGCCCCCAGGAGACTCTACAAGCCTTCTAAAGGCGATGCATGCCCTTTTTTTGACAAAAAACGGGCCCATTTTTGTGAAAAACAGGCCATTTTGGGGAGGTCTGCAGAGTGCAAAAACTTTTTTTTACTTTGCCTCTTCAAAATCTTGGTGCGTCTTATACTCCGGTGCGTCTTATACTCCGAAAAATACGGTAAGTAAGAACGTAACAGGAATCATTTGGATCTCATCCAAGATTGGGAGTGAAGTGAATCAGCAACATTGTGTGTGCTCACAAGGGAGATCCCATAACCCATCGTCCCCACCCTTGGCTGTTTTAAGAAGGGGGAGGGTGATTTCAACTCCCATGCTGGCTAGGGAATTCTGGGAACTGAAGTCCATCCATCTTAGAGTGGCCACGTTTGAGAAGCTCCAGTGCGGGGGTCAGCAACCTGCAGCTCTGGAGCTGCATGTGGGTCTTTCCTTCCTCTGCTGCAGCTCCCTGTCACCGGTCAGCTCCACAATTGATAGAGCTTTTGGTTAGGACGGGTAGAGGAAAAAGGACGCCATGCTAGGAGGAGAGCCTCTATGGTAGGGGAACTGGACTTCCGGTCAGCTCCAGAATTGAACAGGGTGGCTTCCGTTTAGGAAATTCGTGGCTCTTATGAGTGTTTAAGATTGCCGACTCCGTGCTCTAGTGAAAAGGGGAAGTAACCTGTTTAAATTAGACCAGGTTTTTTTTTTTCCTGCTTGCAATGCAAATGAGCCGAAAGAGCTTTCAGGTGTGAATTTCTCCAACTCCAACTGTGAATATGTGCTGTTTCTCCAGGTTTGAGTTCAGTTCCACCTCTTGCAAAGATTCCACCTTTGAAAGGGACCTCCAGGCACTGCTTGAAATCAGGTAATGCTTCTTACTACAAACACAGTTAGAGGTATGGCTCTGTTGCTGTTTAGCTCCTGCTTAGTTGAAGCAGAAACCTACCTCCCTTCCTTGAAAACCTACCAAATTCATCATCTACATTCAATGACATCTCCCCCCCCCCCATCCCTTGTGGGGTGGAGTCTGGGCAAATGAATGGAGCTGCGTGTTTACTGGCCCGATGCCCTTCCTGTTGCCAATGCGGAGTTATATTCAGCAGATATATTCTCATCATGCCCAGAGAGAGAAATATCTGCTGCTACCTAGGATTGAACTCATAGCCTCCTGATTGTGAGGTGAGAGCTCAACCTTCTAAGCCATTCGAAAACCTACCAAATTATCTGCAGGAAACCCACTCTGATTTCTCCTTGAGTTTGGATGAGTTTATGTCTAGTGGAAAAACAATGGTTGAGTTTTGGTGCCTGATTTACACCCACCCTTGCTGTAACCCTGCTTATCAATAAGGAGGGTTGCCTACATCACGGGCCTCCAATCTTGTTACCTTGAACACTTGTGGACTTCAATTCCCAGAGTTGTGGATTTGAACTGCCATGCTGGCTGAGGAATTCTGGGAGTTGAAGTCCCCAAGTCTTGAAGTTGCCAAGTTTGGAGACTCCTGTCCCACACAAAACCAGCCCAATCAATACAGATAGTCCTCGAGTTGAAACCATTCATTTAGTGACCATCTGAAGTTACAATGCCACCTAAAAAGTGACATATTTTATCTTCTTTTATAAACAAAGTCTTCCTGGAAGCCACATCAATTTTAACAGCCTCTGTACAAGTATAGTTTGAAATGTAATGCCACAAACAGTGTATATCTTCTGTACTGTTTGCTGTTTGTTGCAAGGAGGCAAATTGCTGGGAGGCAGAGGCAGATCCCCCCCCCTTCTTTTCCTCTCCAAAAGCTAGATACGTCTTATACTTCAGAGCATCTTATAGTCCCCAAAATACGGTATTTTGCTTTGGCTACAAAACCCAAGCTATCTCTATTCCCCCCCTCCCTATCCCTCAGCTCCAGTGTGGCAACACCGAAGCCTCAAAATTCTCTACATGGGGCTCCCCTTGAGATGCACCCGAAGACTACAGCTAGTTCAGAATGCGGCCGCGCGGGCTATCATGGGGAGTACTAGGTACTCCCACATAACACCTCTCCTGCGCGAGCTGCACTGGCTGCCTGTGGTTTTTCGGGTGCGTTTCAAGGTGTTGATCACCATCTTCAAAGCGCTCCATGGCACAGGACCTAGTTACCTGCGGGATCGCATCCTACTGCATACATCCCTGCGACCAATTCGCTCTCACAGGGAGGGACACCTCCAGGTGCCGTCCACTAAGCAATGCCAACGGGCGGCGCCCAGGAGTAGAGCCTTCTCTGTGATGGGCCCAACCCTCTGGAATGACCTCCCCCCCGATATCAGAACTACTAGGGACCTCCGCTCCTTCCGACAGAAACTTAAGACCCACCTGTTCCAATTAGCTGGCCTGGCCCACTTATAGTCCCATTTATACCTCCTGGCAAACATTTTATCCCGGGATAGTTTTTAGGGGTAGTTTTTAATGTATTTTTAAATTTTTTAAATTTTAAATCTAACTTTAACTATTATTGTACAGTAAATTGTATGTTACCTCCTCCAGCCACACCTATATCTATTTTATATTTATATTATGTATATTTATTGTTTTTAATATGACTGTACACCGCCCCGAGTCCCTTCTGGGAGAGGGTGCGGTTTAGAAATCAAATAAAAGTTAAAGTTAAAGTCAAAATGGCCACAGTCAGGTCAGCTTCAGGGTTGACAAAGTCAACAAGAGAATCTAGATTCATTGAACGACTACATGATTTTCCTAAGAATTGTAACCATCACCTTTTAATCTCAGCTGTTGCGAAAAACTACCAGTGGACTGGAAGAATCGTGAGTCATCCCAAAAGAGGAATCTCCCATGGCAAATCCAGGAGTGTTGATACCTTCTCCCAGTGAGACACGGAAGCTCCCCGAGGGTCTTCCTGCGTTGGAAGACCCATTTGGAAAAGGAAGCATGAGTGAAGTGCCTCCCAAAGAAGGTGATTCCTGTCCAGTGAAGTCCTCCAGGTCTCCCCAAATAAAGCCTTACAAACACAAGAAGCTTATGAAGACTTTTCACGGGGAAACTGGGCTAGCAAAACACGTGAAGGGACATGTCAGGGACAGGAGGTTTAAGTGCGTGACCTGTGAGAAGAGCTTCAGCAAAAAATCGAGCTTCTTAGTACATCAGTGGAGCCACGGAAATACGAAGGGTTTGGTAGGCCTTGGATATGGGTCAACCTTTGGCCAAAGAGTACGTCTTCCAATCTGTCCTGGAGCCCACCTGCTGAAGGCCACCAACAACGTCAAAGGCCACACGAGAAAGCAGAGAGCAGAGGGAACGTACCGCTGCCAGAAGTGCATGAAGATATTTTTTCTTCACGAGAACTTCGTAAAGCATCAGAAAATCCATTTGCCACCAGTGCCAGGCCAGCCTCAAGCAGGTATGGTTGACCTTTGGCTTTTGGGAAGAGATGGGCGGTTCACACGTTACTCAAAGATGTATGGTGGATTAGTGTGGTGTGCAGAGGCGGTCCCTTTTTTTGTAGGCGCTTTACAACCTATATGGAGTGAAGTTAATGCAGGTAGTCCTTGACTTACAACAGTGCGTGTAGTGAGCATGTGAAGTTACAACAGCAGTGGAAAAAGTGATTGATGATCATTTTTCAGATTAACAACTGTAACGGAATCCCTGTGATGCACGAGTCCCTCTCCTCTCCTCTCTCCTCTCCTCTTCTTTCTTCTCTCCACTATTCTCCCCTCTCCTCTCTCCTCTTTTCTCTTCTCTTTCTTTTCTCCTCTCCTCTCTCCTCTCCTCTCTTTTCTTCTCTTCTCTCCTCTCCTTTCTTCTCTCCACTATTCTCACCTCTCCTCTCTTCTCTCTCCTCTTTTCTCTTCTCTTTCTTTTCTCCTCTCCTCTCTCCTCTCCTCTTCTTTCTTCTCTCCACTATTCTCCCCTCTCCTCTCTTTTCTTCTCTTCTCTCCTCTCCTTTCTTCTCTCCACTATTCTCCCCACTCCTCTCCTCTCTTCTCTCTCCTCTTTTCTCTTCTCTTTCTTTTCTCCTCTCCTCTCTCCTCTCCTCTTCTTTCTTCTCTCCACTATTCTCTCCACTCTCCTCTCTTCTTTTCTCCTCTCCTCTCCTCTCCTCTTCTATTTCTTTTCTTTTATCTTCTCTGTTCTGTTCTGTTCTATTCTCTTTCCTCTTCTCTCTCCTCTCCTCTTCTTTCTTCTCTCCACTATTCTCCCCTCTCCTCTCCTTTCCTCTCTCCTCTTTTCTTCTCTTCTCTCCTCTCCTTTCTTCTCTCCACTGTTCTCCTCTCCTCTCTCTTCTTTCTTCTCTCTTCTTTCTTCTCTCCACTATTCTCCTCTCCTCTCTCTTCTTTCTTCTCTCCACTATTCTCCCCTCTCCCCTCCTTTCCTCTCTTCTCTTTTCTTCTCTTCTCTCCTCTCCTTTCTTCTCTCCACTATTCTCCTCTCTTCCCTCCTCTTTCCTCTCTCCTCTCTCCTCTTCTCTTTTCTTTTATCTTCTCTATTCTATTCTATTCTCTTTCCTCACCTCTCCTCTCTTTGCTCCTCTTCTCTCCCCTCCCCTCCATTCTCCCTTATCTCTTATCCCTATCCCTTTCTATTCTTTTCTCTACTCTATTCTTTCTATTCTATTTTCATGTCTATGAAGATTTTCCATTATTCAGGTCATGGTTGTGTCCAAGATGCTTTTTCCAAAAGACAACTGGATTTTTTCCCCCTTTGAAAGCCTTTCGCTTCTCACCTGAGTTCATGAGCTGAAGAAGCTTCTTAGATGAGAATCAAAAGGTTTTCAAAGGGGGAAAAAAAAACAAGAACATCCAGCTGATTTTGGAAAAAGCACCTTTGGAGCTTTATTGGCAACAATGACTGACCCTCTTCAGGCTGCTGCTTAAGCCAAGAGCTCAAGACAAACAAACCATTTTTTGTGGTTGAATTTTGTGGATGAAGCAGCTCAGCATCCTCCACTGTAGAAAATTAACTTTATTAACTGCCCACTTGAGGGTTTGTGAAGTTCCAAGCTCAACTCTTGAAGCTTCAAAACATGGTAACCCTTTAACACAGTGGTCACAAACTGGTGATCCATGGACCAAGGAGGTCCATGAGAAAATTTTAGTGGTCCCGCAGAAAAATTATATGCATTTTTTATATTGCACTAAATCAGGGGTCCTCAAACTACGGCCCCTGGGCCAGATACGTGCAATTAATGCTTGTGTTGCTGCAGAGAGTCTCCCCCTTTGGGGTCTTTTTGTGCGGGGCAGAGGGGGGCAGAAATTCCAACTTGGGATCTACTTCAGTCTCCTGGTGTGGGGCTTTGGACGAAGGCTGGAGGGAAGTGCTGTTGGTGGCAAAGAGCCGGAGGGCCTCGTTCCAGTGGGACTGCATCATGGCCTGGAACTGGCTGACCATCTCAGCCAACTGAGCCTCCAGGCGCCGGTAGCTGGCCTTGCACTCCCGCAGGTCTTCCCTCTGCTTGGAAAGCCTATGCTCGTAGTCCTCAGTGAGGTGCTTCTGCTGAGCCTCCTTCTCGGTCAAACCCAATTTGAACTGAGCTGTTTTGCCAACTCTTTGTCACGGTGCCTGCTTAGCTCCAACAATTGCTTCCTAAAGAGCCCGGGTGAGCAGGTGAGGAGTGGGTGGGAGGGGAGTGGCAAGTAGAGGCTGGTGAGGCACCCCTCAATGTAAGTGACATCAAGTTGGCCATGCCCAGCCAATCACATGACCATCTAGCCACACCCACCCAGCCAGCCAGTCATTAGCAGATCCTATTAGTACAATAACTACAATACAATACAATACAATAGTAGAGTTGGAAGGGACCTTGGAGGTCTTCTAGTCCAACCCCCTGCCTAGGCAGGAAACCCTATACCATTTCAGACAGATGGCTATCCAACATCTTCTTAAAGACTTCCAGTGTTGGGGCATTCACAACTTCTGGAGGCAACTTCTGTTCCACTGATTAATTGTTCTAACTGTCAGGAAGTTTCTCCTCAGTTCTAAGTTGCTTCTCTCCTTGATCAGTTTCCACCCATTGCTTCTTGTTCTACCCTCAGGTGCTTTGGAGAATAGCTTGACTCCCTCTTCTTTGTGGCAACCCCTGAGATATTGGAAGACTGCTATCATGTCTCCCTTAGTCCTTCTTTTCATTAAACTAGACATACCCGGTTCCTGCAACTGTTCCACATGTTTTAGCCTCCAGTCCCCTAATCATCTTTGTTGCTCTTCTCTGCACTCTTTCTAGAGTCTCCACATCTTTTTTTACATCTTTTTTAGTGGTCCGTGGGATTTAAAATTATGAGTTTAGTGGTCCCTGAGGTTCGAAAGGTTGGTGACCCCTGCTTTAACATGTAGTCTTTTCCCCTGCTTCCTTCTAGGGAATCCTTGTGTTGACCAGAAAGGTGGAGAAGAGGATGCGGGAAGGGAGCATCCTGAATTCCTGCTTGAGGAAAGTAAGTATTTAAACATTCAGTTGGATTGTTGTGTTGTGTTGTGATGGGAAATGACAACACCAACCTCTTTCTCCACAGTCACCAAGATCAGGCATAATTTTGACCTGCTTATCCTCAACCAACAAGTCCAGCTCCAAGTTTTGCAGGGAATCCAGAGGCAATTGGATGTTGTTGTGCCTGGAAATGATTTAATCAATTCCAACGTATACAGGCTTGGTCTTCTGTTGAGTCAGCAGGCTGCAGCAATCAGATCCATCTCCGTCCCTTTCTTTCTCAGTCCCAGGGATCTCCTTCCAGAAAATACACCTCATTTTTCTTCTTAAATATCCTCTTAGTCCCATATAAAGCTCCAGGACCTCCTGATGAGCTTCAGGTTTTGGTGCTTATTTTTAGAATTGACCAAACGTTTCCTGCAGACATTGTTTTGAACAGATGCAATGGTATGTCCACCACATAGCTAAAAGATTGTTTTAATGTAATTGGCTTCACTCGTTCCACCGTGGTAGCTATTCCCAAATTTTAATGTAAGTTTCCTTCGCGTTTTGGGCCTGCCTTGTTTCATTTAGACCCAGTTTAGCCCAAGATTGTTCCATCTGTCTTTGCATTTGTAGCTGAGCCATGGAGCGATCCTGTGTTTTGGTTTCTTTACATGACGGGAAAAGCACCAGGAGTGGGATTGAAAAATGTTAGCAACCAGTTCTCTGCCTGGTTGCTGGGTGGGCGTGGCCATGGTAGGCATGACCTACTTGGCCTCCTGCACGATAGCGGGAGCGTTTTCACCCTTCCCAGACTTTGGAGGCTTTCCTCCCCAGGCTCCAGAGGCTTTCGCCCTCCCGGAAGCTCAAGAAAAGCCTCTGGAGCCTCCGGAAGGGTGAAAATGACCTCCCCCAGGCTCCAAAGCCTCTCTGGAGGCTGAAAACAGGCTCATTTCTGGACTTCCAGGTGGCCCATTTTTACCCTCCCCAGGCTCCGGAGGCTTTCCTCGAGCCTGCGGGAGGGTGAAAACAGCCTCCCCAGGCTCTGGAGGCCCTCCGGAGGCTGCAAACCAGCCCGTTTCTTGACTTTCGGAACTTCTGGGAGGCCCTTTTTTCACCCTTCCACAGCTTCCGCACAGACCCTGCACTTACCTGGCATGATAAACGGGCCGCGTGGAGAATCCTGGGAGGGGTGGGCGAGGCCAGCCAGTCGTTTCAACTACCGGTTCGGCAAACCGGATGTAAAATTAACATCCGGTTCAATCATACCGCTCCAAACCAGTTGAATCCCACTCCTGAAAAGCACTCTGTAACATTAAATTGTGAGATATCTGTTTTAACACACAACTAACCAACAGCTATTAATTTTTAAATCCACCTTGAGGGCTGGGCCTGCGATGATAGTCACTGATTTAACGTCTCTCTAGATGTCAATGTCCCTAGACGGAAGTTATCCCAGCAAGGTGGGTACCCTCGCCAACACTCATTTCAAGATGTACAGTTGAGTAACGTTATGTTGAATAGGTCAAATCTTATTCAGGCCCAGCTTCCGAGGCTTTGGCGTCTTGAAAGAATGAGCTTCGGGGAAGACCACCAACTTAATTTGCTTGTATTTTTAACCTCGGTGTTTTTAGCTTTTCTTCATTTGTCCAGAGAATGGAGAAGACCTGCTTTCCCTTTAAAATATAATTGCTTAACTTCTTTGACATTCTATGTATCCCTGATGGGCATTTGGTTAAGTAGTTTGGGAAGCTGTAACTGAAGCTTCTACTGTGCCTTTTTAACCCTTGTTAACAACAGAGTGCGAATTTCTGATTAGGTTTGGCAACTGGGTCCATTATCAAACCAATTAAATAAACATGATATACTGACTTAATTCTCTGCTGTTCTTGTTGTGGCCCCCCAGCCAATCGCTTAATCCATTGCATGTTTGTATGTCCAATCTGAGTGAAGATTTCATTATGAAACAAACTCTTTAGCCTTCTCAGTGCAGTCCAGTAGAAATCAGTTCATATCCAGTATGAAAATTATACCATTCGGTATTCCTGGGTAGAAGATATTCAGGGCCAATTTTCATGCTTCAACTGGCCCAACAAAACTGGTAAATGTCATAGTAAAAAAAATGCAGCTTCATCGAGCTGATGTGATGGATGTCGAGATATAAAGTCAATGCCCATTGCAACAATAATTTAATAGTAGTAGTGGTGATAGTACTATGTTGTGGCCTGCCAGCAGCCAGTGGAGCGGAACATGGGGAGGAACATGGGCCAGTCCTGGGGGTTGATGAAAGCTGAGATGAGGGCTCTGTGTCAGAGGCAGAGAGGGAGTTAGACAGCAGTGAGGCAGAGGAACAGCTGGAGCCTGTTCCCAGTGTGCCCATGTGCAGAGCTGCCAGAAGACAAGAACAACTAAGAAAGCAGAGGTCAACTTAAGAATAAAGCCACACCTTGGAGGTGATCCCCCCCCCCGATAGGAAACAAAAGAGGAATGAAGGAGAAGTGGGCTTTTGCAGGAAACAATTTGTTCATTCGGTCCGGAAAGTTCTGTTTGTGATTATAAGAGACTCTGTGCCAAGTTTTGCTTTGCCCTCTGTTTGGAAACCAGTTATCTAAATGAGCTAAGGTTCGTGTGGATAAACATTCCTCTGAAAGACTGTTTGCTAAGCCTTGCTGACTGTGAATGAAAGGAATTCACAGTCGTGTAAATAAAAGAGGTTTTGTCGGGACCAAGAATTTGCTTCTTGCTTTCAGAGGAAGCTTGTTGGGTCAGAACAGTTCTTTAGCTTCTGACTTATTTCTTTCTCACCTCAAACACGTCAGCTGTCTTTGAGAGAGGCGGTAGGTACATAAATGTGAACAAAAAATTGATTGGATAAAGTACATCTCTAAGCACCAGAGGTATAACTTTGCTCATTGCATCTCTCCTTTTAGGAACACATGCTATGGACATAGGATCTTTAAGAACTTCCGGGAAATGAACTTCCGGGAAATGAACTTCCGTTTTCCAGTGCATGCATGCCCATGGGGCAGCTCCTCTTCCAGTTTCTGGCACACATGTACACATGACGATCAGCTGGCCGGCATGTATATGCACACCAGAAGAAACTAGAAGACCAGCTCTTCTGGTTTCTGGCATGCACAAAGGTCAGCTGATCATGGCATGCACACCAGAAACCCGGAAGAGGCCAACAAAACTGGTAGATATCATAGTGAAAAATGCAGCTTCATAGAGATGATGTGAGAGATGTAGAGACACAAAGTCGATGCCCATTGTAACAATCATTTAATAGTAGTAGTGGTGACAGTACTGTGTTGTGGCCCACCGGCAGCCAGTGGAGCTGGCAGCAGAGTCGGACAGTGAGGAGGTTGGGGAGGAACCTGGGCCAGTCCTGGAGGTTGAGGAAGGCTCAGATGAGGGCTCTGTGTCAGAGGCAGAGAGGGAGTTAGACAGCAGCGAGGCAGAGGAGCAGCTGGAGCCTGTTCCCAGTGTGCACATGCATAGAGAGGCCAGAAGACAAGAACAGCTAAGAAAGCAGGGTTGACCTAAGAGTAAAGCCACGCCTTGGAGGTGATTGGCCCCTCCCATAGGAAACAAAAGAGAAGCGAATGGGGAGTGGGCTTTTGCAGGAAACCATTCATTTATTCAGTGGTGTCAAGAGTTCTATTTGTGACTATAAGAGACTCTGTGTCAAGTTTTGCCTTGCCCTGCATTTGGAAACTAGGTATCTGGCAGCGCTCCAAAGGAGATAAGGTGCGTGTGGATAAACATTCCTCTGAAAGACTGTTTGCTAAAGCCTTGCTGACTGTGAATGAAAGGGATTCACAGTCGTGTAAATAGAAGAGGCTTTGTCGGGACCAAGACTCTGCTTCTTGCTTTCTAAGGAAGCCACACTGATTAGAGTCAGTCTCTTGTGGTACGGTATCTACTGAATGCTTCAACTGTTGAAAGATGCCTTGAAGCAGACAGATCCCAAAGTTGATTGGAAGTCATAAAGGTCTTTCCAGGGCCTGGCAAACAATCCCCAGAGAAGCCCAGTCAATGTCTAAGGGTGCTGGAAGCTCTAGCGTAGCTAAAAAACTTGTAGCAGAGGTTTAATAAAAAATACCATAAATCACGAGCCACTTTTGATCTTGCAACGAATAAACGCCAGGTGATCACAAATAGAATGGCCTTCAGTGCACAGTGAATGGTTTTTAGCCTGAGAAAACAGAGAAGAGAAAAAGAGGAGCTGAAATATCAATGCTAGATAGTTCACAACACAACACAAATCAACCACAAGCTGGAGAGTGTGATGGAATACAAAATACTAGAATAACAGAATTGGAAGAGACCTTGGAGGTCAATCAGTCCAATCTCCCACTTAAGCAGAAAACAGTCTACCATTCTGGACAAATGGCTGTCCAATCTCTTCTTGAAAACCTCCAGTGGTGGGTGCAACTGCAACTTCTAGGGCAGGGGTGTCAAACTCGATTTCATTGAGGGCTGCATCAGGGTTATGGTTTACTTTGGGGGGGCGGGGTGAGTGTGGCAAAGGTGGGCATGGCCAGCTCAACATCACTTGTGTCGGAGGCGCCTGTGGTGGCCTGAGCACTCTGCCAGCGAAAACAGGCTCCAGAGCTCCGTTTTCTGCTGCGATGGCCTCCTGCAGCTCTCTGTCAGTGAAAATGAAGCTCCGTTTTTGCTGGTAGAGGCACTGTGGACTGATCCTTCACTGTTCCTGGTGGCCCAGTGGGCCAGATCTAAGCACCCCAAAGGCCAGATCTGGCTCCTGAGCCTTGCGTTTGATGTGTTCTAGAGACAAGTAGTTCCACTGATTAATTATTCTCACTGTCAGGAAATTTCTTCGTATTCTAGATTGGATCTCTCCTTGGTAGTCTTCCATCAGTTACATCTTATCCTGCCCTCAGAGATTTTGGGGGAAAGATTGATCCTCTACTCTCTGTGACAACTTCTCAAAGATTGGAAGACTGCTATCATGTCACCCCAATCCTTCTCTTCATTAGACTAGACATACCCAGTTCCTGCAACCGTTCTTCATATGTTTTAGCCTCCAGCCGCCTAATCATCTTTGTTGCTTTTCTCTGCACCCTTTCCTGGATGCAATATTCCAAGTGTGGTTTTACAAAACCAATATAAATTGGTACTATCAGTTCACATGATCTTGATACAAATCCCCCGGTCACTGCCGGTTCTGTGACCCAGGCCAGATTACCACTATCCGTTCGGCCGAACCAAGCCGAACCAGGAGCAACCCGCCTCTGATGTCGCTCCAAACTAGGCGTGGCATTCAGCCCAAAAGTATTTCACACTGGGCTTTGTGGTGACTAAACACAGTCTAATGCACTGAAAGGATCTGCTTTCAGATGATGAAAGTTAACACACAAGATTGTATATGCCTTACTTTCTGATCGTCCCAAAGGTGCTTTTTTCAAGAGGCAACTGGACTTTCTGGGTTTTTTTTTTAAAGAGGTTTCGCTTCTCATCCAAGAAGCTTCTTTCAACACTGACTGGATGGTGAGGAATGGAAGGATCCAGTCCATCCAGTCAGAGTTGAAGTTTCGTGAATGAGAAGCGAAACGTCTTCAAAGAAAAACCAAAAAAGTCCAGTTGCCTCTTGAAAAAAAGCACCTTTGGGACAACCATGAAACTGGATGACTGAGAATCTCCATGGACACTTACTTTCTGATACGCTGTTGGGCTGCAGGAATTCCATCCATGTCTTCCTTCAGCAGATATTTCTTAGTTCCTAAGCAGTAATTTTGTATGTATTCTGACCAATTCACTTGACAAACATCAAAGGAGAATAACTGGAATAAAATGGAGAGGAGAATATCAAAGAAGGGTGGAAGGACTATTTCATTTTTGATGTTGTGGCTGCAAATGGCCAGCGGAGTTGGCGGAAGACTCAGACAGTGAGGAGGTTGGGGAGGAAGATGGGCCAGTCCTGGAGTCTGGGGAAGGCTCGGATGATTGCTCTGCATTGGAGGTAGAGATGGGGCCAGGCCATCCGACATTTATCAGCTGCCTTTGGAGTTGGAGATCAGTGGGGCAGAATAACAGCTGGAGCCTGTTCCTGATGTGCGCATCAGGAAGGGAAGAGTTAAGGAAGAAGGGCAGATTGGGGAGTAAAGGCACAGGTGGATGGTGAATGGCCCCTCCCATAGGGACTAAAGAGGAGCGTAAGGGGAGGGGAGTTTGCAGGAGACAATTTGTTCATTTAATTAGTGTGAAGATTTGTTTGTGGCTCTCAAGAGACTCCTTGCTAAGTATTTTCTTGTATATAGTGTTGCGTTTGGAAGATATTGGCCTGGCAGCTCTCCAAGCCTGATAAGGTCTGTGGTTGTAAATACACCCTTGAAATTTGCTGGATGTGACTGAGAGGAATTCACATTAGCTTAATCAAAAAGAGTTTTGTTGGGACAAGGAGTCGGCTTCGTGATTTTGTGATGCCTAGTTCAGAACATTTGATTTACGCTGAATATTACATGAAATGACTTCTGAATAATACATTTAGCTTTGGAGGAGAAAATTCCTCATTAATCTCGCTGATCCCACCAACCAGGACATCCCTCATTTTTCATATTTGAGATTAGCAAAGATAAGTGAAAAATGTGGGGGGGGGGAGTGAAAAATAAGTGAAAAAATGGTTAGGCAGATGCCGAGGACTTCCACTTGATTATTTTCTTAATTTTCTTTTGCTCACTGAATTGTCAGTGAAGGAGAGGCTGTATGTAGCTGTCCATTTCCTCAATTAGATGTTTGTTTGTTACAAAAAAATATTCCAATGTGCCCTAGTCCTTAACTCTAGAACTGTCTCCCTTTATAGGTAGACAGTTTCCACACAGGAAATATGTCCAGATAAGATAATTCTACTTTATGGTAAAGCTACTGTCAACTCTCTGTGTTGTCATGGGGACAGAATGAGTGGGAGTGCATTCCATGCATACTGTCGGCTGGAATGGGGTCTCAGATTACTGCTGCTGGGTTGGGAGGGGTGTATCTATTGGGTAGCGTGATTTATGACACAGACTGAGGGGAGGGGAGGAACAGGGGTAAACTTCAGAAGCAAATAAAACAAAAAGACTTGACTGCGAACAAATCTTGCCTAACGAAGCTATCAATAAATCACTGGTTTTTGCATTAAAGCATTGGCTCGATTATTATGAATCAATTACGGTATCGTTAGGAAACTTAACAGCTACATTAGCAGAGTTTTGTGAGCCTGAAATACCGTTCTCCTTTTTTTTCTTTTAAAAGCCAAAAAAACTGAGGAGGGTCCTTTCTGAACCTCTTGCCTCACCCACTTTCCAGCTGGGGGCTATGCTGCCTCTAATCTGACCATTCTCTAAGCAACATCTCTTCAACCGCATGGACTGACCACTTCCACAGGGCTCTGAGAAAATAATTTGTCCTTTTGCAAAGCAACCAGAATCTACCCTGAATACACATTTTAAATATCCATGAGGATGCGGTGGTTCAGTAAAGTATTCATGACTAGGAGAGACATGGGAACAAGGTCAGCCAATGAATAGGCATAGCAACTAAGTCAGCCAATGGGAGCTTAAACAGATCTGAGTCTGTGCAGAGAATTGAAACAGAAACTTAAGCAGTCTGCTGCTCTGAGAAGTAAACTAGCAGTCTCTCTGGGCTTGTCTGCTGATGTGAAACTAACTGTGTTTGCCTGTAACTCTCCTGCCTTGTGTTTCCTTGGAAGAATCACCTGTTGGTATTGTACATTTATTCCTCTATTCTTATGTATATAAAGAAGTTAATGAATCCAGCTGAATCATTTATCTGTGTGTGCTCTCTGGATTTGAATGTATGCAACAAACTTTGTCATTACGTTTTTGTCTTTTCGATTGAGCTCTTTCATCAACATGTTTGTATTGTTGGAGCTCCAATCCCAGGAATGACTGGTAAAATATTCAAGGAGACTCATGACCATTTCCAAGCGAGTAAAAAGCTTCCTCATCCTGAAAGACAGAATAGAAACATTTGAAACAACTGGGTGTTCTAGCATCCTACCTCAAAACAACTGGGCAGGGGATCATTTGAAAAGATCTTGGTGCCACAATTCTTTAGGACAGGGGTCCCACCCATTTTTATACCCTGCATCTCTAGAACGCTTCTGATATATTCTCGATATATATATTTGGGCATACCAGGTGCCTTGACAAAACATCTAATCATCCCCTTGGCTCAGCTGATAAGGGAGGAGAGCTTGTGGCTTAGAGGTTAATATACCTGTCTAACTTGTAAAATAACCCAAGTTCAAATCCCAGTAAGGGTATGCTTTGAAACTTCTAAACTCAGGTTTTTGCACCCCCTGGAATATTGTGTCATTCCCGGGAGGGGGGGTTGACCTGCTGCAGAGCTGGCAGCAGAGTCAGACAGTAAGGAGGTTGGGGAGGAACATGGGCCAGTCCTGGGGGCTGAGGAAAGTCCAAATGAGGGATCTGCGTCGGAGGCAGAGAGGGAGCTAGATTGCAGTGAGGCAGAGGAACAGCTGGAGCCTGTTTCCAATGTGCGCATGTGCAGAGCTGCCAGAAGACAAGAACAACTAAGAAACCAGGGTCGACTTGGGAGTAAAGGCACACCTTGCAGGTGATTGGCCCCTCCCATGGGAAACAAAAGAGGAGCGAACGGGGAGTGGACTTTTGCAGGAAACAATTCATTCCTTCAGTCATTTCAGGGGTGGAAAGTTCTGTTTGTGACTATAAGAGACTCTGTGCCAAGTGTTGCCTTGCCCTGTGTTTGGAAACTAATTAGAATGCGCTGAAATGGACAGACTTACAAAAGAAATAAAAGACAAAGAAGAATCTGAGTATTACTTAGTATGGAATTTATGGTACAAGTGGCTAGAACAGTGTTTCTCAAACTTGGCGACTTTAAGTCCTGTGGACTTCAACTCCCAGAATTCCCCAGCCAGCTATGCTGGCTGGGGGATTCTGGGAGTTGAAGTCCACAGGACTTAAAGTCGCCAAGTTTGAGAAACACTGGGCTAGAAGAAAGATGCAAAGAATAAGAAAGCATTAAAGGGAAAAAAGATTATTAGAAATTAGAAAGCAATAGTAAAAACCGCATAATTAATAAGAGGGGGGGAATGTAAGATAGATTGTATATAAAATAATACAGAATAATAGTTATAAGAGGAATATATGTACATAGAATGATATAAGATGTATAGAAATAAGTACATTGAAAGAATAATATGTATAGAAGAAATATAAGTATAAATTACCATATGAGTAGATGAAAAATGTGTACATATATACAACATATATACCGTATTTTTCGGAGTATAAGATGCACTGGAGTATAAGACATACCTGAGTATAAGACGCACCAAGATTTTGAAGAGGCAAATTTTTTAAAAAAGGGTTTTGCACTCTGCAGACCTCCCAAAAATCGTGAAAAAGGGCCTGTTTTTCATCAAAAAAGGGTATGCATAGCTTTTAGGATGTTTATAGAATACTCCTGCAGGCTGGGTGGGGTTGGGGGCAAAAATGAGCAAAAAAACAAGCCATTTTTGGGGCTCCCCAGTCCCCAGGAGCACTCTGGAAGCCTCCTAAAGGTTATGCATGGCCATTTTTGCAAAGGGGGAGGGGTTCCGGGAGGCCAAAAATGCTATATTCAATGTATAAGACGCACCCAGATTTTCAGCCTCTTTTTTGAGGGAAAAGGGTGCATCTTATACTCAGAAAAATACAGATAAAAAGAGTACAATGGAGGTTTAATGGTGTGGAAATGTTGCAAAGATGATATTTGTGTTTTAAAAAAAGACAAAAATGTATTTGTAAATATAGCAATCAGCAAAACTGCATGCCAGTCTGATCCTTTTTCTAATGAATCCCCAAAGCTGTCAAATTGATGGAGAAGGTAGTTCTCCCTGGCAAAAAATGTCTCCGGTTATTTTTAAGGGCGCTGTCGGGACTTTTTCGGAACTGTCCCCTACTACACCCCACAATGTAGACCCAAACTCACCGTGGCTTCTTTCCAATCAGCTGCAAGTACAGGTCACAGAGAAAAGCAGGGACGGTGTGACAGACAAACGTCCAGTATTGATGGATCAAATGGCTGGAGGTCATGGTGATATTTGGTATTCGGAAGGGTTTCTCCAGTGGGTTTTTCTCAAACGTGTGTTTCATGTGGATTACTGCAAAAATTGTAGAAAACAGATACTGCTTCCGGTGAGGTAATGACATGAAGAAAACCGACAATGGATAGAAATGTGAATTTACGAAGGCAACGTCATTTGAACATCAGGAAACCAGATGTGGGTTATTAGTCACATATGATTTATAAAAGGTGAAGAAGTGGAAATAGAGGGTTGGCCTGTGAGGAATGGCTCTTCCTAGAGACAAGTCCTACTGATTACCATTTCCCCCTGAAATTAAGACCCTGTCTTACATTTCTTTGCCACCAAAAAAAAGCACCAGGTCTTATTTTGGCAGGGGAGATGTCGAAGGCCAGACAAGGAATAATGGATGGAAACTGAACAAGGAGCGATTCAACCTGGAAATAAGGAAGAACTTTCTGACAATGAGAACAATCAACCCATGGAAGAGAAGTTGACTTCGGAAGTTGTGGGAGCTTCATCACTGGAAGCTTTCAAGAAGAGACTGGACTGCCATCTATCAGAAATGGTGTAGGGTCTCCTGCTTGGGTGGGGCGGGGGGTGGGGTTGGATTAGATGACCTACAAGGTCCCTTCCAACTCTGTTAATCTGTCCCTTGATGTTTGGAAAGGTAACACAACAAACCATCATCTCTGCCCCTTTGTTAGAAAGAAAACTCACCCATTTCTCCCCAATATAATGGGTTGAGGCTACCCGAGATACAGTTGTAAATCAGGGGTGATTTTGGTCTGAAAAGAATGGAAATAAAAGACAACTCAGCATTCAGACAATACACCAAATGTATTAATATGTTATTTGCTATAGTGGTGTATATAAGTAGGATTATATATTGTACATCCACAATTATAGCAAAATCAGAAGTTAAAAGGGACAAGAGGACAGCTGTTGATTGAAGCCACACCATACTGGAGCTTCACACATAACACACACAAAAAAGCACATGCTTTTCACCCCAGCCACTCTTGTTTTGATATTGCTCCTCCCCCCAAGTCCCTCTTCCAGACATTCCTATATGAAATCATTTTCTGTTTGGTCTGTATCAGGACCAACAAGGGAGTGATCAGTAAACCACATTCAGATCCCAGTTATGAAGTGCAAATGATCCAGTCTTTACTTGACTCAAGCTTGTTCTCTTTCCTTGAGGTTTTGAACCCAGAGCTCCCCTCCTTGCAATGCCTCTCTCTAAACACCACTTTACAATGCCTTGGTAAGGCCACACCTGGAATACTGCATCCAGTTCTGGTCACCATGATGTAAAAAAGGTGTGGAGACTCTAGAAAGTGTGCAGAGAAAAGCAACGAAGAGGATTAGGGCACTGGAGGCTAAAACATATGAAGAACAGTTGCAGGAACTGAGTATGTCTAGTTTCATGAAAAGAAGGACTAGGGGTGACATGGCAGCAGTGTTCCAATATCTTAGGGGTTGCCACAAAGAAGAGGGAGTCAAACTATTCTCCAAAACACCTGAGGTTAGAACAAGAAACAATGGGTGGAAGCTAATCAAGGAGAGAAGCAACTTAGAACAGAGGAGAAATTTCCTGACAGTGAGGACAATTAACCAGTGGAATAACCTGCTTCCAGAAGTTGTGAATGCTCCAACACTGGGAGTTTTTAAGAAGAGATTGGACAACCATTTGTCTGACGTGGTGTAGGATTTCCTGCCTGAGCAGAGGGTTGGACTAGAAGACCTTCAAGTTCCCTTCCAAGTCTGTTATTCTATTCTACTCTATTTCATCCTTCTAAAAGAGGGGTGGGTGTTAACTTTCTACAACTGTTTATAAGTAGCCTTGGATCATAAGGACAAATAATTCAACTAGCTATTACAAATATTTCTCCAAAGGGCTCCAGCCTAGAATTCCCAAACTAGCTTGATTTAGAGTTTCCTGTCTGAGCAGGGGGTTGGACTAGAGTTGTTCCCTTCCAACTCTGTTATTCTATTCTATTCTATTCTATTCTATTCTATTCTATTCTATTCTATTCTATTCTATTATTATTCTATTCTATTATTATTCTACTCTACCCTACTCTACTCTACTCTACTCTACTCTACTCTACTCTACTCTACACTCTATTCTTTAAAAAAAGTTTCTTTTAAAGCCATCAGAGTCCATGAAAGTGTTTTTTGGGGGGGGGGGCAGGCTTTGAAATACAAACTGAATCAAAGTAGAATTAGCCTTCCTCTTCCTTGTGGTGATTCCTGCCCTTGAAATTAGTACTGAGCTGTCGTAATCATGCTGTCAATGAGCTCGGTTCAGGTGCTCTCTATAACATGGTACAAAATGGCACCGTTCACCTGTTTCCAGGAAAGAAAACCCAACAATGAAAATTGTAGATGTGCTGGTATTGTGTGAATGCACCACTGCCTGTAGGAGGCACTGTTGGACTTTCAGGAAGCTTTAAAGACCTGGATGAGGATATGAGGAATTAGCAGCTTTGGCAGCTCCTGAAAAACCTGCAACCTTGGGGGGGGGGGGGAGGGAAACCCCCATTCTACTTCAATGGCTTATCTCTTGCTCAAGAAAGAGGCCCCACCTGTGAACTGCAGTGTGCCAGCCAGCGACAATGGTTAAGTTGATAGCGAGATCTACTGGGATAATATCACCGACTGCAACTGGATTGCATTTTACACTCCGTAAAAACCCTTTGGCAAACTAGAAAAAGGGAAGAAATTGATTAATACATATAATTTGATTTCCTTGCTTAGCGTATCCCAAAGAGGCCTTTTTTTTCTTTCTCTTTTTTTTTAAAAAATAATAATTTTATGAAGCTTTTTTTAAACATTAAAAAATGAAACACACATTTCCATTCATTGCAGCGAGTCTGTATCCGTGTCGTTGATATCATTCGTATTTACATAAGCTCTATTTCTATATTCTTTAATATATTCTATATTGTATAATATATCATACAAATTTCAAGAGGCAAATGGACTTTCTGGTTTTATTTTTAATAAAGTTTTTTTTCCATTTTCATAACAAACAACCACATGTATACTATTACATAACCAACATTATATTATATTGTTAAATGTTTACATCAATTCATCTTGCCATCAACTCCCAAAAACAATTATTGGCACTTCTGCTCTCCATACACCATATTTGTACCTTATCCATCACTTTCTTCTCCCTCTCTCTTCCCCCTCCATACCTCCTTTCTTCCCTCTGTCACCCTTCTCTTCTCAACTTCCCCTTCCTCTCCCCTTCTCCTCTCTCCCCTTTCCACTCCTCCTTTCTCTCCTCCTCTTCCTCCCCTCCCCTCTCTCCTCTTCCTCTCTTCTTCCCTTAACTCCCTCCTCTACTTCCCACTCTTCATCTCATTTACGTGGTGTATTTCAGCCTCTGAGCGAGCTCCATTTTATGTTGATGGTATTTATAATTCCTCTTCAATATATATATTTAATTTTAACATATGTATTCCTTCTTCTTTTTTAAAAGAAAAAAAGTATACATATATAGTAATTATATTTTTAACGCCCCCCCCCCCAACCTATTTTTGGCCGAGATGTAGACCTGGTTACTATTCCCAGCTATTCTCATCATTATATTTACAGTGTATAGTTATGCATCTTTACATGCCCCAAATTTGTAGTTCTGTCTTTATAATCTCAATAATTTTCCATTATAAGTATATTTCATGTTTCCTCTTTTCTGGGGTTTTTTGAAGGCATTTTGCTTCTCGTCCAAGAACTTGGAGGAGTTTCGTGCTTTGGTCCTTGTGATTTCCTCCTTTTGCTGCCCTAAGACACAGAAGACCTGAATCTTACTTTCATCTCTACTTACCGCGACAAAGGAGCCGCTTATGTTATTGAAGTTATCGATCCAACCCTGAAAAGCAAAACGTAGAAAAACTGTAACTTTGCCTACTTTGATTAAAGAAAAGAACATAAGTGCTTTTGTTGCCAGAGGGAAACCAATTCTGCTTGATGCGGAGAACAATGAAATGCTGACTTCGGGTTTTACCAATTGCCATATTTTTCAGAGCATAAGATGCACTGTTTCCCCTCAAAAAATGGCCAATGTCTGAATTTCTCAGATTAAACTAGCAATTTTCATGGAAAAAAAAAAGATAATTTGCTGAAATATTATTTTATTTAAAAACCCAGCCATTGTCAGTACATACATAAATGGGAAAGATGAAAGGATAAATGTATGGGCGTTACTAGCCAGGGGCATGAATTCATGCATTTATGATGCAGTGCAGTAAGAAATAGCATTAGCACTTAGTCTTATGTACCGCTTCCTAGTGCTTTACTACCCTTTCTAAACAGTTTGCAGAGTCGGCATGTTTTCCCCAACAATCTGGGTCCTCATTTTACTGGCCTCGGAAGGATGGAAGCCTGAGTCGACTTTGAGCCATGGGAATCAAACTGCTGGCAGTCGACAGAATTCACCTGCAATACTGCATTCTAACCACTGCGCCACCATTGCTCGGGTCTACTTATTCTTTTGTGTAAAGCTTGCCAGTCTGTTCAAGTTAAACCGTAGTGGAGGGCTGTTGATAGTCACACTGGAAGATGGGAGAATTATCTCCCCTGCTGTCATGAATGAAGGTGTTAGATCTCGCCCATGAATGTGTGGCAGGCTTGCTAATCAGTCTATCACAAGAATTGGTTTCCTATATTTGAATTGCTGTGGCATCAGAGGTGGTCTTCAGCCAGTTCTGACCGGTTCTAGCGAACCGGTAGCAGAATTTTTGAGTCGTTCAGAGAATCAGCAAATACCACCTCTGGCTGGCCCCGCCCCCTATCTATTCGCTGCCTCCTGAGTCCCAGCTGATCGGCTGGGTCTTCTTTTGTTGCCCTGCACAGGAGAATGGAGCTGGAAAGCAGGTTAGTGGTGTGGGGAGGGAATGGGGATTTTACAGTATCCTTGCCCTGGAGTTGGGTGGAAATGGGGATTTTGCAGCATCCTTCCCCTGTCATGCCCACCAAGCCATGCCCACAGAACCGGTAGTAAAAAAAAAATTGAATCCCACCACTGTGTGGCATCCTCCGATCTGCATGCTAATTGATTGATTGATTGGTTAATTAATTAGTGGATTAGTATGATAATTAATATACTCAATTATCACACGGTATTTTAGGCTGTGTGGTTGTGAACGAATATTGGGCCCCACTCAAAGAACATGGAAGAGAAATGTAATTGCTCAATATGGCTGCGTGCCTGAGTAACTCTCAACATAACCTGTGATAATAAGTAGTTTCCCTATTATCTTGTCTTCTGAAACTGGCCGGTAGTATTACAAATATCTGTTATTCACATTATATCCCATTTTTTCACGCTGAAGTGAGACTCCTGAAGGCACCTAAACAAATCTTAACAGATCATTCCAAGAAATCTATGTAACACAGTTGAATTGAAGAAATAACAGTTTGGGAAATGCCCAATGTGTAGCTCTAGATGTGCAATTCTGTAAAACGATACTGTGTCGGTGCAATTAATCTGAAGGGCTTGACTCTACAATAAGAGATTTTTGTCAGGTTTTCTGGCTGGGGATTAGACACCTATCTCTCCATGTTGTCCATCTATTTTTCAATGTTACGGTTGTGTCCATAAAATTAATCTAAGCCTGGGGTGTTAAACTCAATTTCGTTGAGGACCGCATCAGGATTGCGTTTGACCTTGGTGTGTGTGTGTGTGTGTGTGTGTGTGGCCAGGGTGGGTGTGGCCAGCTCAACGCCACTCATATCAGGGGTGCCTGTGGAGGCCCAAGTGCTCTGCCAGCGAAAAGGGAGTTTGGGAGGGCCACGTGCGCCCCTCACAGACAGCCTAAAATGGAGCTTAGGTAGGCTGCGTTTGGCCCTCCTGAGCTTCATTTTTGCCGGCAGAAGTACCATGGGCCAGTCCTTCGCTGTTTCGAGGGTGGTTGCCAGATGTAAGCACCGCGCAGGCAGGATTCGACCCACGGGCCTTGAGTTTGATCTATGATCTAAGTCTTGAGAATGAAGCCCACCTCACTGGAGTTCTTTTGGAATTACATGACCAGATGGACTCCGAATCGTGAGGTACCATGATAAAACCCCATCCAGGTTCACTCCCTCTGAGGCAAACCATTGCTTTAGAGCTCATTGATGAAGGCTTCCCTCCTGCAGGAGAAGGACATGCTTATTTCCAAATCAACCCTTTTACTCGATGTTGGACAAGAAGCAAGCACTGGTAGAGCAAGCCTACTTACCGGGAAGGGCTCCTGCCAACTAGCCCCCACGATGGAGGGTCGAACGATGGCAACATTTAAGTCCCCTTTCTCCTGCTGGATCAGAATTTCAGTCAGAGCTTTGGAGAAGGTGTAGGTGTTAGGCCAGTCTCCAATCAAATTGGGGGTGATCGCTTCAGTGAGGGACCCATCCATCCACCTGAGTGGATTTTTTTAAAGAAAAAAATAACAATAAAAGATATGCATGAGAAGAAAAACATTGTCCTTACATATTTTTTATACACGTTTTTTCTGGAAAAGCTGTATGAGGGACCCATCCATCACCTAAGATGTGGTATACCTGTTGTGGCCCGCCAGCAGCCTGCAGAGCTGGCCGCTGAGTCGGACAGTGAGGAGGTTAGGGAGGAACATGGGTCAGTCCTGGAGTCTGGGGAAGGCTCTGATGAGGCTCTGCATTGGAGGCAGAGAGGGGCCCAGGGCCACCTGCAAGTTATGTGCTGCCTCCGGAGCCTCCGGAGTCTGACCTCAGCGAGGCAGAGGAACAGGGGGAGCCTATTCCCAGGGCATGCATGCACAGAGCTGCCAGAAGGCAAGAACCGTTAAGACAAAAGGGGCGACTCAGGAGTAAGGCTTGGATATGAATGGCCCCTCCCATAAGACATAAAGGAGGAGCAAAAGCACACGTGCCTTTGTAGGAAGCAACTTTGTTCCTTCTGGTTGGTTTAAACTCTGAAGCCCTGTTTTGACTCTGTGCTCCATTTGGCCTTGCAAAAATAATGGGCAATTAGGTCTCTGGCAGTGTTTCAAGGAAGACAAAGGTGGGTCCTTATCAGGCTTACTCTGCAAGACTGTGGCAGACTTCTGTCGGACTCTTAACAAACTGGTTGTGAATCATTACGGGCTGGGAATGAACATAATTCACAGCTGTTTAAAGAAAAAAAGGGGTTTTGGGACTAAGCGTGTGATTTTTACTGTCTCAGGAAGCCTAGGTCAGAACAATATCATATATGTATGTATGTATGTATGTATGTATGTATATGTATATGTATATGTACGTACGTAAATATAATAATATAATATAATATAATATAATATAATATAATATAATATAATATAATATAATATAATATAATAATATAATATTATGATATGATATGATATAATATAATATAATATAATAATATGATATAATATAATATAATATAATATAATATAATATAATATAATATAATATAATATAATATAATATAATAATATAATATAATATAATATCTAATAGTATATTATATTATAGTCTAATATATATTATTTATATTAATATACAATATAATATCTAATATATATATATAATTAGATATATATTAGATAAAGATACAGAAGGATCTTGACAAACTTGAACATTGGGCACTATCTAATAAAATGAAATTCAATGGTGAAAAGAGTAAGGTTCTACATTTAGGCAACAAAAACGAAATGCACAGGTACAGTATAGGTGGTACCTGGCTCAATAATAGTAACTGTGAAAGGGATCTTGGAGTCCTATTGGACAACCATTTAAGTATGAGCCAGCCGTGTGCAGCAGCTGCCAAAAAAGCCAACACAGTTCTAGGCTGCATCAACAGAGGGATAGAATCAAAATCACGTGAAGTGTTAATACCACTTTATAATGTTCTGGTAAGGCCACAGTTGGAATATTGCATCCAGTTGTGGTCGCCACGATGTAGAAAAGATGTGGAGACTCTAGAAAGAGTGCAGAGAAGAGCAACAAAGATGATTAGGGGACTGGAGGCTAAAACATATGAAGAACGGTTGCAGGAACTGGGTATGTTTAGCTTAAGAGAAAGAAGGACTAGGGGAGACATGATAGCAGTCTTCCAATATCTCAGGGGTTGCCACAAAGAAGAGGGAGTCAAACTATTCTTCAAGGCACCTGAGGGTAGAACAAGAAGCAATGGGTGGAAACTAATCAAGGAGAGAAGCAACTTAGAACTGAGGAGAAATTTCCTGACAGGTAGAACAATTAATCAGTGGAACAGAATTTGCCTCCAGAAGTTGTGAATGCCCCAACACTGGAAGTCTTTAAGAAGATGTTGGATAGCCATTTTTCTGAAACGGTATAGGGTTTCCTGCCTAGGGTTGGACTAGAAGACCTCCAAGGTCCCTTCCAACTCTGCTATTGTATTGTATTATTGTATAATTAGAGCTATCTGGGGTGGTTTTCACTTACCTTCCCTACTGGTTCACAAATGTGCACACATGTGCATACACTTTCCACACATGTGCTTTGCTTGCGCATGTGCCATACACACATCTGCCTGGCTACAAAAACATCCTTAAATAGGCCAACATAGAGCTGAGGTGGGTGGGAAGGCCCACCCGCAATTTACACTACCGATTCAGGGGAACCGGTCCAAACTGGCTGATTACCACCTCTGGAGCTATCCATGGGAGGGGGAAACAGTTGTCCTAATATATTTTCATATGCCTATCCTTGTAAAAGTTACATTTCTGTTACATGGCTGAGCTTCCTTTATGCAACTAAGTTAAAGGTGAGGTAAATAAGAAGTAAATAATGCATTGTATGCAAGTGTTTTAATGGTTTTGATTTTAATATCTTCAAAAGAAACCAAAAGCGAAGACTAAAAAGAAGAGAAACGCATAGGGAATATGTTCACAATGTCACATCTGCGCGCTGGAATTGTACACTAAATCTTCCATTGAATGAAAATCATATTTCATTATGATCATCCATAGCTATTGAAATGGGAATAAACTCGCGATAAGAATACATTGGAAAAGAACACAAACACGTGAATATATTGTCTCTCAGTCAGATCTGAGAGAATGGATGTAATAGGTTTGTTCCCAAATGGAACAATCATTGGGCACAGTAGAAGCTTATACTGAAATGAAGTATTAATCTCCGTTGAAGGGTAATAAAATAAAATTTAAACATCAGTTTCTTTGAGTCTTGCAGCACAAGAAAACCGAAGGGCCTTCTGTAAATGGAATGATATCCTATTCTGCTGATGGCCACCTTAAATCAAAACTAATTTTCCCACTCGCCTCTAAAGAGGAAGTTAGAAATCTCTGCTAAATCTAAGAGTCACGTGCGCCTCGTGTTTCTCACATTGATACTGTATATCAGATTGCAGGGGCTGATGACATATAACTTCTAGGCTCCCCATAGACTCGAGGGACAGAGGGAGCACTGTTTATTAGGTGATAGACCATGGAGGAAAGCTATGGCAAATCTAGACAGCATACTAAAAAGCAGAGGCATCACCTTGCCAACAAAAGTATGTATAGTCAAGGCTATTGTTTTCCCAGTTGCAATGGATGGCTGTGAAAGTTGGACCATAAGGAAGGCTGAGCGCCAAAGAATGGAGTCCTTTGAACTATGGTGCTGGAGAAGACTCCTGCGAGTCCCTTGGACTGCAAGGCGATCAAACCGGTCAGTCCTAGAGGAGATCAACCCTGACTGCTCTTTAGAAGGCCAGATCCTGAAGAGGAAACTCAAAAACTTAGGCCACCTCATGAGAAGGAAGGACTCCCTGGAGAAGAGCCTCATGCTGGGAACGATGGAAGGGGGCAAAAGAAGAAGGGGACGACAGAGAATGAGGTGACTGGATGGAGTCACCGAAGCAATAGGCATGAGCTTAAATGGACTCCAGAGGATGGTTGAGGACAGGAAGGCTTGGGGGAACATTGTCCATGGGGTTGCGATGGGTTGGACATGACTTCGCAACTAACAACAACAAAAAGACCATGGAGCCGCAGTGGCACAGTGGTTAGAGTGCAGTACTGCAAGCTATTTCTGCTGCCTGCCGGCTGCCTGCAATTTGGCAGTTCAAATCTCACCAGGCTCAAGGTTGACTCAGCCTTCCATGTTTCCGAGGTGGGTATAATCAGGACCCAGATTGTTGGGGGCAAGAGGCTTACTCTGTCAACCACTTAAGAGAGGGCTGTGAAGCACTGTGAAGCGGTATATAAGTCTAAGTGCTATTGCTATTGCTATTGAGAACTGGGGTGGCCTGAGGCTGTGGTCCACAGAGTCAAGAAGGCAACACAATGATGGCTGATGCTCTGTTGTCAAAGTATGTGTGTTTCCTCCTCCTCAATTACCATTTATCAGGACAAAGATCATTATATCATAAAATCATTGCATTTATGATTATGATCATGATTTATCACTTGTTGCTCACATGGATACTGAGAGCTTCTGCACCAGAGACAAATTCCTCATATGTCCAATCAGACTTGGCCAATAAGGAATTATATTCTATATTGTAACGATACTCTTTGCATGAGGGCATCTATGTAAATCTTGTACATTTCTGAAACTTTGCTACCACAAATCCTCTCTCTCTTTTTTTAAAGGAAGTGTCTAGGACAAGACAACGAGTATTCCTTCAAACGCACTTGCAAATACATCACAACAGAGGGAGGGTTGCTTCCATTACTTACGTCACCAGGTCCAAAAGCTTCGTTGGTTCCACAGGAACAGGATAGAAGACCTCCTCTATGTGCCTCCGATTACAGTTCGAATAGGCCGTTGAAACGTAGATGAGAGCTTCGAGGTTCTTCATCTGGTGGGCCAGCCTCAGGAGCTGCTGGGTACCCATAACATTCAGGAGAAGAGCATCCCTGCTCAAGAAGGAACAAAAAGCTAGGATAAGGTCTTGCTGGTATGAGACCAGGTCCAAATAAATCCTTTTGGCTCTTCTGATAACGTCTTCGAGGACTGAAGAGCAACATCATTTCAAAGAGATAAAACTGCATTGCTGGATTTAGAAATCCCTCCTCACTGGATTGACTTCAGTAGTATCTCACGTTTCATGGAGAAGAACACAGGTGGAATCTACATCTCCTTACAAAAGGTCTCTGTTCAGCGGTGGGTTTCACATTTTGTTACTACTGGTTCGCCTCCCGCGTGCGCCTGCTATGCAGGCATATGCACCACTTCTGTGCATGCACCCAGCCTTCCCCACATGCTCCTTGCTTTCGTACGTGCCTTCCGTGAAAATGCCCGGCCTCAAAAACGTTCTTAAATAGGACGGTATAGAGCAGGGCCACCTGTGATTTCCACTACCAGTTCAGGCAAACCGGTCCAAACTGATCCAAACCGGCTTAATACCACCTCTGTCTCCATTGTAAAATTGGAAATACCATGGCTTGGTTGAATTTACACATTATTTAACCAAACAAAAACCAAAACAAACCCACCATCTATTACTTTTTTCTTTGTAACTAATTTTTCCCTCTGAGAAAGTCTTCAGGAATGGCCTGAAGTGGTGATTTCCAACAAAACCAAGAAGAAAGGAAGGAGAGACTTACTTCAGAGGCTCATCAAATCGAACCGTTGCAGCACAATGGAAGATCACGTTGACCTCAGAGAGCAGCTCCTCCATGTCTTCAGAAGAGATGGCCAGGTTTGGCTGGGTGAACTCAGCACTGATGGGCTTAATCTTCTCATGGAAATTGGGCCATTCTTCCCGGACTCTATCAAACACCTAGTTCGAGATAATATTCACGTAATAAATAACAAAAATGCTCCAGGTTCCTCAAGTCGAAATCCACTCAGATTTAATTTATTTTACAGTATTAAAAGTAACATCCCATGCTGGCAGATAGAGCCAAAATGACTGCTGAGCAGATGTTTCAAATGTATGGATTAATTTAAGAATATATTAGCTTTGGATATAATTTTTAAAAAAATCTTTCTTACTATTAGAAATTCAGATTATATAAAGCACCACAGAGGAGACAAAGAGTACAGTCACCATGTGCTTTACTGTGCAACTACATAAGAGTAACACAAACAGGAAACTCTGCTTAGAACAAAAGAGAATTGAGTCTATACCAGTGATAGTGAACCTTTTTCTTACAGCGTGCCAAAATTGTATGCCCATGCACTATTGTGTGCGTCAGTGACGTGCGGTGAGGTTTATGACTGGTGAGGCACTGACACAGTGCTGGGTTTCAAATATTTTTAGACTTGTGGACTTCAACTCCCAGAATTCCACAGCCAGGCATGCTCAGTTCCAATTTAAAGCGACATCATTTGTTTTTCTCCTTTGCTCCTTCTTTCTTTTTCTTTTTCTTCTCCTTCCCCTCCTTCCTCCCTCTCTCCCTTCCTCCCCCTCTCTCAAACACACACACACACACACACACACAAGTTGGATTGGACTATCTCTCCTACCCCTTCCCTCTCTCACTCACTCTCAAACAAACCCCCCACACACAAAAGTTGAATTGGATATCTTTTCCAGTGGCTTGAAAGCAGCTCCTCTGCCATCCCCCACCCATTGCAAATGCAGCCTGCTGTCTGGGTGGGAAATGCCTGGAACACAATAAAGCCCACCCACCACCTCCTGCTGGCAGGCTGGGATGAGAGGAGAGGCAGAGAAGCCGGAGGGGAGCCGAGCCTTCCAAAAGAAAGAGGCTGGGGGGAAGTGTGTGTACTACAGCATGGCTCTTTGCCTGGCTTCCTGCCTCCTCCTGTGGTCTCCTCAGTGCCCCCTTGTGCTCTCCCTCCCCAAGTGTAGTTTGATTGCAGGTGGAGCCATGTTGCCTTTTCAAACTTGTAATCAGTGAAGCTGGGCTAGATTTTTATATAGTTTTATCCAGCTGTGTGTGTGTGAGAGAGAAATGAATGGGGGCCTGGGGAGGAAGTCACTACACTTGGGGAGGGAGAGCACCAGTGAGGTTAAGCAGAGTCATCCACGGTGAGGCAGCAACTAGCTCAGCTTTTTCCTTTTACTTTTTTTTTTCATGATGAGAGTGGTGAGGCTGTGCCTCACTTGCCTCACCTGACTGCACGTCACTGGTGTGCGTATGTGTGCCCACTCAATCTCCCCGCCCACCTGCGCAATGAGCACATGACCCACCAGGCTCTGGAGCTTTCCTGAAGCCTGGGGAGGGTGAAAACAGCTTCCCCTGGACCTTTGGAATGGCGAAAAATCAGCTGGCTGGCACGCACATGTGCGCCGGAGCTGACGGCTGGCATACCACCAAATATGGCTCCGCATGTCACCTGTGGCACGCGTGCCATAGGTTCGCCATTCACAGGTCTATACCATAGAGCCAAACTTGTAAATACTGCCATCTACTGGCTGAATATTACTGTAGTTGTTGCACAGAGATGCATTCCAATAATGGATTCCAACACTTACCATATTTTTTCGGAGTATAAAATTAACGCACCAAAGTTTTGAAGAGGCAATTTTTTTTAAAAAGTGTTTGCACTCTGCAAACCTCCCAAACCCAGCCCGTTTCCCCCCCCAAAAAAAGGCAGGAATAGCCTTTAGGGGGCTTGCAGATTGCTCCTGGGGGCTGTGGGGGGCAAAATTGAGTAAAACCCGGCACATTTTTCTCTCATTTCTGCCCTCCCCAGTCCCCAGGATCACTCTGGAAGCCTCCTAAAGGCTATGCATGGCCATTTTGGTGAAGGTGGGGTTTTTTGGGAGGCAAAAAATGCTGTATTCAATGTATAAGATGCACCCAGATTTTCAGCTTCTTCTTTGAGGGAAAAAGGTGCATCATATACTCCCAAAAATATGGTACTTCTTTCTGAAAATAAATGTTTGGCATTCCCTCTGAATATTTAAGTTTGATAGCAGCATCTCCAAGCCTACTTTTCTTTACAAGTGCTGGGTGAAGTAAAACCATGGATGTCATTCAAGAAAAGTCATCTTTGCCACTATGGATAGACATGCTTCCTTACCACAGCACCAAATGCACAAATGACTCTGTCTGACTCAGCGGAACCCTACGAACTGCTTACCTGTTTTTCTTCCCACCTTTGAACTTCCTTACCTTGCATTTCAACATATTCTCTACTCGTGTTTGTATGGAATGTCCAGCTTTGGGCCGCACACACACATAGATGGCTTTCACATCGTGGCAAGAACGGAGAAGTTTCTCGACCAAGACTTTGCCCATAAACCCTGTGACTCCTGTAACAAGGACTGACTTCCCAGCGTAGTAAGCGCCAACCAAAGACATGGGATCCTTCATTTCCAAGCTCTTGGTGGCAGGATCTAGTAGGAAGACACATGAAATCGCACATACAATACAATACAATAGCAGAGTTGGAAGGGACCTTGGAGGACTTCTAGTCCAACCCCCTGCCTAGGCAGGAAACCCTATACCGTTTCAGACAAATGGCTATCCAACATCTTCTTAAAGACTTCCAGTGTTGGGGCATTCACAACTTCTGGAGGCAACTTCTCTTCCACTGATTAATTGTTCTAACTGTCAGGAATCAGTTCTAAGTTGCTTCTCTCCTTGATTAGTTTCCACCCATTGCTTTTTGTTCTACCCTCAGGTGCCTTGGAGAATAGTTTGACTCCCTCTTCTTTGTGGCAACCCCTGAGATATTGGAACAGTACTGCCATGTCTCCCCTAGTCCTTCTTTTCATTAAACTAGACATACCCAGTTCCTGCAACCGTTCTTCATATGTTTTAGTCTCCAGTCCCCTAATCATCTTTGTTGCTCTTCTCTGCACTCTTTCTAGAGTCTCCACATCTTTTCTACATCGTGGCGACCAAAACTGAATGCAGGATTCCAAGTGTGGCCTTACCAAGGCATTATAAAGTGGTATTAACACTTTATAATGGGTAGGAAATGGGTACGGATAAATGGGGAGCGTAGGACAGGGATGGTAGGCACGCTGGTGGGCTTATGCCTTCCCCCTTTACGGACCTCTTAGGAATGGGGTGAGGTCCCTGGGAGACAGTTTAAGGTTGAAGCTGTGGGGGGTTTGAGGAATAAATATGAAGAATGGCTTCAGGGTGTGTCTAGTCTACTGAAGAGAAGGCTTAAGGGGGACATGATAGTAGTCTTCCAAAATTTGACGGACTGTCAGAAAAAAGAGGGTGGGGGTCAACCTATTCTGCAAAGCACCTGAGGGCAAGATAAGAAGTCATGGATGGAAACCTATCAAGGAGAGTTCCAATCTAGAACAAAAGAGAAATTTCCTAAGGGTGAAAACAGTGAATCAGTGGAACAGTTTGCTATCTAGAGTTTCAGATGCTGCATTGCTGGAGGTTTTCAAGAAAAGATTGCACAACCATTTGTCTAGGAAGGTATAAGGCAGTGATGGCTAAACGTTTTGCTGTTGCATGCCGAAAGCACCCATAATGCAATGCGTGTGCGACACCCCCTGCGCACCCTGCCTCCCTGTACATGCATGTGTGACACCCCCACACTTCCCCTTTCCCCCTCACGCATTTATGCATGCACAACTCCCCCACCGTCACCCGTTTTGAGCCTAGTAGACCTCCCTGCAGACCTCCAAAATGGGCTCCTTCACCTCTCCTGCGCATGCGCATGTGTCTTCCGCATGCCCCCCCCCGCACATGTGCAGCAGAGACCTGAAAAATCACTTGGCAAATCCCCCCCCCCCCCGTGCTTGAGCAGGAGATCTTATATGGGGAACCTATGGCACACATGAGCGGTGGAGCTGAGCTGGGGAGACGGCTCGTGTGGGCGTAGAGAGGGCTGTGGCATGTGTGCCATAGGTTCCCCATCGCGGGTATAAGGTCTCCTGCTCAAGCACGGAGAGGGGGTTGCAAGAAATAAATCATCCCATATACAACATGGCTGGAGCTATAACTGAATGACTTGGATGCAAAATATACAAGCAAGGAAACACAAACAAATGGTGCATCCCCCATATGAAAGATCAGTTTGGGAAATAAGATGAATAAGTGATGGTCGAATGCAAGAAAGCTAGAACAAGCAGGGTTGGGTTCCTGCCAGTTCTAAGCTCTTCCATAGAAGAGGTTCCACAAATCTACCATGCCGTTTAGAACCGGTTCCAGCTCCCTCCCCCCGCCCGTCCACACATCATCAAGATGAAGAGCGAGAGGAGGAATTCTGGGAGTTGAAGTCCACAAGTCTTAAAGCTGTCGAGTTTGAACACCCCTGGGGTTTTTTTTCCCTAAAGGGTTAGGGGTGCAAGGGTCTTAAGCACAGTGTTAAGTAAAGGGCTAGTTTGATAATCATCTCTAGAGCTAGCCTAAGAAAGAAACTAGATTGTCCTTCTCATCTAGGCTCAACCCTGGCCCATTCATTCAAGTCCACCTTCAACTTTCAGACAACTGACTGCAAAGAGAAAGCAAGGTGTCATCAGCATAAACCATGATGAAGGCTTTTTACAATGATACCATTCCTTCTATTTAGTTCTTACAAAGTACGTCAGGTTAGGAGGAAAATGACCTTGCCATAATGGCTGAGTGAATGCTGTCTCCACCCCAACCTCCAATATCTGGTTTGGAGTTCAAATGTCTCTGGAGCAAGTCCAGGACTCAGTGCCTTACAGCCCCTGGCCTATCAAGAGGGCAACGAGAAACCATTCTATGTGATTGGTGCACAGCATTCTTCCTCGTTGACTTGGCCTTGAAGACCAAGGAAAGTTTATTTGTTTGGACATTTATATTGTCACCAATTCACAAATGGCAACTCAAGGCAGCTTAAAGATAAATATAAAGGTTCCCCTCGCACATAAGTGCTAGTCATTCCCAACTCTAGGGGGCAGTGCTAATTTCCGTTTCAAAGCCAAAGAGCCAGTGCTGTCTGAAGACGTCTCCGTGGTCATGTGGCCGGCATGTCTAAATGCCAAAGGCGCATGGAACGCAGTTACCTTCCCTCCAAAGGTGGTCCCTATTTTTCTACTTGCATTTTTACATGCTTTCGAACTGCTAGGTTGGCAGAAGCTGGGACAAGGAACGGGAGCTCAGTCCGTTATGCGGCGCTAGGGATTCAAACCACCAAACTGCTGATCTTTCTGATTGACAAGCTTAACCATTGAGCCAATGTGTCCCAGTGAGGTGGCTTACAAGAATATAAAACCTCATATAAAAACAATAAAACTAATAAAAGAGAGAACAAATTAATAAAATTTAAGTTGAGCTTAAGTTTCTTTCTTTTTTAGTTTTAAATTTTATTTGCAAACATGTAAAATACACACACACAAAACTTAGATGTACACCACAGTTACACAATACAATACGAGCAGGAGCTTTCTGTTCTTTCTAATAGCAATTGCCAATCGATATTGTTCACCTTATATTGTTTCCCCTTCTATTACATTTCATTTGTATTTCACCATTCTTAACCCTCTTATCTTACTCCTCTGTCTGCTATATTGGCTGATTACCTTAGTAAGTTTAAAGCTCTTGGAAACATATATATGTGTTAATACTTTCAAAAACATTTAATTAGAAGTGCGTTATTGCAAAAGTGGCTCAAAATAAAAAAAAAATCCACAATGTGAAAATCCCGAATTGGCTATCACTGACAGAAAGGACGATCCATCCAAATTTTATAGATATGAATAAAATGCTAAGATACAGAGACATAATTGACAGCCAGGGAAATTTAAAAACAATTGATGAATTGGCAGAACAAAACATGAAAGTTGACTGGCTAATCTACTTGCAAATCAAAACTAAACACAATAATGATACTAAAATATATGACATTGAAACAGAACCACACGAATTGGATAAAATAATTCATAGTTCGGATAGAAAGATGATAGGGAGAATATATACATTTCTCCTGAAGCATAAAATGGAAGAGGAAATCGTGAAAGAACAAATGATAAAATGGGCACAGAACTTTGGCTATAATATTGAATTGGATAAATGGAAAAAACTTTGGGGAACAAACTTAAAAAATGACACTACCAGTTGCATACAATGAAAATCAGTACAAAATATTTTACAGATGGCACCTGGCCCCAACAAGGTTAGCTAAAATCTCAACAAATACCTCCCCAAAATGCTGGAAATGTGAATCAATACATGGAACATACTACCACTTATGGTGGACCTGTGAGGAGGCTAAAAAAAATTGGAAAAGGATCAAAAAGTGGCTACAGGTAATAACAGGTGTTAAAATAGAATGGAAACCTGAATTTTTTTTATTAGGAATAATGACTGTGAAATATAAAAAAAGAAATTCAGTATTTAATATTACATATAATTACGGCAGTAAGGATTGCCTTTGCCCAGAAATGGGAAAACAAATTAATTCCAAGGGAAGATGAAATAATAAGAAAGGTTATGGACTGTGCTGAAATGGACAAATTAACAAAAGAAATCCAGGGAAAAGAAGAAACAGAATGCTACCAGATATGGGATAAATGGTATAGGAAAGAGGAAAGGAACAAGGATCAATGAAGGAAGACAACAAAGCCCCAAAATAGTAGTTAAGGAGCTTAAGTTTCCTTAAGAAACCCAGGAAGGGGTTCTTCTCATCCAGGTTAGTAAAACTTCCAGCCTAATCACAGGGAAGCATTCCATACACATTTGAACCATTTCCATTTGCAGACCTTCCAATTCCATAATGACTCGGTGGCTTACAAAACAGAGACAGAGAGAGAGAGAGAGGAAGAGAGGGAGAGAGATAGAGAGAGACAGAGAGCGAGATAGAGACAGGGAGAGAGAGAGAGACAGAGGGGGAGAGAAAGACACACACACACACAGAGACAGACAGACAGAGACACAAAGAGACAGAGAGACAGAAATAGAGACAGAGACAGATAGAGAGAAAGGGAGAGAGACAGAGAGACAGAAAGAGAGAAACAACACAGATAAATAAAATCACAACCAACTGGAGGATGAACTCAATAATTGTAACACCTGCAACCCCCCCCCCCGCCCCCCAATATCAGCCCTTACTCACCAGATATAAGTGGATTTTTGTTAAAAAAAAATAGAATTGTGTCTTGGGAGAATGAGAGGGAATCTGTAAAGTGCTCTCCACAGTTCAGTTTCTAAATCTTCCTATATATATAACAGGTGTGGCTAAGCAAGATCACCATAGATGCTATTACTCCACCGTCCTTGATTTCATAATTCTTGACGTTTCAAAAGTTAGAGGAAAAAGAGGATTGAAAATAAGCCAATTAGTTAGGGCACTAGCTTTCATCAACTAGTTTCTCGAAGGTTATTATTCTAAGGTGTCTTCGCATCTTCATCATCCTAAGCAGGGTTGCTTGGAAAGCAAAGGACTCTTGCCACCCTACTGTCACTTTACGGGATGAGTCTGTGACAAGCGATGTCCTTTAGGGGATGAGCGCAGTCATGGTCTCCAAAAAAACAACAACACAATAACCGAAAAGCAATGAGGATAGTTTGCATTTTGAAACCATTCATAAAAATATATCAAACACAACAGCATGTCTTTTTCTCTGGCCCTCCCCCTCTCTGTCCCTCCCTTCCTCCCTCTCTTTCTCTCTCTCCCTCCCCCTCCTCCTCTCTCCCCCTCCCCCCCTCCTCTCTCTCCCTCCCCCTCTCTTTCTCTCTGTCTCCCTCCCTCCCCTCTCTCCCTCCCCCTCTCCCTCCCTTCCTCCTGCTCTTTCTCTCACTGTCTCTCTCTCCCTCTCCCTCCCTCCCCTTTCTCTCCCTCTCTTCCTCCCTCTCTTTCTGTCTCGGTCTCTCTCTCCCTCCCTCCCTCCTCCTCTCCCTCCCTCTCTTTCTCTCTCTGTCTCCCTCCCTCCCCTCTCTCCCTCCCCCTCCCTTCCTCTTGCTCTTTCTCTCTCACTCTCTCTCCCTCCCTCCCTCTCTTTCTCTCCCTCACTTCCTCCCTCTCTTTCTGTCTCGGTCTCTCTCTCCCTCCCTCCCTCCTCCTCTCCCTCCCTCTCTTTCTCTCTCTGTCTCCCTCCCTCCCCTCTCTCCCCCCTCCCTTCCTCTTGCTCTTTCTCTCACTCTCTCCCTTCCTCCCCTCTCTCTCCCTCCCTTCCTCCCTCTCTTTCTGTCTCAGTCTCTCTCTCCCTCCCTCCTCCTCTCCCTCCCTCTCTTTCTCTCTCTGTCTCCCTCCCCTCTCTCTCCCTCCCCCTCTCCCTCCCTCCCTTTCTCCATCTTTCTCTCTCCCTCCCTCCCCCTCTCTCTCCCTCCCTTCCTCCCTCTCTGTCTCTCTCTGTCTCTCTCCCTCCTCCCTCCCTCTCTTTCTGTCTCGGTCTTGGTCTCTCTCTCTCTCTCTCTCTCTCTCTCCAGTTAGTTCTTAATTTACGACTACAATTGAGCCAGAGGTTGTAGTGTGCCGGTTCGCACTGGTTTGGCCGAACCGGTAGTAGTGGCGGTGGTGACATCATCACCGGTTCAGCCGAGCCAATGTTAAGTGAATTCTGCCCCATTTTATGACATTCCTTGCCCTAGTTGTTAAGTGAATCACTGCACTAGTTTCCAGGATTTCTGCCCATGTCCCTATTTCTCCATTTCAAAGGTGTCTTCCTGTATCTCCAATTCTCTTTTCGACTCTCTTGGTATATTTTCCCCCTGGTTTAATTCATTAGAAGCTCCCACAACTTCTGAAGGCAACTTCTGTTCCATGGGTTGATTGCTCTCCCTGTCAGAACATTTCTCCTTATTTCCAGGTTGAATCTCTCCCTGATCAGTTTCCATCCATTAATCCTTGTCTGGCCTTCAGGTGCCTTGGAAAATAGCTTGACCCCCCCCTCCTCTCTGGGGCAGCCCCTCAAATATAGTAACACTGATATCAGGTGACCCAAGGGGGAAAGTGTAGCAGGAAAAAATTCTGTATTTTTGCTGGGAAGGGGGAGATCGTCCTTTCCCAGACTCCATCAATGGTTGTGAGTGTGTGCGCCTTCTTGCCGGTCTTTGCTCCTGGTAGTTGGTGGGGGCAGTGTGCATCTTGCTTCCTGCCTTCTGTGGGTATATACGTAACAGTAGTGAAATTCAAATTTTTATTTTACTGCCAGTTCTGTGGGCATGGCTTGGTTAGGCATGGCTGGGGTAGGATACTGCAAAATCCCAATTCCTTCCCCACTTCTGGGGGAAGGATACTGCAACATCCACATCCCTCCTCACTCCTGAGGGAAGGATACTACAAAATTCCCATTCCCACCCCACTCCAGGGGAAGGATACTGCAAAATCCCCATTCCCTCCTCATTCCTGGGGGAAGGATACTGCAAAATCTCCATTCCCTCCCGATCAGCTGGGACTTGGGAGGCAGAGAATAGATGAGGGCATGGCCAGCCAGAGGTAGTATTTGCCGGTTGTCCAAACTACTCAAAATTTCCGCTACCGGTTCTCCAGAACTGGTCAGAAGCTGCTGAATTTCACCCCTGGTATATAGATTGTTGCCTCTTCCTTGGGTATTTTCTGTTGTTATCCTAATTTGAGTTGGTTGCTATTGGAAAAGGAGAACCTCTGAAAGCCGAAAGCTGCATCTGATAGTTGGAAATGGGGAAAGTATCTCGAAATTAGATCATTGCAAGCTCCGCCTATCTGGGTTCAAGGAAGTGAAATGGATGTGTCACCCTGTGTCAAGCGGTTGTAAACTAGATGAGTAAGCACACACCTTAAACGGCTCATTCATTCATGATGAACTGAGCCGATGTGTTTGATTGTGGTTGCTGTGGAACAATAAATTATATATTATGAATATTCATTTACAGTTTATGCTGTACACTGTCTAATGACAGCTCATTGCTATATTTCGATTGCTTGATTAGATACCATCAACCTAGAAATAATGTCAGCATATTGAAATAGGTTGATTGATTGATTGATTGATTATATGCCATTAACTCATTGTGGATTCTTAGTGACTAAATAGATAATAACCCTGTAGGCTGGATGTGGCCCATGGGCTTGAGTATGATAGTATGGGTTAGGGTTAGGATTGGGGAGATATACGTATATCTGAGCTTTTTCCTTCCTTCCTTCCTTCCTTCCTTCCTTCCTTCCTTCCTTCCTTCCCTCCCTCCCTCCCTCCCTCCTTCTTTCCTTCCTCTTCTTAGTAAGACTATTAATGCAGTTACTGTATATCTTGTAGAGAGAAATGCTGGGACCACGGAATATATTGCTTAAAGCAATCATTTTTTCATGAAAGAATTATGACTGCGAGTATTGGAACTGCAACTAACTGTATTAGATTATTACTGCTTATCAAACAAATACATTTGGCATGTAATGAACAATTCTGGATAATTGTAATTGCCTTCTAAGTGTAATTTCCAATCATCTTCTCATTTAAGCTTCTACTTCAGATTCCAGTGAGAGAAAGAGAGAAAATTGTGAAGAAGAAAAAGCCAAAAAAAAAAAAAAAAAAGACAACGCAATCCTAAATTGCATTAATAGAGGGATACATTCATGATCAAAGGAGGTACTAATACCACTCTATAAAGCCTTAGTAAGACTACACCTAGAGTGTTTCAACCCTGAGCTTTGTCATAATAACATTTCTCTGCTGTGGATTTAACATACATTTCATCCTTAGTTGCTTTGGTAATGAAGCTTTAGTATGAGTGAAAGAGATTCCCCAAAAACTATGTCAGCCTCCAGAGCAAGAATGAAACATGGCAAGTCTTCCAAGGTGAGTTCTTTATGGTTTCACACCTGTACCCAAAATCTTGCCAGGCTGTGGATCCTACTATTTGCATTTACAATATATTTTCATTAGGTATGTACTGTCCTTACCCTCTTTTCTCTGACATATAATATCTGGATTATGTTGCGCCTTTCTCCTCTAGAATTCAAACCCCCACTACCAGGGATCCACTGTACATCTTTGTTACAATCCATAACATTAATATTTTAAATAAAAACAAAATCTCTTGCTCTGTTGGATAAATACATTAGGAACAGCGGTGGGTTTCACTTATTTTTACCACCGGTTCAACCCATGTGTGCATCTTCCCTGCATGCGCCCGGATTCTGTGCATGCGCTGTGCTCGCATATGTGCCTTCCACATATGTGCCTGGCCTCAAAAGCATGGCTAAACAGGACAGCAAAACACCGTCCACCCGGAGTCTCTGCTACCGGTTCACCTGAACCAGTCCGAACTGGCTGAATATCACCTCTGATTAGGAATATACAGAATACAAATCGATTCATATTCAGTACTTCTGGGTGGAGGACATCCAGTGGCAGTTGTCATGCTTCAGCTGGGCCCTGGGGTGAAACACAACTGGAATTGGAGAATGTCAACGTGAAAATGGAAGCTTTCGTAGAGATGACGTGGAAACAAAAGTCGATGCCCATTAGAGCAGCATTTCTTAGCAGCAAGCAGTAGTAATCAGAGCAAGCCTCTGGTGATACCTGTTGAATGCTGCAGCAGTCGAAGGATATCTTGTTACTGTTGAAATTCAGGTACCAGTGGTTGCTTTGCGGATTGGAAGGTTATTCCAGGACACAGGGAACAATCCCCAGGAAAGCAGAGTCTATACTGAAAGGCGCTGGAAGCTCTAAAGCAGCGGTGTCAAACTCAAGGCCCGGGGGATGAATCCGATCTGTAGGGTCCTTAAGTCTGGGCCAGTGGTGGGTTCTGGATCCCGTTCCAACCGGTACAGTTGGAACAGGCCTGGCATTGTCCACATGGATGTGCGCAGCTTGTACATGCGTCTTAGCGCCTCCGCGATGCTCCAGCTGCTCTGTGCAACATCACACAGGTGTTGTACATGCCATGTGCATGCGCAGAAATGTGGAAGCCTTAAAAGACAGGTAAGGAGCGCGGGTGGGTGGGTGGTTGGGCCCTCCGGAGCACCATACCAGAACGGTATCCAGTGCTTTGGGCAGGCTCAGGTATGCCCGTACCGGTAACCCACCACTGGTCTGGTGGTGGCCTTTTGCTTAGGCCTTTTGATTTGATGGTAGGATCTTCTGTTGGCTTGGAGTCCTGTCTCTGGAAGGGAGAGGTCTGAAAGAACTGCTTCGTAGTTGTAATGCTTCCTTGTTCATTAATCAATCAACCAGAATAAAGCTCGAAGGGACCTTGGAGGTCTTCTAATCCAACCCCCTGCTCAAGCAGGAGACCCTATACCAATGTTGGCGAAACTTTTCGGCACCAAGTGCCAAAATGGGAGTGCGTGCGTGCCTTCGAGTACTGGAAAATGGAAGTGTAGCTCCCTGGCGCGCAAGTGCGGGAGTGCTGAAAACCGGAAGAGCACTTCTGCAGCATGCATGTGTGCGCCGGGAAGCTAATCTTCCAGTTTCCGGCATATGAATGTGTGCCAGTCACCTGCTCTTCCAGTTTCTGGCACTCCCATGCACTTGAAGACCAGGTGGCCAGCACAAATGCTGGAACCCAGAAGAGCAATGGGCGATGGCCAGCATGCCCGGAGAGATGGCTCTGCGTGCCACTTCCAGCGCACATGCCATAGGTTCGCCATCACGGCCCTATATTATTTCAAACAAGTGCCTGTCGAGTCTCTTCTTAAAAACCTCCTTGTATGATGAAGCACCACAACATTGGCCACTGAAGTGGTGCCTTGGGAGGGCTGAAGGCCATCTCGCTGGTCACAAGGGAGAGCTTCCCAGTTGCAGGAGAACAGTGTGGATTTCTCAAGAGGAGATCTTGCGAGGCCAACCTCACCTCGGCTGTCTTGGGATCATGTTCTGAGCAGTAGAAGGTGTGGTCGATAGTACAGATGTAAGCTGCCTTGATCTGAGTCAAACACCCTACAATAAAATGATTAGTTAGCGTGACACGGATGGAAGAACAATTATATTGGATTCCAACTGGGTCAGAAACAATGGGGCTAGATTCATTGTGTAACACAGAGGATTCTTAAAATGAACATAGCTGAATATAACATTGAAACCAGGGGCTTTTCTCTTAGGACTATTTGACAAGACTATTACATCTGGATCTTTGTTAATGTACCATATTTTTGGAGTATAAGACGCATCGGAGTATAAGACGCACAAAAGATTTTGAAGAGGCAAATTTTAAAAAAAGTGTTTGCACTCTGCAGACCTCCCAAACACAGCCAGTTTTTCGTGAAAACGGGCCCGTTTATTTTTCAAAAAAGGGCACAAATAGCCTTTAGGAGGCTTGTAGAGGGCTCCAGAGCAGTCAGAGGGCCCAAAAATCAGCAGAAAATGGCCCATTTTTTGCAAAAACAGGGCCCCCTTTTTAAAAAAAGGGGGCACGGATGCCTTTAGGAGGCTTATAGAGTGCTCCCGGGGGCTGGGGGGACAAAATTGAGCAAAAAAACCCGGCCCATTTTTTGCTCATTTCTGCCCTCCCCAGCCCCCAGGAGCACTCTATAAGCCTCCTAAAGGCTATGCATGGCCATTTTGGTGAAGGGGGGGTGGGTGGGTTTCTGGAGGCAAAAAAATGCTGTATTCAGTGTATAAGACGCACCCAGATTTTCAGCCTCGTTTTTGAGGGAAAAAGGTCCGTCTTATACCCCGAAAAATACGACATATGCTTGTTGCAGCAATAACTCTGTATGTGCAAAAAATGGAAAGATAGAAGAACCCCCAGAATAGAAGAGTGGATGGGAAAAACGGATGGAATCCAATTCAAATTCAAACTTTTTATTGTCAGAGTACATCATGTGTACAACGAGATTGGTTGAGCCTCTCTTCGTGCACCTCCCCCAAACAAAATACAACTCATTGTGAAAGACAGAAAATTCCTGGCCCGATGAATCCTACTAACAAACACTCAGTCCTATTGCACCATGTGAACCAGTGCGGGGTTGCAGGCAGTACGCCCTGGTACGGATGTACTGGTGCCTGCCTGGAGCACTGGGTATTGTTCCAGTACGGTGCTCCGGAAGGCTCACCTGCCCGCTCGAGCTCCTTACCTGTCTTTAAACTCTTCGGCTCTTCTGCACGTACAGTGCCTGCGCGACACTCCGCCAAGAAGCTGGAGCATCAGGGAGGCTCTTGAAGGCATCGCTGGGAGGTAAGACACGTGCGCGCACTGCACACATTCCTGTGGAGGATGCCGGGCCCCCATTGCAACCATACCAGTTGCAATGGGATCTGGAACCCACCACTGATGTGAATTTATTGCACGTCGCACCGGCCCCACAAGTCAATCGTACCATATTGTTGTTAGAGTTATTTTTCATTCAGGAGTCTGACAGCTGACAGATAAAAATTGTTCTTCAGCCTGTTTGTGCAGCTGCCTATGCTTCTATATCTCCTTCCCAATGGCAGGAGAATAAAGAAGGGCTGACGGGGGTGTGAAGAATTTGGCTTTTCGGATTTGAAATGGAGATGAGCACCGCCCCCTAGAGTCGGGAACGACTAGCACATATGTGTGAGGGGAACCTTTACCTTTAGAGAAGCTCATCCAAGACTTTGTCCATAAATCCAGTAGTTCTTGTAAACAAGGATTGACTTCCCACCATAGTAGGTGCCAACCAAAGACCTGGTATCCTTTCTGGCAGGATCTCTTTATTTATTTTATTTATTTAATTTGTTGAACAGGTACTAAATAACAGGTATAAGTACAAACATGGACATGAACAAGGAATGAGTACAAGTAAATGGGGACAGTAGGACAGGGATGATAGCAGTGGTGGGTTTCAAATTTTTAGAACCTCTTCTGTAGGTGTGGCCTGCTTCATGGGAGTGGCTTGCTGGTCATGTGACCAGGTGGGAGTGGCTTGGCAGTCATGTGACTGGGTGGATATGGCCAACTTGTAAAATGTGGTGAAACTCACTTAACAACGCTCTTGCTTAGCAACCAAAATGTTGGCTCAGGAACTCTGGCACTGAAGCACGCAAGTCTTAAAGCTGTCAAGTTACAAGACCCTTGCACCCCTAACCCTTTAGGAAAAAAAAACCCAAGGGTGTACAAACTTGACAGCTTTAAGACTTGTGGACTTCAACTCCCAGAATTCCTCCTCCAGTCATGTTGGCTCAGGAACTCTGGCATTGAAGCACGCAAGCCTTAAAGCTGTCAAGTTACAAGACCCTTGCACCCCTAACCCTTTAGAAAAAAAAAAAAACCAAGGGTGTACAAACTTGACAGCTTTGAGACTTGTGGACTTCAACTCCCAGAATTCCTCCTCCAGTCATGTTGGCTCAGGAACTCTGGCACTGAAGCACGCAAGTTTTAAAGCTGTCAAGTTACAAGACCCTTGCACCCCAAACCCTTTAGAAAAAAACCCAGGGGTGTTCAAACTTGACAGCTTTAAGACTTTAAGGTTTAGATAGGACTCTTAGAGGCAGGCAGGGCGATTGGTGAGCTAGCCAATCAGTGAGTGGTGGGCGGGCCAAGCGTGGTGCTGACGGGCGGGGGGAGAGAGCTGGAACTGGTTCTAAACGGCACTGTGGATTTGTGGAACCTATTCTATAGAAGAGGTTAGAACTGGCAGGAACCCACCCCTGGACGGTAGGCGCGCTGGTGCGCTTATGCATGCCCCCTTTACGGACCTCTTTAGGAATGAGGTGAGGTCTAGGGTAGACAGTTTGAAGTTGAAGCTGTGGAGGTTTGAGGAGGTAACAGTGAAGTCGGGTAGAGCATTCCAGGCGTTGACCACTCTGTTGCTAAAGTCGTATTTTCTGCAATCGAGTTTGGAGCAGTTTACCTTGAGTTTGTATCAATTGTTTGCCCGAGGAATATTGAGATTGAAGCTGAAGAAGTCGTTGAAAGGTAGGAAGACACATAAAATCACACAATTCAATCTTCAAACCTTATGGAACAGACTTTGAAACTATCCTATGACGTGTATCACATCTGCATGTTCACTTTGCTAAACTGTGTTTCTCTTCTGAATGTGAAACCAAGGACTAGTTTTTTTTTGAGGCTTAACTTGTGTTCACCAACACTTTGGGACCTCTACACACCTTTAAGGAGACAGTCCTATCAGGTAGCTAATCAGTCCTTTTTAGATAGGTTGAAATAGCTAAGAGTCTAGGATGGTGGTGGCTAACCTTTTTCTCCTCATGTGCCAAAAGTGCGTGCGCTTGGCAGCACATGTGCCCATGCCCACATCCATAGTGCAATGCGCCCCTCCCCTGCGCATGCATGCACGACTTCCCATGCTTCCCCTGTCCCCCGTGTATGCACATGACCCCCCTGTGCTCCACACACACATCCACACAACCCCCCTGTGCCCTGTTTTAGGCCTAGCATGCCTCCCTGAAGCCTCCTGGGACCAAAAATGGGCCACGGCGGGGTGGGCGCCACACCACACCTCCTGTGCTCTCCCCATCCCCACACATCCCCACACTACCCCCCCTCACCTGTGCCTGCACGCACGACCCTCCCCAGTGCCCCCATGCATGCGCATTCATCTCCCGCATGCGCGGCAGAGACCCAAAACTCAGCTGGATAGCGGGAGGCACCCATACCCGCGAGATGGAGCTGAGCTGGGCGATGGCTCGTGTGCCATAGATTCATCATCATGGATCTAGGATTGTTGAGGACTTGGTTAGCTTTTCTTGCAAAGCAACAGACATGAATTCCTAAGCACACAGCCAGTGAGGCTCCTTGATTCGTCAAACTGCCTTGCGCAGTAGGATAAAAGTACAGCACGAGGCAATTAAAGGACAAACTGTACCCACATATTTGTTTAGGCACATGGATTATGTGCTTTTGATGACTGCTGAATCGGATTATGACTAAGGCAGGCCGCTTTGCTGTAATCCTCATAGCCACACAACCGCCCTGAAATGTAGCACAGGGGGAAAAAAACAGCCTTGCAGGAAACCCATAATAGGGGTTCTTCATAGTGCGCAACCCAGGAAGCGGCTGATGGCTGTGAGTAGCGTCCATTTCATGTATACAAAATCATGTTTATACTTAAATATGTTATCTAATACATGCTTGATGAAATATATAAAATACATGAAATAAAAATGCCATATTTTTCGGAGTATAAGACGCACCAAGGTTTGGAAGAGGCACATTTTTTAGAAAAAGTTTTTGCACTCTGCAAACCACCCAAAACCGGGCCATTTTTCACAAAAATGGGCCGTGTTTTTTTTTTTCAAAAAAAGAGGACATGAATAGCCTTTAGGAGGCTTGTAGAATGCTCCGGGAGGGGGGGGGGGCAAAAACGAGCAAAAAAAGGGCATGCATAGCCTTTAGGACAGGGGTGTCCAAACTTGGGAACTTTAAGACTTGTGGACTTCAACTCCCAGAATTCCCCAGCCAGCCATGCTGGCTGGGGAATTCTGGGAGTTGAAGTCCACAAGTTTTAAAGTTCCCAAGTTTGGACACCCCTGCTTTAGGAGGCTTTCAGAGTGCTCCTGGGAGCTGGGGTGCAGCAAAATTGAACCTTATTTCTGCCCTCCCCAGCGCCCAGGAGCTCTCTGAAAGCCTCCTACAAACTATGCACAGCCATTTTGGTGAAGGGGGTGGGGTTTCGGAGGCAAAAAATGCTGTATTCAGTGTATAAGACGCACCCAGATTTTCAGCCTCTTTTTTTGAGGGAAAAAGGTGCGTCTTATACTCCGAAGAATACGGTAAGTAAAATCTCTTGCAGTTCTTAGTGCTGATAACTCGGATTCAATGGCCATTTGTGATTCAGCTGGCAAAGTTCCAAGTCAAAAAAGCACACATGGGAAGTCCTCAGACCAGACAGACAATATGCAATGGTACACGCATTAAACATGGGTGATAGCTCAAGCACACCATTGCAACTGCCACCTTTTAAAGACAGATGCCCTGTTGGGAGTTTGGCTGTCTCCCAAGCAAGCCGAAGACTCAGTTTCTTATACCCCTCCTCTGCCTTTAAAGGATGCAACACTAAGCCATCCTGGTTTATGGATGGACAACATTCCTCCGCCTCTATCCAGCCTCCAACACCAATGAAAGTTCCCTGTCCATTTAAGCCCTTCCTTACGTGAGGAAGGGCCTTTTCTCATCCATGTTAGAAAAACTTCCCAACCCATTCAGAGAGAAGCATTCCATATGTGTTGATTTCTTGGACTGTTTCCATTTTCAGACTTCCCGATTCCTTAATGACTCAGTGCCTTATAAATAAAAGGAGGAAAAAAAAACCAAAACATACGAAAAACCACAACCAACTGGAAGATTAACTCAATAACTATATTAAAAAAACACAATCCGGCAACAACCATTACTTCCTAGATATACCGTAAGTGGATCTTCTTAAGCATACAGTATTACTATATATCTTGCAAGACTGAGGGAGAATCTGTAATATCTCCACACTTCAATTTCTAAATCCGTGTTTATCTAATAGGTGTGGCCCTGACAAGATCATCACGGGTACTATTAATCTAATGTTCTTGATTACACCATCTTTGACATTTCACTAGGTAGAAGACAAACACAGCTGTTTTAATAAGCTAATTAGTTGTGGCACAAGCTTTCACCAGCTATTTTCTCGAAGATTATATCATTATTCTAAAGTATCTTCAGATCTCCATTATCCTAATAAGAGCTGTTTGTAGGTCAAAGGAATCTTACCACACTACTGTGACCTTACACGATGAGTATGTGACAAGTATAGAATCAAATAGAATAAAATAGAACAGAGTTGGAAGGGATCTTGGAGGTCTTCTACTCCAACCCCCTGCTCAGGCAGGAAACCCTATACCATTTCAGACAAATAATAGTCCAATTTCTTCTTAAAGACTTCCAGTGTTGGAGCATTCACAACTTCTGGAGGCAAGTTGTTTCTCTGGTTAATTGTTCCCACTGTCAGGAAATTTCTCCTCAGTTCTAGGTTGCTTCTCTCCTTGATTAGTTTCCACCCATAGCTTCTTGTCCTGCCTTCTGGTGCTTTGGAAAATAGCTTGATTCCCTCTTCTTTGTGGCAGCCCCTGAGATATTGGAACACTGCTATCATGTCTCCCCTAGTCCTTCTTTTCATTAAACTAGACATACCCAGTTCCTGCAACCGTTCTTCATATGTTTTAGTCTCCAGTCCCTTAATCATCTTTGTTGCTCTTCTCTGCACTCTTTCTAGACTCTTAACATCTTTTTTATACCATGGTGACAAAAACTGTGATGTCTTTTAGGGGATGAGTGCAGTCATGGTCTCAAAAAACATAATACACTAAAAGCAATAATAAGGTCCATTCAGTTTGTTTACAGTTTGAGAGCTTTCATAAAAAAAAAGTTCAAATATTTCAACATCTCTCTCTCTCTCTCTCTCTCTCTCTCTCTCTCTCTCTCTCTCTCTCTCTCTGTATGTGTGAGTGTGTGTGTATACGTGAGTGATAAAATTAAAAAGTTACAAAACAGATCTGATTTTGTAAAGACTTCTATAAGAGAGAGCTACTGATTAAAATGTTGCAATCTTCTTGGGGAGATTTCTGGAGATCTATCTCATGGAATCAGAGAAGGGACCTCATGATCATCAGAGCTTGATGATCAATAAGCCACTGAGCATATAATGAAGAGGTGGGTTTTACAGAAGTCTACCCCCGGTTCTCCACGTGCATTCACATACTCACTCTCTCACCTCCTTCATGAGTGTGCCCACCAGAGGTGGGTTCCTACCATTTCGGACCGGATCGGCCGCATAGGTAGTAACTTGGCCTGCTACGCCCCCGAACTGGTTCTCTCAGTGCCGCCGTAGATGCCACCACCTTGTTTTTTGTTTCTGCACATGAGCAGCAGTGTTTTTTAGCACTGCGCATACACGCATAGCATGCCTCAAGCACACATGTGCTCAAAGCACTTGCACACGCACAAAGTGTCCCTGAACGAACCGGCAGTAGCAGCAGCTGGAACCCAACCCTGGTGCTCACCTTCCGCGCATGTGCGTGGCCTTCCGTGTATGCGCTTTGCTTGTCGACATGGCTTGCACTCATGCACAGGGCTTTGAAAACATGGCTAAATAGGATGGCATAGGGCTGGTGTGGGTGGGTGAGCAGGTCACCACTACCGGTTCACCTGAACCAGTCCGAACTGACTGAATACCACTTCTGGGATAATGAGCATTTTAGCAGTACATGTGATACAGTGGTGGGTTTCAACTTTTGGAAAACAGCTTTTATTTCATTGATTCCAAAAGAAGAACAGGATCCTACCCAGCCAAAAAAACTACAGGCCTATTTCATTACTTAACACAGACTACAAAAACTTTGCTAAAATATTGGTAAACAGGTTAATGCCAATTGCGCAGCAAATGATTCACAATGATCAGTCTGGTTTTATACAGGGAAGGCAAATGAAAAGTAATGTAAGACAAATCATTAATGGAATATCTGGGAAAGTGTAATCAAGTCCCGGCAGTGCTTCTATTCTTAGATGCGGAGAAAGCATTCGACCAAGTCAATTGGCAATATAAAACCTGTATAAAACCAGTCTGGTTTTATACAGGGAAGGCAAATGAAAAGTAATGTAAGACAAATCATTAATGGAATATCTGGGAAAGTATAATCAAGTCCCAGCAGTGCTTCTATTTTTAGATGCGGAGAAAGCATTCGACCAAGTCAATTGGCAATTTTTAATAAAAATACTACAAAAGATGCAGTTCGGAGAGCATTTCATGCAATCTATCAAAGCAATATACCAGACGGCACAAATTATAGTTAATGGAGGCCTAACAGAATCTTTTAAAATTGAAAAAGGAACAAGACAGGGGTGTCCCTTGTCTCCATTATTGTTTATCTTAACCCTGGAATTGTTATTGAACAGACGAACTACAAGGAATTAAGATTAGGCACTACGAATATAGAGTAAGAGCATTTGCGGATGACTTGGTTGTAACTTTAACCCAGCCGGGGGAATCAGTTATAGGTCTAATGAATATAATTAATCAATGTGGTCAAGTATCTGGGTTCAAAGTAAATCTAGGGAAGACAAAGATGATAGCTAAAAATATGACTACGAACCAAAAAAAAAAAAAAAGAATTAGAAAGAGTAACAGGATGTGAGATAGTAAAAAAGGTTAAATATTTAGGAATTTATATTACAACTTCAAATGGGAAATTATGTAAGTATAATTATGAACCATTATGGCATAAAATACAGAGAGAAATGAATATTTGGAAAAAAACTACAATTGTCTTTGCTGGGAAGAATAGCAGCAGTTAAAATGAATGTTTTGCCCAAGTTTCTATTCTTCTTTCAAATGATACCAATACTTAAAAAAGACGCAAATTTGGAAGAATGGCAGAAAGGTATTAACAATTTTGTTTGGGCAGGAAAGAAACCGAGAATAAAACTTAAAATAATGCAAGACATACGTGAAAGAGGAGGTTTAAAAATGCCCAACTTAAAATTATACTATGAAGCAGCAGTTTTAACAACAATCAGCGATTGGATTAACCTAACAGAGGATAGAATATTGAATATTGAGGGTTATGATTTGGTATATGGCTGGCACGCTTATTTAATATATGACAAGAAGGTCGACAAGATCTTTAAAAGTCATATTTTAAGGAATGCCTTATTGCGTGTCTGGAAAAAAATATCAAAATAGGCTAAACAACAAGATACCCATGTGGGGGGTGCCTAGACACGCTATAGAGAACATAAGTATAGAACAAAAACAAGATGTAACTACATATGCAGAACTCCTTAGTATGGATAGAGGTGCACTACAGTTAAAATCTTTGAATGCATTAAGAGATGAAAGGGTAATTCAAAACTGGTTCCAGTATGGTCAGTTACAGGCTAGATGGAAAAAAGACCAGAAATCCGGTATTATCCAAAATGTGGATAACTTGATAAAACAAATCAGGGACCAGGGTCAAATGCACATAAAAAGGTGGTATAATGTATTGATAGAAATAGACTCAGAAACAGAATTAGTTAAAGATTGTATGATAAAATGGGCACAAAATTTTGAAGAACCAATAATGATGGAAACATGGGAAGAGATTTGGGTAAGAAATGTAAAGTTTACACAAGCTCAGAACATGAGAGAGAATTTCTACAAGATGCTGTACAGATGGCATTTAGATCCAAAAAGGCTAGCCTGTATGTATCCGAATCTACAATTTAAATGTTGGAGATGTGATTGTGTTAATGCCATGTATTATCATATTTGGTGGACTTGTAAAAAAGTTAAAGCATTTTGGATAAAAATATGGTGGGTTATTCAAGATTTTGAATTTTCAACTGGGTGGGAAAACTGGGAAGCCTTCAAATTCGGGTTTTCCCAGATATGCCAACGTGGCTCTCTTAATAAATTGGAACTTTGAGCAATACTTTGCCTTGGACTCTAATTTAATTTTGGATGCTCTTATATGAACCCTGATGCCTGTCTTGAATGGATTACCAGACCTGCATTTCTAAAAGCTGGCCTCAGCTCAGTATCTGCTTAGGGGCAGAGAACTGAGTTTTTGTCTCACTTTAAGATTTTTATTTCCCTTTTATCCTGTTTTCATGAAAATAAGACCTCCGCAGATAATAAACCCAATTGGGATTTTGAGCGCATGCACTAAAATAAGCCCTCCCCTGAAAATAAGTCCTCCCCGAAAATATTGCAACACAGCAGCAGCCATGAGGTGGCCACGCTCACCGCCTCCTGCACCTCAAAAATAATAAGACCTCCCCAAAAATAAGGCCAAGCGCTTATTTTTTTGGGGGGGGGGTCAAAAGAAAATAAGTCCCTGTCTTATTTTCAGGGAAACACAGTAGGGGAAATATAATATTCTGCCTTCTTAATATTTCTCAAAATATTTCATTTTTCTAGGACAGGGGTGTGTGTTACTTCTACACCGCTATAGAAATATCGACCACAAGACACCAATAGGTTTTCAATTGTTGGTTTTATAAGTGATGACAAGAAAACTCACACAGTAGATGTCGAAAGTTTGGATGCGTCCAATAATCCATTCATTTTATAAAATGAATATTAAAATGATGTCACTAAGAAATGATTTTTGAAAAATCTTTTATTGAGCATAAAGAAGATGAATTTCATAAATATGCAATCGGTATTATCAAAGCAATAAAAATGAAACATATGTTTGTCCATAACAGACAGATAATATTTGGAAGTGTGCAGATAGATATCTCCCTAATAAACAGGTGCATTAGAGGAAGGAGACAGTACAACACAACACAATCAGCTTGGGAATTCACAATTGTCAGCCTCACTGTAGACCATACCAAGACCAGGACTCCACAAGCATATATTTATTCTGCTAGTAGCTGATAACCTTGCTTTGCCCGGGGATTTATTTATAGGGGGAAAATGTCCAGACCAAATGTACTTTCTAATGTTAGATTTTCCCCCTTAACAGAGGGAGCCCCCTTGTGGAGTACTGTGAAGCCGTTACTATGGCAACTCCACTGCACTGTACAGTAGAAGCCATTTTAAGGAACAACAGGCTGTATCTTAACAGAACACACACCCTGAGGGGTGTTAGGGGTATCTTACTGTGACTGTAAATCCTCCCTTGAAAGACTTTGCTGGATGTGAATGAGCAGAATTCACAGTAAATTTATAAAAAGGGATTTTTGTCGGGACAAGGAGTTTACTTCATGATCTCAGGAAGTCTTGGTCAGAACAGAGGGGTGTGTGTGATATCCCACCCTCAAAAGTAGCTGTCATTGCTTGGTTGATTTCACATTGGTTCCCATCATCAGTAGGAGTGAAGGAGATCCCCGAACCTTAATTATACAAACAATTTTTTTAGCTCTGCTGGTTGGATTCAGTAGGAGTACATGGAATACAAATCAATTCATATACAGTACAAAATGCCTGAAAATTATATCATTCAGTACTTCTGGGTAGGAGATACCTAGTGCCGATTTTCATGCTTCAGCTGGGCACTGGGATGAAACAAAACAGGTAAATGCCATAGTGAAAAATGCAGCTTCATAAGAGATGATGGGATGGATGTAGGAACAGGAAGTCAGTGCCCACTGCAGCAGCAATAACTTAATAGTAGCAGTAGTAGCAATTAAAGTCTCTTGTGATATCTGTTGAATGCTTAAACAAGCAGCTGAATGGCATCTCGTTGCTGTTGGAGCAGACAGAAACCAGGAGTCGCTTTGAGGACATGAAGGTTATTCCAGGACATAGGGAAACGATCCCTTGAAAGGCACAGTCAAGGTCTAAGGGTGCTGGAAGCTCTAATGTAGCTAAGGAACTTGTAGCAGAGGCTTAGTACAAAATACCAGACATTGCGAGCCATCTGAGACCTTGCAATGAAGACACGCCAGAGGATCACAAGCACAGCGGCCTTCAGGGTACCCTGGATGATCCTGAGCCTGATAAAAAATAGAAAAGAGAGAAAGAGAAAAAAAAAAGAAGAAGAGCTGAACTAGGATAGTGCCAGATATAGACACCAGATCAACCGCCAGTTGGAATTTGTAGAGTGAGATGTACTCATCGTATCAAAAAAAGTATGACCTTCTGTGCCACCTTGGCCCCAAATAAAGTAATCATTCCATCCAGGGGTGCAGCAAAAATTGCGGCAATGGGTTTGCTGCCCTGTGGCTGGTTGGGCGTGGTCATGGTGGGCTTAGCCTAGTCAACCTCCTGCACCGCAGCGGGGGTGGGGGAGGTGTTTTTTGACCTCCCCAGGCTCTGGAGGCTTTCCTTGAGCTTCTGGGAGGCTGAAAACTGCTTCCCCTGGGCTCCGGAAGCCCCCTGGAAGCTGGAAACAGGGCTATTTTGGACTTCCAGAACTTCCAGTAAGTAGGCCCATTTTTCACCCTCCCGAAGCTCTGGAGGCTTTTTTCGAACCTCCAATAGGATGAAAACTGCTTTCTCCGGGGTCTGTAGGACAGAAACAGGGCTGTTTCCTGACTTCTGGAACCTCCGGTAGGCTTCTTTTGCTCCCCTCCCCGAGCCTCCTCGTGGGCCCTGCACTTACCTGGTCCAATGAATGGGCTGCTTGGAGACTCCTGGGAGGGGCAGGGTGGAGAGGGATGGGCAGGGCCAGCGAGAAGTGAGATTTGGGGGTTCACCGAACCATGCAGAATCTTCGCTAGAGGGTCGCCCGAACCCGTGCGAACCCCCCAGCAGTCCACCTGTGACCATCCCTATGATCCCAGTGATTTAGGGAAACAGGAGGGAGGAGAGGGGATGTTGTCAGGCCTGCGGCTCTCTTTTCTTTTGGATCTTTGGCCTGCCACACTTTCTATTATTCTACTGGGCATTTTCTATTGTGGGAAAATGGGAAGGGGGATCGTAAGGAGTTAGATGATATGTAGCCATAACGAAATTCTTTCTAGAAAGCCAAGGTCATCCTTTATCTCTGCAACTCTGCACCTGACCGGAACTGGATGGGTGGAAGCTGCCAGCATGGCAGTGGAAGACTGGACCATGTGATGGACTTGTGGCTGTGGGGGCATCTTTCAACTGGGGGGGGGGGAGGGAACTGGGAAGCTTTCAGATTTGGGTTTTCCCAGATGTGCCAACATGTCTCTCTTAATAAATTGGAACTTTGAGCAATACTTTGCCTTGGACTCTGATTTACTTTTGGATGCTATTTGGAACCCTGACAGACATGGTGAGAAGACCCAGTGACCCAGATCTTAAAAACTCCTGTTATGGGGTTTCCTTATCCACCTTAGATAGAAGGTTTGAGCAGTCCAGCTCAAGATAGCAACGTCCGTTCCCACCTACCACTAACCATTCAGAATGTTAACCCTGCATTTCATGAGAATTGCAAGCAGATCTAGATTATTAAGTAAGGATCAGACATGAGATGCACCTGGACTACCTAAGCTAAATAACTATTGCTATTGTTAAGTCTTCCTGTTCAGCTCTTGGACAACTTTCTTCACGTTTCATGCTTATGGTGATAGGAATGAGAAATGCTTAAATACAGAGAAGAATAGCATCCAAGGGGCATTGAATTAACGTTACTTTTAGAATAACATAGAACAACAATGTTGGAAGGGACCTTGGAGGCCATCTATCCAACCCCCTGCTGAAGCACAAGACCTTATACACTTTCAGACAAATGCTTGTACAATCTCTTCTTAAAAACTTCCAGTGTTGGTGCATTCACAACTTCTGGAGGCAAGTCGTTCCACTGATAACTGTTACCACTGTCAGGAAATTTCTCCATAGTTCTAGGTTGCTTTTCTCCTTGATTAGTTTCCATCCATTGGTTCATGTCTCGCCTTCAGGTGGTTTGGAGAATAGCTTGACCCCAGAATCAATCAATCAATCAATCAATCAATCATTAATCAATCAATCAATCAGAGGGATAGAATCAAGATGATGTGAAGTGTTAATACCACTTTATAATGCCTTGGGAAGGCCACACGTGGAATCCTGCATTCAGTTTTGGTCGCAAAGATGTAGAAAAGATGTGGAGACTCTAGAAAGAGTGCAGAGAAGAGCAACAACGATGATATGGGGACTGGAGGCTAAAACATGTGAAGAACGGTTGCAGGAACTGGGTCTGTCTAGTTTAATGAAAAGAAGGATTAGGGGAGACATGATAGCAGTCTTCCAATATCTCAGGGGTTGCCACAAAGAAGAGGAAGTCAAACTATTCTCCGAGGCACCTGAAGGTAGAACAAGAAGCAATGGGTGGAAACTAATCAAGGAGAGAAGCAACTTAGAGCTGAGGAGAAATTTCTTGACAATTAGAACAATTAATCAGTGGAACAGAAGTTGCCTCCAGAGGTTGTGAATGCCCCAACACTGGAAGTCTTTAAGAAGATGTTGGATATCCATTTGTATGAAATGGTATAGGGTTTCCTGCCTAGGCAGGGGGTTGGAATAGAAGACCTCCAAGGTCCCTTCCAACTATGCTATTGTATTGTAATCAGAACAGAGCTGGAAGGGACCTTGGAGGTCTTATAGTCAACCCACTGCTCAAGCAGGAGACCAAGTACAATTTGAGACAATTTGAACCCTCCCCTTCTTTGTGGCACTTTTAATTGTGTATGCTTTAATATAGATACACTAGCTGATAACCCAGTGCTGCCCGGATATTTATTTATCCCAACCCCCCTTCCATGAACATTGACACAATGTCTAATATTGTATTTTCCCCCTTACCAGAGGGAGCCCCCTTGTGAAGTACTGTGCCATGGCAACTCCACTGCGCTGTACAATAGAAGCAATTTTAAGGCAGTACAGTAGAATCCATTTTAAGGCACAACAGGCTGTATCTTAACAAAACATCCCCTGAGGGGTGTTAGGGGTGTCTTACCGCCACGGTATTTGTTTCCAGAGGGTAAGTCATCTGTGTACCAAGTTTGGTTGAGCTATAAGTGGCACTCAGCCCAAACCCTTAATTGTGGTGACCAAACAATTTCATTCACTGAACACAATATTTTATCAGGTTGTGAAAGTTAACACAAAAGATTGTATGGTGTTTTACTTTCTGATATACTGTCGGGCGGCAGGAAGTCCAGCCATGTCTTCATTCAACAGATACTTCTTAGTTCCTAAGCAGTAATCTTCCATATATTCTGACCAACTCAATTGGCAAATGTCAAAGCAGAACAGCTGGAATCAAAGAGAAAGAAGATTACTTAAAATGGAGAAGGACTATTCCATTCTTGATTTTATGATCAACATTATAAAAAATGTCTTTTTCTGGACAAATACCTATATCGATATACGGATGTACCATTCAAACAATGGCAAAATAGGTATTTCTAAATTCGTTTGGCAAGGCAAGAAACCTAGAATTAAATACAAACGCCCGCAGGAGGCTAAAGAAAAAAGGAGAGAGTTCAAATGATCAAATTTGAAATTGTACTTTGCAGCTTGTTACTTAGTTTGGATTACAGAGTAGGTGACTTTAAGAATTAGGATTTTATTGGAAGTGGGAGCACATGATTTAAGATTTGGATGGCAAGGTTATATGTGGAATGACAATATATGTCAGACAATATAGATATTGAAAAAAAATCATTTTATTAGCTGTACCATAGTGAAAATTTTGAATAGGTATACAACAAAATTGCCCCCTCAAATTCCACACCATCCCTCTGCTGCGGCTCCCTGTCGCCGGTCGGTAAAAGGAGAAAGGATGCCACGCTAGGAGGAGACTCTATGGGGGGCGGACTAGATTTCTGGTCGGCAGAGGAAAAAGGATGCCGTGCTAGGAGGAGACTCTATGGTGGGGGAACTGGACTTCTGGTTGGCAGAGGAAAAAGGATGCTGCACTAGGAGGAAACTATATGGTGGGTGGGGAGCCAGACTTCTGGTCGGCAGAGAAAAAAGGATGCCATGCTAGGAGGAGACTCTATGGTGGGGGAACTGGACTTCTGGTTGGCAGAGGAAAAGGATGCTGCACTAGGAGGAAACTATATGGTGGGGGAGGGAACCAGACTTCTGGACAACAGAGGAAAAAGGATGCCGTGCTAGGAGAAGACTCTATGGTGGGCGGAACCAGACTTCTGGTTGGCAGAGGAAAAAGGATGCCACGCTAGGAGGAGACTCTATGGTGGGGAAACCGGAGTTCCAGTTGGCTCCAGAATTGAATGAAGGGGTTCCGGTTAGAACCTTTGTGACTCTTTGAGTGTTTTAAGGTTGCTGACACTTGCTCTAGAGAAAGAGAGAAACCTAGGCCCTTTAATCTGATGGCGGGATCTGTTATTAGCTTGAGAGTTCTATACCCGGTAGAGAAACTAAAGAGGGTCCATTCTAAACCTCTTGCCTTACCCACTTTCCATCTGTGGGCTATGCTGCCTCTTATCTGACCATTCTCTAAGCAACATCTCTTTACCTCCATCTCCCAAGGGTCCTGAGCCCTGTGCTGCAATGGAGAAATGGGAAACGGGAAACGGAGAGGCTGGCATGAGGGAAGGAGGAGGAGCAGGGAGGAGAAAGAGGGAAAGCAGCCTTCTCCTTCCCTTGCACGGGCCACTCCATTGCCCGTTTTTTCCATTGCAGCACAGTGCCCAGGATCTATTTTGATAGTGGGGTGTGTGTGTAATTTAACAACGGTTCTCCTGAAGAGGTGCGAACCGTCTGAATCCCACCAGTGCATAGCACTCCGAAGAAGGAATCTGTCCTTTTGGAAATCGTTTGCAATCTAGCCCGGACACGCCTTTTCATTATTTAAATGTAATTGATGGGATCTGGGGTTCAATAAGATGCTTACAGTTTTGTCTTTTGGATTGAGCTCTTTCAGTAACATGTTTGTATTTTCGTAGCTCCAGTCCCAGGAATTGCTGGTAAAATATTCAAGAAGATTCAAGGTCTTGTCCAAGCGGGTGACAAGTTTCATCATCCTGAAAGGCAAAATGGAAACGTATCTATCGATAGATGGGTTGGAAGGGACACCACAACCAATATTGGCTCCTAATGATTAATTTAGTTGATGGTGTTTTTAAGCAGAATCATTTCCATGGTTTTCAAGCTGTTGGAAGGATTATGACCTTGGAAGATGTAGAAGAGTTGTTTCTGTTGTTATTGGTGTGTGTGTGTGTGTGTGTGTGTGCAGGCGCACGCACACATAACAATGAGCAAAGCTGCAAGTCAATCAGGTCGTTTTTCAAATAAATCCCCAAAGCTGTCAAATTGATGGAGAAAGTACTGTATTTTTCGGAGTATAAGTCGCACCTTCCCCCTCCCCCCCCAAAAAGAAGGTAAAAATCTGGGTGTGTCTTATACACTGGATACAGAATTTTTGTCCTGCTGAAACCCTGCCCCCTTTGCAAAAATGGACGTGCAGAGGGTTTGGGAGGCCTGCAAAGTGCTCCTGGGGGCTGGGGAGGGCAAAAATGAGCAAAAAACAGGCCGTTTTTCCTGGTTTTTGCTCCCCCAGCCCCCAGGAGCACTCTACAAGCCTCCCAAAGCCTCTTCACGCCCCCTTCTTTGTGCACAAAATGAGGCATGCAGAGGGTTTGGGAGACCTGCAGAGTGCAAAAACATTTTTTTTAAAAAATTACCTCTTCAAAATCATGGTGTGTCTTATACTCTGGTGCGTCTTATAGTCCAAAAAATACGGTAGTCCTCCCTGGAAAAAGGTCATCTGTTGTTTTGACCCAGCTTTAGTGGAACCAATGCACAAACTCCTTGTTCTGAAAAAATCCTCTTTATTTAATTACTGTGAATTCATGGTAGTCACATTGTACAAAAGTCCAGGCAATAATCCTTCTAAGGGTTAATTGCAATAACAGATCTTATCAGTCCTTTACAGTCACAAAGCTGTAATTTAATTCCTGCTAATACGTTTCTGAGGTATGAACCTCAATACACAAGTCTTCCTAAATAAATCCGCACGGTTCTCTCCACGGGTAAAATGCTCTGAACTCTGCTATCGGTTCACTTCGCTACTGGTTCGCTTTGCGTGCACACCACAGGCGCTACCGTGCAGTGCTGACAAAGGAGGATTAAGAAGTCTTTTCTGAGTCTGCAAACGTAAGTAGAACAGCGAGGGGAGGAAGAGCGATGCCGATTTAGATTCACCAGGAAGCAGGATTTCCTGCTTTCTAGTTAATACAAATTGGGCGGCACAGCTGATTGTTGCATAGCTGATCGTTGGAACTATCATTTTGTCTGAACCGGTAGCATTTTTTACTACTGGTTTGGGTGAACTGGTCCGAACCGGTAGCATTTCACCCCTGGTTGTCACCCACAATGCCACTCCCCTTTTGCTTCTGTTTATTCCCCAGCTAGGGAGGGGCCATTCAGCGTCCCTATGTGCCTTGCGTCCGGAGTCAACTCTTTGTCCTCAATTGTTCTCCTCTCCTGACAGCTCTGTGCATATGCACATCCGGAACAGGCCTCAGCTGTTCATCTTCTCCACTTATCTCTGACTCTGAAGGCAGCTGGGGAATGTTGTACTGCCCTGGCCCCCTCTCTGCCTCTGACATAGAGCCCTCATCAGAGCCTTCCCCAGACTCCAGGACTGGTCCAAGTTCCTCCCCAATCTCCTCATCGTCCGAGTCTAACACCAGCTCTGCTTGCAGCTGGTAGGCTGCAACATCTGTATTCTTAAGGGCGCTTCCCTAAAACTGCTACCTGGACTTTTTTTGGAAGGATCCCCTACACCTCACAATGTAGATGCAATCTCACCATGGCTTCTTTCCTAGCAGCCGCAGATACAGGTCACAGAGAAAAGCAGGGGTGGTGTGATAGACAAATGTGCAGTAATGATGGAGGAAGTAGCTTGAGGTCATGCTGGCCTTTGGTATTCTGAAAGGTTTCTCCAGTGGATTTTTTTCATACACATTTGTTGCATTAATTTCTGCAGAATGGTAGAAAAGAGATACTGCACCCATTGTGGTAATTGCATGAAAAAGGGACAATGATCAGAAATGCCCATTTGAGAAGGCAAAGTGCTCTTTGACCATCAAAGAAACCAGATGTGGTTTCCTGCCACATGATGTAAATATAGCTGAAGAAAGAGGAATAAGTCCTTGTCAGGAAAGAAAGGTCTCCTCCCTCAGCCATTGGTCTTTTTTATTGTTATAGCTAGCATTGTTATTATGTTGTTACAAAGAGTGTTTAGGGCCACCGCTTTCCTATTAACAAGAAGGTGGCCTTAGAGATTCACAAATAAAACAATAAAACAAATCATTGGGCTACTGTCGGCCTTGCAAGGTATTTCCACACAAGATGCACAGACGGGCGTTGTAACTTCATTGTCAGATTACATTAACCGAATCTTGCGAAGAACCTCACCCTGTGCTTACTTATCCACAATGAGAGTGGTGCCCCTTTAAATCTCAATGGCAAGGCAAGCTGTCCAGGATGACCAAAAAGTCTAGTGGAATTTTCTGAATCCTTAATCCTTTTAAAAAAAAAAATACTCACGCAATTCTTCCCATGACAACGGGTTGAGGCCACCTGAGGTACAGTTGAAGATCAGTGGCGATTTGGGCCTGAAAAAGAATAGAAATAAAAAGTTCACAAAATGTATGAATACTACATTTATTATCTGTGTGTGTGTCTGTGTGTCTGTGTGTGTGTTCCAGCATAACTCTAGAATGCCTGGCCCATTAAGGAGAGCAAGTGTGGCATCCTAGAGTGGCAACTGTTTGTGATGTCATGGGAGGTGGAAGGGAGAGTCTAGGCTGTTAAGGAGAACAAGTGTGGCACCCTAGAGCGGCAATTGTTTGTGATGTCAGTTCTCAATACTCATTGAAAAGAGGGAGGTTTTTTGATTAATAGTTAATAGTTTACTTTATTGTCATTGCACCTCGTACAATGAAATTAAATGCGTGCACATTATACATAAAAAAATAAACTCAAAACACACATCCTTCATATTCTATACAATTGTATTGAAAACCTCTGAGTCCTAGTGGACAACCATTTAAATATGAGCCAGCCATGTGCAGCAGCTGCCAAAAAAGCCAACACAGTTCCAGGCTACATAAACAGAGGGAGAGAATCAAGATCCCGTGAAGTGTTAATACCACTTTATAATGCCTTGGTAAGGTCACACTTGGAATGCTGCATTCAGTTGGAATACTGGAATACTGCATTCAGTTTTGGTCACCACGATGTAAAAAAAATGTTGAGACTCTAGAAAGAGTGCAGAGAAGAGCAACAAAGATGATTAGGGGACTGGAGGCTAAAACATATGAGGAACGGTTGCAGGAACTGGGTATGTCTAGTTTAATGAAAAGAAGGAGTAGGGGAGACATGATAGCAGTGTTCCAATATCTCAGGGGTTGCCACAAAGAAGAGGGAGTCAAGCTATTTTCCAAAGCACCTGAGGGTAGAACAAGAAGCAATGGGTGGAAACTAATCAAGGAGAGAAGCAACTTAGAACTGAGGAGACACTTCCTGACAGTCAGAACAATTAACCAGTGGAACAACTTGCCTCCAGAAGTTGTGAATGCCCCAACACTGGAAGTCTTTAAGAAGATGTTGGATAGCCATTAGTCTGAAATGGTGTAGGGTTTCCTGCGTAGGCATGGGGTTGGACTAGAAGACCTCCAAGGTCCCTTCCCACTCTACTATTGTATTGCATTGTATTGATATTGCATTCATATTGCACTATACCAGCGATGGCGAACTTTTTTCACCTCAGGGGCCAAGTCGCACATACTTGTGTGCCCTCCCCCATAATCTAATGCCCCTGTGCCTTGCCCCCTGTGCATGCTTGTGTGACACCTAACCACTGCCCCGCACATGCGTATACACAGCTTTCTTGGAGCCTGGGGAGGACAAAAATACCCCCCGCCCCTCCCAGAGGCTGGAAACACCCTGATTTTTGAGTTCCGATGGGCCTGGTAGGTCCGTTTATCACCCTCCCCAGACTCCAAAGGCTTTCTAGGAGCCTGAGCAGGGCAAAAATGGCCCAACACGCAAACCAGAAGTTTTGGAATGGACTTCCATGTTGGCAGTTGGGCTATTTTTCTCTGTCCGGAGGCTTCGGGAGGGTTCCTGAACTTCCGGTTTGCGGGTTGGGAAAACAGTAGGTGTGCTGGCGTCTCTCACAAGGCAGAGGGCAGAAGACAACACTACGGATCTTGTGAAGGAACAAACGAACCACGGTGGCGCACTGGTGAGAGTGCAGTACTGCAGACTACTTCTGCTGACTGCCAGCTACCTGCAATTTGGCAGTTCGAATCTCATCAGTCTCAAGGTCGACTCTGCCTTCCGTCCTTCCGAGGTGGGAAAAATGAGGACCCAAAATTGTTGGGGGCAATAGGCTGACTCTGTAAAACCGCTTAGAGAGGGATGTAAAGCACTGTAAAGCGGTATATAAGTGCTGTTGCTGTACTGTACTGCAGTACTGCCTATAGGAGGCACTGTTGGACTTTCAGGAAGCTTTAAAAACCTGGATGAGGATATGAGGAATTGCAACTCTGGCAGCTCCTGAAAAATCTGCCACCTTGAAAAAAAAAAACATTTGTTTTCAATGGCTTATCTCTTGCTCAAGAAAGAGGCCCCACCTGTGAACTGCAGTGTGCCAGCCAGCGACGATGGTTAAGTTGATAGCGAGATCTACTGGGATAATATCAGCGACTGCCGCTGGATTGCATTTTATACTCCGTAAAATCCCTTTTGCACCCTAGAAATAAAGAAGTTAATTAACCCATGTAACTCGACTTCCTTATTTAGCATAGAGTTTAGTTCAGGTTCCAGCTGGTTTGGTATTTTAAAAAATTGTGCTTGCTTCGTGCGCTCGCTTCATGTGCATTTTCATTTAAAACGATCTGCGCGTGCGCACATTAAAAAACCAATCAAAATTACATTTTTTTCAATGGAGATTGTTCTGCGCATGCGCAGAACAGAAAATCAAGATGGCGTCGCCGATCACAGAACCGGTACGGTCACTTGTCCACCGGAGTTACTATCTGTTACTATCTGAACCGGACCAAATAGGTAGGAACCCACCTCTGGCTTAGTTAGTCTGAGACTTGAATTCTGTAACAGTGGAACTATCTCTGCTCTCCCCAGAATCTAGCCTTCCACTGTTGCAGTGTGATCATTCTGGTGCTTTAACTGTCATAATTGTCAGGAAAGCCAAAAGCTCTTGAACTCGCTCAGAAATGCCAGGCCTGGTGAACCTCCTCCTGGACCAGCCTAGGCCAGGGGTGTCAAAGTCAAGGCTGGATCTGGCCCATGGGGCCGGCCTGGAAATATCAAAGGACCAGCCTGCAGTACACCTGCCGGCCAAAACGGGCCACAGGGAAGTCTCACAAGGCCCTTGTGTGTCCTGTTTTCGGCCTCCCCGGCTTCCAACGCAGTTTGCCAGCCAAAAACGGGCCACATGGAGGTGCCATGAGGCCCCTGCATGGCTCGTATTCAACTTCCCCAGCCTCCAGCAGCACTCTGCTGTGCAAAAATGTCTGAAAGAGTGCTGCAGGAGGCCGAAAACAAGGATGCCCTATTTTGGCTGACAAATAGCTTCTGGAGGCCGTCCAGGCCAAAAACGCAGCACAGGGAGTCTGTGTGCGGCTGCCCCATGCCCCATTTTGGCCAGCAGAGTGTTGCAGGACGCATCTGCTCCATTTCTTCCCCAACGCTCCTCCCTCCCACTCTGGCCCATGGAGGAGAACTACAATGCTCATTTGGCCCTCGAAGAAATCCAGTTTGACACCCCTGGCATAGGCTATGCATTGTCAGAATCCCTAGATTCTGCCCTTATCTCTCTAGATAAGCTTCATGCTTCGGTTCTTCATGGTTTCTTCTGGGCCTGTTTCACTGCTCCCAAGATTTTTGCAGTCCTATTTTCATCTCTACTTACCGCGACAAGGAGGCCGCTTGTACCATTGAAGTTGTCAATCCAGCCCTGAAAAAAAAATGAAACATAGATTGTTGTGGAGTCTGTGTGTCCATTAAGATTGTCTACAACATATTTCAGATGGCTAACAGAGTCAAGCACCTTCAGGACTGAAAATTGAGGTTCCCTTGCGGAATTTTGCTCTTCACAGATGGATTAAGCCAATATTGCAAACAATGCTAAATGCTGGCTAAGAATTGAGAAAGAATGGAGGCCTTTGAACTCTGTTGCTGGAGAAGATTCCTGCGAGTCCCTTGGACTGCAAGGCAGTCAAACTGGTCAGTCCTAGAGGAGATCAACCTTGACTGCTCTTTAGAAGGCCAGATCCTGAAGATGAACCTCAAGTACTTTGGCCACCTCATGAGAAGGAAGCACTCCCTGGAGAAGAGCCTCATGCTGGGAACGATTGAGGGAAAAAGAAGAAAGGGACGGCAGACAATGAGATGGCTGGATGGAGTCATCGAAGCAGTCGGCATGATGGACTCCGGAAGATGGTAGAGAAAAGGAAGGCCTGGAGGAACGTTGTCCATGGGATCATGATGGGTCGGATGTGACTTTGCAACTAACAACAACAAAGGGGTAACCAACAAAAAAGAATGTAAAAGAGTGGTAGTGTAAAGACATGAATACTGCCCAAACCTTTTGAAAACTAATATGGAGGTTACCAGTTTTGTTTCTCTTTGAATTTAGATGAAGAGACACAAATCGGAAGCTAGTTTCTCAGCTGCAAAAGAACAGAAAGACAGACCCTTCACGGTCAAAATCTAAATGTCTCAGACGTTAGTCCTGTTCGTCCAGCATAAATTGTACTAAGAGGCTGTCGATAGTCAGACTGGAAGATGGGACTGCTTTCCTGAATGAGGCTGCTAGGTCTTTCACAAGAATGTGTGGGCAGAGTTGCCTTCTAAGCTTTCCTATCATAGGAACTGGTTGCCTAGACGTGAATTGTTATGGCAAGCTTTGCTCTTGTTGATTAGTATCCTGCTGGTATTAGTTAATCATCTTTTAGGTTGAGCGGCTGTGAGCAAATGTTGTGTTTAATCTGAAGCACATGGAAGGGAAATACATTTGGTCGATGTGGCTCTGGGTGTGCTTCAGAGTACCTTTCGCCATAAACCATAAGTTGTAAATACTTTCTCTTCGGTATTTATTTTTTTTATTGTTCAAATTTTTTATTAGTTTTAAAAATTTTACAAGGAAAAGGGGTTATAGGGTTATAAAACATTTTGACAGCTACATCGTGAGGGAGGGACAACTTCCGGCAGGGACGACTTCCGGCAGCCGAAGGTGACGGACGCGCGCGTCTGCCTTTTCGCTGCTCCGGTGGGCTCCCCTGAAGTCTAGGGGGAGCACAGGGCGCCTTGGAGTGGTGCCCTGCCATAGGGGCGGCTTGCGGGACCCCCTGGAATGGCGGCGGCCGCGGGGGGGGGGTCTCCAGCTTTGCCCCAGGAGCTGGGGAGCATAGGGAGCGCGCGGAATGCCACCGCATGCTTCGCTGAACGCAGCCTGGAAGGAAACAATTAATTGGAACGAAACAGCTGAAGAGTGGTGAGGCGAGGGGTCTCCCCAGGTCTTTTATTATCCTTACTCTTTTGAGTGTTCTGCAGTTTTCTTTTTGGGACTTTGTTTCAACTTCTGGAGGAGTTTAGATTGGGGGGGGGGAATTCCACCCCCCTTGGAAAAGCGGCTCTTCGGTATTTATTATTCACATAATAGTCCATTTCTCTACTTAAAAGAGAGTCCTTGAGGCACCTAACCAAATGTTGTAGATCATTCTGAGAAATATGTTATAGTTTGGGAAGTAAAGTTTGAGAGAGAATAGAATAGAATAGAATAATGAAGAATAGAGTAGGGTAGGGTAGGGTAGAATAAATAGAATGGAATGGAATGGAATGGCATGGCATGGCATGGCATGGCATAGAATAGAATAGAATAGAATAATGAAGAAGACTACACTAGGATAGGATAGAATCTGGAAGGGACCATGGAGGCTTTGTAGTCCAGCCCCCTGCTTAAGCAGGAGATCTTATGCCGATTTAGATAAGTGATAATCTAGACCACGGGTGTGAAACTCGATTTCATTGAGGGCTGCATCAGGGTTGTGTTTGACCTTGAGGGGGCTGGGTGGGGGGCATGGCCAGCTTGGCATCATTTGTGTCAAGGGTGCTTGTGGTGGCTCGAGAGCTCTGCCAGTGAAAATGGGCACCCGAGTTCCGTTTTCAGCTGCGACGGCCTCCTGCAACACTCTGCCAGTGAAAACAGAGACCGGGAGGGCAGCTGTGGCAGAGGCACTGTGGGCCAATCCTTCGCTGTTTCCAGGGTGGCCCCGCAGGCCAGATCTAACCACCCTGTGGGCCGGATCCAGCCCCTGGGCCCTGAGTTTGACACATCTGGTCTAGAGACTCTTCTTAAAAACATCCAGATGCTCAATATATAACCTCCGGTGCGAGTTTCTAGAAAACAATGTTCTGTTGTAATTAATTTGAAGGGCTTGGCTGTAAACAAGGGATTTCATCATGATTTCTGGATGGCGATTAGACTCAGACGCCTTTGGGATGTTTGTCTGCTTTTCAATGTTATGATTGTGCCCATAAAATTAAGCCTTTGCAGACATTATTTGGGACACATGACCTCCTAACCTTAAGATTCCATAATAGATCCCATCAATGAATCCAGGTTCACTCTTTTTAGCTTTAAAGGTTATTGGTGATGGCTTTGCTAAAAGCATTAGAAGCACTGTTCTGACCGAGGCTTCCCCAGCAGCACGAAGTTGAGTCCTCGTCCCGATAAACCCCTTTTATTTAATTTACAGTGAATTCCTCTCCAGCAAAGTCTTTCCTCTCCCACAGTCTTTCAAGTTAGTTCACAATTACCGATTTTTATCAGGCTTGAAGAGTGGCCAAGCCAATATCTTTTGGACACCACAATACTTGGCAAGAATGCAGGAATGAACTAATTATTCCTGCAAACTCCACTCCCCTTTCGCTCCTCTTTTATTCCCTATGGAAGGGGCTATTCTCCGTCCACCTGTGGCCTTACTCCCAAGTCGACCATTGTTCCTTAGCTGTTCCCTTCGTCTGACAACTCTGCACATGCGCACACTGGGAACAGGCTCCAGCTGTTCTTCTGCCTCACTGATGTCTGACTCCAAAGGGAGCTGATAACTGTCAGACGGCCCTGTCCCCATCTCTGCCTCTGATGCAGAGTCCCCATCAGAGCCTTCCCCAGAATCCAGGACTGGCCCATGTTCCTCTCCAACCTCCTCACTGTCTGAATCTGCTGCCAGCTCTGCTGGCAGGGCATAAGAAACACATTCTTATTTAGAGCCATTAGGGAATGGCTCTAAATCACCTTTTTTTTGCCAGAAGTAGCATGTAAATCGAGCAACAGAAGAGCACACATGTTTACCGGGAAGGGCTCGTGCCAACTAGCCCCCACGATGGAGGGTCGAACGATGGCAACATTTAAGTCCCCTTTCTCCTGCTGGATCAGATGTTCAGTCAGAGCTTTGGAGAAGGTGTAGGTGTTGGGCCAGTCTCCAAGCAAATTGGGGGTGATCGCCTCAATGAGGGACTCATCCATCCACCTAGCAGGATATTTTTTAAAAATAAAATAAAATATATTGATGGGAGAAAATTAAACTTAAAGCATTGTCCTTACACATTTTCACATGCACCTCCTTGGAAAAGTTAAAATTTTATATACTGTACATGGCAGGTCCTCTTTTAAGATAGCATTAGCAATAGCTCTTAGATTTATGTACCACTCAGGGGTGGCTTTCACTTACCTTCCGTACCAAATGTGTGTGTGTGCTTGTTTCGCTCACACGGGCCCTGTCCATGCATGCACCTGACCTTACGCGCATGTGCTTTGCTCAAAAATCGTCCCTAAATAGGACAAAATAGAGCCATAGGAATAAGACGATTTCCACTACCAGTTAGGGTGAACCGATCCAAACTGGGAGAATGCCACCTCTGAAACCACTTTCTTCTCCGTTCTCCCCAGTGTGCCCCCGGATGAAGAGGGAGGTGGGCCTTGGTCTTCATCTGAACCCCGTTTCCCTTGTTCTATCTCTTCCCTGCTCTGCCCAGCCCTTCCCCAGTTTCTTCCACAGCCAACAGAGCCACTCTCCTTCTCTCGGTCAGCTGTTCATCTTCCCCCTTGGATTTAGACTCTGATAAGGGCATGGCACCTTCCTTCCTTCCTTCCTTCCTTCTTTCCTTCCTTCCTTCCTTCCTTCCTTTCTTCCTTCCTTCCTTCTTTCCTTCCTTCCTTCCTTCTTTCCTTCCTGCCTTCCACATGTGTCTTGTTCAATCTCAACATTGTTTACCAAGAGGAAGACAGACCTTGGGTCAAGAAGGATCACATGATATATTCTTCCCATGGTATATCTACTTTAGCAATCCTTGCACATTTCAGGAACTTTCCTACCACTAATCCTCTCTCTTGGAAGAAAGTACATAGGATGAGGCAATAAGTATTCCTTCAAACATACTTGCAAATATATCGCAACAGAGGGAGGATTGCTTTCATTACTTACACCAGGGTCCCCCTATCCCCAGTCTGTGGACTGGCACCAGTCTGCGGCATGCCAGAAACCGGTCCTTGCAAACAAGCGAAGCCCCATCCGCGGGATGCAGGCAGCACAGGAAGCCATACCCACTCTGGTACGTGAAAAAATCTCTCTCCATGGAACCCGGTCCCTGGTACCCAAAAGGTTGGGGGGGGGCATTGACTTATGCCACCAAGTCCAAAAGCTTCTTTGGTTCCACAGGAACAATGATGGCGGTTGATCTTTTAACCAAGTATGTGTGTTTTCCGCCTTCTCCATTACCATTTACCAGGACAAAGATCATTACCTTATAAAACCACTGCATTTATGATTATGACCACGATTTGTCACCTCTTCCTTGCATGGATATTGAGAGCTTATGCACCAGAGACAGGGACGGGCTTCAAAAATGTTAACAAGGGGTTCTCTGCCCATTTGCTGGGTGGACGTGGCTATGGAGGGCGTGGCCTAATAATCCTCTTGCACCACAGTGGGGGAGGTGTTTTTGCCCTCCCTGGGCTCCGGAGGCTTTCCTTGAGCCTCTGGGAGGGTGAAAACAGCCTCCCCAGGCTCCGGAGGCCCTCTGGAGGACAGAAACACACCTGCTTTTGGCCTCCCTGAACTTCTGGTAGACCCGTTTTTCGCCCTCCCTGAACCTTCGTGTGTGCTCTGCACTTATCTGCATCCAAAACAAGGCATGTGTGGGCTCCTGGGAGGTGAGGGGTAGGATGGGCAGGGCCAGCCAGGAGTGGGATTTGGGGGTTCTTCAAACTGCACAGAATCTTAGCTAGAAATTCTCCCAAACCCCTGCGAACCTCCAGCAGCCTACCCCTGCCTGGAGACAAATTCCTTGTGTGTCCAATCACTCTTGGCCAATAAAGAATTCTAATTCTATAAAGAATTATGTTCTATATTGTAACAATACTCTTTGCAGGAGGCACCTCCATAAATGTTGTACATTTCTGGAACTTCCCTGCCACAAACTCTCTCTCTTTCTTGGAAGAAAGTGCATAGGATAAGACAGTAATTATTCCTTCAGATGTACTTACAATCACATCACAATAGAGGGAGGGTTGCTTCCATTACTTACGTCACCAGGTCCAAAAGCTTCGTTGGTTCCACAGGAACAGGATAGAAGACCTCCTCTATGTGCTTCCGATTACAGTTTGAATAGGCTGTTGAAACGTGGATGAGAGCTTCAAGGTTCTTCATCTGGTGGGCCAGCCTCAGGAGCTGCTGGGTGCCCATAACATTCAGGAGAAGAGCATCCCTGCTCAAGAAGGAACATAAAGCTAGGATGAGGTCTTGCTGGTGTGAGGTCCTCTTGGCTCTTCTCAGAGTTGACTCAGGAGCTTCAGAACGTCTTGATGGCAAGATATCTCATGTAGTGCGGAGAAGACCACGGGTATAGTCTACATCACCTTATGAGAGATCTCTGCTAGTTGTGGAAATGACCGTCGCTTGGTACAAATTAGTTGACTAACCCCCTCCACCCCCCCCCCAGCAAATAAAGATAACAGCATCACCTACAGTGAAGACAAACTCCACTTTTGACTACCTGGTGAATTTAAAAGATACCTGGACTCTGCTTTTTAAGGTCATTTGCTGTTTGGCAATGGGAACATCAGAGCCTCTCCCCCATAGTTCCTAAAGAGCATATATGTTAAGGTAATGATGGATTTAATAGCTTACCAGCTGCTGTAAGGCTGTAAACCAAGATGATGAAATGAGAATGAGTCAGCAGGGTTAAGAAGCCGTCTATATAAGGGAGGCATGTGAGGGCCTCTCTCTCTCCCTCTCCCTCTCCCTCCCTCTCTCTCTCTCTGTCTCTCCATGTGTACTTCCATGTTATAGTTAAGATTGATTGATTGATTCTATCTATCTATCTATCTATCTATCTATCTATCTATCTATCTATCATCTATCTATCTATCTATCTATCTATCTATCTATCTATCTATCTATCATCTATCATCCATCTATCATCCATCTATCATCCATCTATCATCCATCTATCATCTATCATCTATCATCTATCATCTATCATCTATCTATCTATCTATCTATCTATCTATCTATCTATCTATCTATCTATCTATCTATCTATCTATCATCTAGAAACAGACATTGCGATTCCGGAACTGGCTCTGATGTTTCTCGATGCGCAGAAGGCCTTTGATAATGTGAACTGGCTATTTATGATACAACAAACAGGCTATCCTAATTACTAAGTAACTATAAAAGCTGGTGGGGAGCACTGGGTGGCAGCTCTGACAATTTATTCATTGCCTTAGTGCTTTGTTGGTCATTTCGTGCCGAAGGAAGAATACAAACTGCATTTCAAACCGTTTCTGTGTTTGGCTGTTTTTATTACCCTTTGGAACCTGACAGCTGCCTTTATACACTATTAATTAATTTGGCCATTGCTCATGTGATAGGCCCATCCACTCGCCTCCCACCTGTAATTAGCTTTGTTGTTGGGTGGATTGGCCTATCACGTGCACAATGGCCAAATTGATTAATAGTGTATAAAGGCAAGTATCTCTTTAATGGTTTTTGCACTCTGACAATGTTAGCAGTGGTTAACGAAAGCTAAGCGAGCGATATATTTTAAAGTTCCGAGATCGCAATGTCTGTTTCTTCTTTTATAGCTACACCTGGAACTTTGCATTTTGCTCCTGGGTTGTCTCAAAATAATAGTCACACTGTGCATACACTGACAGGTTACGGGCCCAATCCAGAGAGAAGGCCAGAGTGACTAGAGACACCAGAGAGAAGATAAAACCCAGTGAAAGCTTGCACCAGAGCCAGAGGGGCTCTGACAATATCTTTTATTTCTATTTATTTGGAGCAAATTTTACGAGCAAAACTGGAATGAAAGCCCTTTGAACTTCCAGCATTGTGTCCATTCGCTAAATAGGTTAGGAGAACTAAGGAGTAAAATATTAGCAATGTACTTTTTTCCCCCATGCTCTCTAAAGGGTATCAGGCTGAAACAGTTTTCAGATAAATTTTATTTATCTCTATTTTTTTTAAACACACACACACACACACACACACACAAACAAACAAACAAACAAACAAACAATGTCTTGGGGAAAGTTCTGAGGGTTGATGCAAAGCAGAAATAGGCCAGCAAATTGCACATTATAATCCTACTAATTCAGAGGTGGTATTCTACTATTTCGGACTGGTTTGCTCGAACCAATAGCAGAAATCACAGGTGGCCCTGCCCACTCACCCTAGATCTACGGCATCCCATTTAGGCCATTTTTTTGCCAAAAGTGCATGCGTGGAAGGCTGTGCACATGCGCAGAGGTGGTGTGTGCAAGTGAAGTGAGCAAGCGTGCGCGCTCACATTTGCAAACCGGTAGGGAAGGTAAGTGAATACCACACCTGTGAAAGTAGCTGCCTCGTTTTTGACAGAATAATTTTTTAAAAAAATTAACGAATCAGGTCGGAAAGAATGTGGGAGCTTTCCACTTCTAGTATTCAAACCTTATCCAGATGCCTGGAACAATTTCAAACCAGATTGTCAAAACTGAGTCACACCATTGCCAAATTTTGCCAACCTTACTTTAGACAACTTCGATTCTTAAGCTTTAAAAGATGGATATGCATTTAGTTCGCCTCTGAGATGCTTCCTGCTCCACTCTCCCCTCCCATCACTTAGGTGGGAAGTAGTATTCTTCGTTAAACCAAACCAATAAGCTAAAGAAATATTTCATTGTTCAAAGTTCTTTTGGTTCTGGCAAAGCAAACAAGTACCGTATTTTTCGGAGTATAAGGCTCTGCAGACCTCCCCAAAATGGCCCATTTTTCACGAAAACGGGCATGTGTTTTTTTTTTTTAAAAAAGGCATGAATAGTCTTTAGGAGGCTTGTAAAGTCCTCTTGGGGGGGGGGCAAACAAATTGCCAGAAATGGCCCATTTTTCATGCAAATGAGCTTATTTTTTGTCAAAAAAAATGGCCATGCAGAGCCTTTAGGAGGCTTATAGAGTGCTTCTGGGGGCTGGGGGGTAGAAATTGAGCAAAACCAGCCTCCAGGAGCACTCTATAAGCCTCCTAAAGGCTCTGCACGGCCATTTTGTTGAAGGGGCGGGGTTTCGGGAGGCAAAAAATGCTGTATTCAGTGTATAAGACGCACCCAGATTTTCAGCCTCTTTTTTGAGGGGAAAAAGGTGCGTCTTATACTCCGAAAAATACGGTACACTTTATGGATCTCTTCTAACCTTTTTACACATGGTCTTCGACTTCTAACTAGTCGCTTAGTGCACATTCAAAGTTATGACAAACACTACTTAAAAACCTAGTTCTGGAGTCCCAATGGGTGCACACACATCAACAGTCACATGACCACAGCAAAGGTCATAAAACCGGACCTTGTCATGTGAGTGCCTTGACTTATGACCATCATGACTTACCCCAGAAATCCTAGGCTTCATTATGGTTATAAATTGAGGATTACCTGTGTTCAGGGGTGAGCTTCAAAAATTTCAGCAACAGGTTCTGTGGTTGATGGGTGGGTGTGTCCATTGGTGGGCAAGGCCTACTTGCACCACTGCCATGGGTCATTTCTGCCCTTCCCAGGCTCCAGAGGCTTTCCTCGAGCCTCTGGGAGGGCCAAAACTGCTTCGCCCATGCTCCAGAGGCCCTGCGGAGGCTGGAAACAGACCCATTTCCAGACTTCTGGAACTTCCGGTAAGCCCATTCTCCCACCCCTCTTAGAGCCTCCACATGGGTGCTGCACTTACCTTGCATCCAAAATGGGCTGCATGGAGACTCCTGGGAGGGGAGGAGTGGGCGAGGCCAGCCAGGAGTGGGATTTGGAGGTTCTCCGAACTGGCCATAATGTTAGCTACAGGTTCTCCCAAACCCAGGCAAACCCGTAGCAGCCCACCCTGCCTGTGTTGTAAATAATGGCTGCACTCCAATATGGTCTTCTTCAAAGTGATGTAGCCCTAATTCTTGGGAATGGCTTGATGTACTTACTCATGTCTCCTTTCAAGAAAATGTGATTGGGGCTGGAGGGCAAGAAACCCAAGAAGAAAGGAAGGAGAAACTTACTTCAGGGCCTCATCGAACCGAACCGTTGCTGCACAATGGAAGATCACGTTGACCTCAGAGAGCAGCTCCTCCATGTCTTCGGAAGGGATAGCCAGGTTTGGCTGGGTGAGCTCGGCACTGATGGGCTTAATCTTCTCATGGAAATTGGGCCACTCTTCCCGGACTCTATCAAACACCTGGAGTGCAACAGAGAATATTCACTTAACAAAAAATGGAAATGTTAAGGTTCCTAAGGTTGAATGAAACCAAAGGTGCTTTTCCAAGAGGCCAATGGACTTTCTTGTAACAGGAAGTCCAGTTGCCTCTTGAAAAAGGACCTTTGGGATAACTATGACCTGGATGACTGAGAATCTCCAGAGACACCAGGAATTAATTTATTTGATATTATTAATGGCGGCATCAAATGCTAGCAGAGAGAGCAGGGGTGTCAAACTCAATATCAATGAGGGCTGCATCGGGGTTGTGTTTGACCTCGGGGGCTGGGGTGACCATAGACAACTTGACGTCACTTGTGTTGGGGTCGCCTGTGGCGGCCCGAGCGCTCTGCCAGCAAAAAGAGGCCCTTGAGCTCCTTTTCAGCCACATTGCTGCAGCCCTCTGCCAGTGGAGTGGCTTGGTGAGCGTGGCTTGGTGGGCATGGCAGGAGAAGGATACTGCAAAATCCCCATTCTGTCCCCACTCCAGGGGAAGGATACTGCAAAATCCCCTTTCCCTCCCCACTCCAGGGGAAGGATACTGCAAAATCCCCTTTCCCTCCCCACTCCAGGGGAAGGATACTGCAAAATCCCCATTCCCTCCCCAATCCAGGGGAAGGATACTGCAAAATCCCCTTTCCCTCCCCACTCCAGGGGAAGGATACTGCAAAATCCCCTTTCCCTCCCCACTCCAGGGGAAGGATACTGCAAAATCCCCATTCCCTCCCCACTCCAGGGGAAGGATACTGCAAAATCCCCTTTCCCTCCCCACTCCAGGGGAAGGATATTGTAAAATCTCCATTCTCTCCCCACTCCAGGGGAAGGATACTGTAAAATCCCCATTCTCTGTCCACTCCAGGGGAAGGATACTGCAAAATCCCCATTTCCTCCCGATCAGCTGGGACTCAGGAGGCAGAGAATAGATGGGGATGGGGCCAGTCAGAGCTGGTATTTACCGGTTCTCCGAACCGTACTGTAAAACTTTCCGCTACCGGTTCTCCAGAACTGGTCAGAACCTGTTGAATACCACCTCTGCAGTGAACCTGTGGCAAAACCCTACCAGCTGCTACCCATTTCTGTCCATCCTTGAATTTCCTTACCTTGCATTGCAGCAGATTCTCCACTCTGGTTTGCATGGAACGTCCACTTTTGGGCCGCGCACAAATGTAGATGGCTTTCACGTCGTGGCAAGACCGGAGAAGCTTCTCGACCAGGACTTTCCCCATAAACCCCGTAGCTCCTGTAACAAGGACTGACTTCCCACTGTAGTAAGCGCCAACCAAAGACATGGTGTCCTTCATTTCCAAGTTCTTTGTGGCAGGATCTGGCAGGAAGACACATGAAAACAAACAATCAAAGCTTCAAAGCTTATGAGAAAGCTGTCCTGTGGTCTACAACACACCTGCTGTCATGATTGAAGCACTTTTGAAAGTTATCAAGTCTTATCACTATTCAACGTGACAAAGAACTGTGGGGGAAGGAAGGGTGGGAAAGAATGCAGAAGCTCAAGGGAATACACCGTGACAGCCAAGAATCCACCAAGGTCACTGCTGCAGGTATCTGACAAAGAAGTGAACTGTTCTCAAAACAAAAGGACCATTCATAATTGGACAGTGAGAACATCCATGGGTGGAGAAAGCGTGAAGCTATTGTTTAACCATGCAAGTTCCTGTGAGTGCCTATTTGGGGGGGAGGGGTCAAATTCAGCAGGTTCTGACAGGTTCTGACAGGTTCTGACAGGTTCTGGAGAACTGGTAGTAAAAAGTTTGAGTAGTTTGAAGAGCCGGCAAATGCCACCTCTGGCTGGCCCCAGAGTGAGGTGGGAATGGAGATTTTGCAGTATCCTTCGCCTGGAGTGATGTGGGAACAGAGATGGGTTGCTTCTGGTTTTACTACTGGTTCGCTTAGGGCTTGCTTCGCTCGCGAGCCAGACAATTTACAGTTAACTGTGCATGCACACGCACTACTAAACAACATGCCGGAAACGGCAGCCTCAGCGGCAACCAGGGAACTAGTTCGGGGGTGTGGCCAGCCTGGGTCGCTGCTGGTTCTGTGACCCAGGTCAGAATACCACTACTAATTCGGCTGCACTGGGCTGCACCAGTAGCAACTCACCTCTAGGTGGTGATGGAGATTTTGCAGTATCCTTCCCCTGCCACGCCCACCAAGCCACGCCCACAGAACCGGTAGTAAAAAAAACCTGAATTTCACCACTGGGGGTGGCTAGTCAGACCGTTGACATCTGTATGATTAGTTTGCTAAACCGTGTTTCTTCTTGACTGTAAAACTAAGGGCTGTCAAACTTGGAGGCATAAGTTGTGTTTATCAAATATGCTCAACACTTTTGAACTTCCCCACCGATTTAAGGAGGGTCCTATTCAGAAGTAGTCCATCCTTCTTGTGCATGTATTAGTGTTCTAAATACCATGCAGAATTAAATCATTGTCCAAGGCAAAGTTATCCTTAAAGGTCCAATTTATTCTACAGGCAAGTTAGCACGTCTATGGAAAATTCCAACTCTGATTTGCATCCTGGAATTCCACCCAGTTGAAAGTTCATGATCTATCCCCACGCCCACAAATCCATCACATGTTCCAATCATCATCTTCCACGCCGGCATCTACACCCCTCTGCTTCCGGTCAGGTGTCGAGGTGCGGAGACAAAAGATGACCTTGGCTTCTATAAAAGAATGTCAACAATACATTCCACAATCCTACTCCTTTCTATTCCCCCCTCCCAACTACTACACTAATGAAACAGCATAGAAAATTATAAGAAAGTGTGGCAGGCCAAAGATCCTAAAAAGAACATAACTACAGGCCTGACAGCATGTTTAATATTCAGAACACCTTAACAAGACAAGAAGCAACAGATGGAAATGGACCAACCTAGAACTAAGGACAGGTTTCCTGGAAGTTAGAAGAACTAATCAGTCGAATGGCTTCCCTCCATTGTGAATGGTGAAACACTGGAGGCTTCTAAGAAAAGACTGCACAGTCACTTGTCTGGAATGGTATAAGGATCTCCTGCTTGAGCAGGGGGCTGCATTAGAAGACCTCCAAGGTCCCTCTGACTCTATTATTCTGGTCTGGCCTGGCCTAAGGGTCAGCATCTTGACATTCCCAGAAATATTTGCCTATATGTGATATATAGACACTATCATAGATTAATATATCTGGGGGATCAAGTTTACTTTCATCTCCTGTTATAGATAGATTAGAAGCACAGCAAACGTAGGTATAAATTTAGATGAACGTGATGTTCTAGCAATGCCTGGCTTGATCAAGGTAAATTTTCACATCAGCCTTAGGCATGTACAGATTAAGGCATCCCTGGGGCCACAGATCAGGTTTGGAAGCAATGAAACATTTGCGACAAATGGTCATACCAAACCATTACCTTGCCATTGGCAAGAAAACCACCCCTATGGATCCATAGGAGTCAACAAGTTGACTGAACAGAGAGTTTTGAAATTTGCAGGGGGAAAAAAAATCTGGTCTCCTTGCTAGGAAAGTCAAATGAGCGCCTCCTGCTGTGGGAAGCCCCCACCCCACCCTCATGAAATATTTTTGGAAACATTAAAAAGGCAAGATATGATATTTCCCTAAAGGAGAAATGGAGAAGCATGCTCTTGCAGGCAGACAGCAGTCCCTACCTTTTCTCAATAGCCCACGGCTGATCAGCACTTAAGAGATAAAGAATTGACTAAAAGAAGCCACATATCTAGATAGCTCTACCCATAAGCAAATAGCCATTACCCAAGATCCAACGCAGGAAAAAGAGTCTGCCCAAAAAGCCAACATGGTTCTAGGCTGCATCAACAGAGGGAGAGAATCAAGATCACGTGAAGTGTTAATACCACTTTATAAGGCCTCGGTAATTGCCACACTTGGAATACGGCATTCAGTTTTGGTCGCCACGATGTAGAAAAGATGTGGAGACTCTAGAGGAGGAGAGGAGAGCAACAAAAATGATGAGGGGATTGGAGGCTAAAACATATGAAGAACAGTTGCAGGAACTGAGTATGTCTAGTTTAATGAAAAGAAGGACTAGGGGAGACATGATAGCAGTCTTCCAATATCTCAGGGGTTGCCACAAAGAAGAGGGAGTCAAGCTATGCTCTAAAGAGAGTAGGACAAGAAGCAACCACTTCTGAGGTTGTAGAAGACAGAACACTGACAAGTGAAGTCATTTAGAAGATTAATGTAGGCCTGGCTCCTGAAGGCACAGTGCCACAGAGACATTAATGAGATTCAGTCATTCATGTTCTGTGCGCTCAGAACTTGGTGGTTTTCTTGCAGACATTTTATTACCAACCGAGATAAACATCTCCCTGTGAGTCACGTCTGACGCTGGCCTCCAAGGTCCCTTCCAACTCAGTTATTCGGCATTGCTTGATTATTGTTTTATTTACTGGTGTTGTAGTTGTGATTCTCCCATAATTGCTTAAGTAGGCAGCCATGTAAACTGGTGGGAACCCACCACCTCCCTCCTAGAAGAATGAAATATTTTGAGGAACATTTAAAAAAAGACAGAATATTATATTTCCCTAAAGGAGAAATGGAGAAGCATGCTCTTCACCAACAATAGAACCGGTTCGGGGGCTTGGCAGGCCGAGTTACTACTTACTCAGCCGAACTGGTCCAAACCAGTAGGAACCCACCTCTGATTTGTTCTTTGCCTATAATTCAGCTATGACCCCTACATAACCCCTACATGACCCCATGGGAGTCTTACCACAACTATGATCCCTACATAACCCCTACATGGCCCCATGGGAGTCTGACTACAGCCAATAGACTACATGTTCTTGCACAGGAACAGGAAGCTCAAGTGCAAAGCCCAACAGAAGGTATTAAAAAAAACCCTCCACTCTCAACTCCATGAAGTCAGCTGCACCAGAATCATGTGTTCGGTGGTCCTACTTCATCATTAAGCCATCTTTCCAATCAGCCTCCATGTTCCCAGTGTCTTTCTGCCTGGTTGGAACCGAATCAGATGGATGAACTTTTCAAATAAATGTATAAATCCATCGGTGCGATGTGGGCACAGATTAAACCCCCGGGCAGCCTCAATAGCTCTCAGAGAGAGTGCTAACAAGCAGATGACTGCAGAGAAATGCAACCCTTCCATTCTCCCACCACCATCATCCTGTCGGAAACTATTCTTTCATCCCCGCCAACCCCACCAGAACTGATGATGATTCTTGAATGAGAAGGGAAACTTCTTCTTCTTCCTCAAGGAAAGAAACACTCCAGTGGCCTTTTGAAGAAGAAAAAAAAGACCTTTGTGACAATTAAGCAAGAGATTAAGATGCCAGGCTAGAAAGCAAGAGACGGTGAGTTTTGTTCCCACCTTAGGGGTGAAAGTTGGCTGGATAGCTTTGGGCCATTTTAAATACCTGCCGTAATTACACAGTGCTGATAAAAATAAGTTTCTCCAGGCAAGTTGCCCAATAGCTCCTGGACTTGATCTGGGATCACTTTACTGGTGAAATTCAAGTTTTTTTTTTTACTACTGGTACTGTGCACGTGGCTTGGTGGGTGTGGCAGGGGAAGGATACTGCAAAATCCCCATTCCCTCCCCACTCCAGAGGAAGGATACTGTAAAATATCCATTCCCTCCTCACTCCAGAGGAAGGATACTGCAAAATCCCCATTCCCTCCTCACTCCAGGGGAAGGATACAGCAAAATCCCCATTCCTACCCCACTCCAGGGGAAGGATACTGCAAAATCTCCATTCCCTCCTCACTCCAGAGGAAGGATACTGCAAAATCCCCATTCCTACCCCACTCCAGGGGAAGGATACTGCAAAATCCCCATTCCCTCCTCACTCCAGGAGGAAGGATACTGCAAAATCCCCATTCCTACCCCACTCCAGAGGAAGGATACTGCAAAATCCCCATTCCCTCCCCACTCCAGAGGAAGGATACCGTAAAATCTCCATTCCCTCCTCACTCCAGGAGGAAGGATACTGCAAAATCCCCATTCCTACCCCACTCCAGGGGAAGGATACTGCAAAATCCCCATTCCCTCCCCACTCCAGGGGAAGGATACCGTAAAATCTCCATTCCCTCCTCACTCCAGGAGGAAGGATACTGTAAAATCCCCATTCCTACCCCACTCCAGAGGAAGGATACTGCAAAATCCCCATTCCCTCCCCACTCCAGAGGAAGGATACTGCAAAATCCCCATTCCCTCCCCACTCCAGGGGAAGGATACTGCAAAATCTCCATTCCCTCCCCACTCCAGGAGGAAGGATACTGCAAAATCCCCATTCCTACCCCACTCCAGAGGAAGGATACTGCAAAATCCCCATTCCCTCCCCACTCCAGGGGAAGGATACCGTAAAATCCCCATTCCCTCCTCACTCCAGGGGAAGGATACTGCAAAATCCCCATTCCCTCCCCACTCCAGGGGAAGGATACCGTAAAATCTCCATTCCCTTCACATTCCAGGGGAAGGTTACTGCAAAATCCCAGTTCCCTCCCCACTCCAGGAGAAGGTTACTGCAAAATCCTAATTTCCTGCCGATCAGCTGGGACTCGGGAGGCACCGAATAGATCGGGGCGGGACCAGCCAGAGGTATGTATTTGCCGGTTCTCTGAACTACTCAAAATTTCTGCTACCGGTTCTCCAGAACCTGTGAGAACCTGCTGAATTTAACTCCTACATCACTACTGTTGTCAGTCACCCAACTGGAAACAATCAAAGAAGAGACTGGTAGGACAGGGCAAGAGAGACAAAGTAGGTCAAAAACAATTGGGATTTTCCAATGTTGTTTTGAAATGCATGCAATCTCCCTTAAAGCTGTGTGAATATTTGCAAGGACAGTTTGCAACATCCAATGTGTTTTTGAGATAAGCGGAATGGTAGGTGGTGGTGGAACAGAATATTAACAAGTAAAGGAAGTGCCCTTGTCTATTTGTTGGCTTCGGGTCATCCTCATTCTCAAAGTGACTAAAATCCAAGATTAAAGTTCCCTCTGAGGTCGAATTAACATTTAAATCCTAATTCGGTTACAACACCCTTCTGCAATCCCAATGAGAAGGATATTTGCACAATGCCAGCAAATAACAAAGAACGTCCCATTTCTCAATCTAGGACAACGTTTCTTCAGATCAGCTGCAGTTATGAGATCGCTCAACTCCCATTACATTCCAGCACCTGCCAACTATGATGGAACACGACCTGCCTGCTGGCAACTAGCGTGCTTCCAAGTCTTCCTGATGCTTGCCAGATACAGCAGCTCCTTACTAATGCAGCAATGCACAGGCACATGGCTCCTATAAATGGAGTTGTCAGGTGTGCAAAGCATCCCCAAAGGGCAATTTTGAAAAGTGCACTGATACGGGCAAAACCACTTTTCCTGAGAGCATTTAAAAAAAAAAAAGCTTTGCTTTTGCAAAGCTCATGTTATTGCTTCAGAAATCTCTCTCTCCCCCCCATTCTCTCCCCTCTCTCCCCCCCTCTCTCTGGTATAATAAGATATCTATCTATCTATCTATCTATCTATCTATCTATCTATCTATCTATCTATCTATCTATCTATCATCTATCATCTTTCTTTCTTCCTTTCTTTCGTTCTCTCACCTATCTACATATCTATCTTTCTCCTATCTACTTACCTATTTTTCTCTCATCTATCTATCTATGTATCTATTTTTCTCTCATCTATCTATCTATCATCTTTCTTTCTTCCTTCCTTTCGTTCTCTCATCTATCTATCTTTCTCCTATCTACTTACCTACTTACCTATCTTTCTCTCATCTATTTATCTACGTATCTTTCTCTCATCTATCTATCTACGTACCTATTTTTCTCTCATCTATCTATCTATCTATCTATCTATCTATCTATCTATCTATCTATCATCTATTTATCTGTTGTTTATCTGTCTATCTGTCTATCATCTCTATCTATCTATCTATCTATCTATCTATCTATCTATCTATCTATCTATCTATCTATCTATCTACTTATCTACTTATCTATCTATCTATTCTCTCTTTCTGTCTCTCTCCTCTCCCCCTCTCTCTGGAATAATAAGATCTATAGCTTATCTATTTACCTATCTACCTATCTACTTATCTATCTACATATCTATCTATCTATTCCCCCTCTCTCTGGTATAATAAAATCTATAACTATTTCATATTGTTGTTTGTCTTGTTTTTTTGTTGTGTGTGTTTTTCTTTCTTTCTGTTTTTAAAGGTAAAAATGTTCAATAAAACATTTTTTTTAAAAAAAGATCTATATCTTATATCTATCTATCTATCTATCTATCTATCTATCTATCTATCTATCTATCTATCTATCTCTATCTATCTACAGTATCTATCTACAGTATCTATCTATCTATCTATCTATCTATCTATCTATCTATCTATCTATCTATCTATCTATCTATCTATCATCTATCATCTATCTATCTATCTACAGTATCTATCTATCTATCTATCTATCTATCTATCTATCTATCTATCATCTATCTATCTATCATCTATCTATCTATCTACAGTATCTATCTACAGTATCTATCTATCTATCTATCTATCTATCTATCTATCTATCTATCTATCTATCTATCTATCTATCTATCTATGTGCATGGAAGCAGCAAAGCTTTAAAGGAGAGGTAAGGAGCTCGGGTGTGTGGGTGGTCCCTCTGGAGCACCATACGGTATCCAGTGCTCTGGGCAGGCTCCGGTACGCCTGTACCAGAGAGTACCACCTGCAACTCACCATTGCCGGGAACCCGTTTTCACTGGCTTGGGCCACCACAGGCACCTCCAACATGAGTGACATCGAGCTGGCTAGGCCCTCCTGCCCCCTTCCCCCCGAGGTCAAACACAACCTGATGTGGCCCTCAATGAAATCGAGTTTGACACCCCTGACTTAGAAGATGGTCTATTGAAATTCCTAAGTCAAAACCAGTTTAACCAGGTTGTGTGGTGTCCATCCCAATGGGACAGCCAGGAAAGGCGTGGGCCAAACAGGAGTTCACTGGTGCTCAGATTTAGACACGGTTGCATCTATTTTAATTTGTTACAACCTACTGAATAATTCAGGAGAACAACAATATGCAGATCAATCACATCATAGGGAAGCTGGGAGCGTCTGGAAGACATCCAGCCCAATTACATGGTGGCCTCACGCCCACTTAATTTGTACGTTTATTAAAGGGCCTGTCCCCAATTCCAAGGGGCATCACTTCCCAAAGGAAACTTTACAAATGAATGGAGAAGAGAGGAAATGACATGTGTGGACAGAAGATTAAAGTTAAGAAGGGTAAAATATGGAGATGGCTGGGAAAATTTTCCTCCCTCCCTCTCTTCCTTCCCTCTCTCCTTCCTTCCGTCCTCCATCCCTCCCTCCCTTCTTTCATTTTCCTTCCTTCCTTCCTCCCTTCCTTCATTTCCTCCCTCCCTCCCTCCCTTCTCCTCCTCCTTCCTTCCTTCCTACCGTCCAGTGGTGGGTTTCAAATTTTTTTAGAACCTATTCTGTAGGTGTGCCTGTTTTGTGGGAGTGGCTTGGTGGTCGTGTGACTGGGTGGGAGTGGCTTGGTGATCATATGACCGGTGGGAGTAGCTTGGCAGTCATGTGACTGAGTGGGAGTGGCTTGGCAGTCATGGATTCACTCAGACATTTTTAAAACCCACAGCCTGTGCACAGCATACATACTTCCAGCCCCTCTGCCTCTTCCTTCTTCCTGATTCAGTCACATGTTTTCAAAAGAATGGAATAGTGTGTGCATGTGCACAGGCTGCGAGCTTTAAAAACGTCTGAGTGAATCCAGGAAGAGGGAAGAGGCAGAGGGGCTGGAAGTGTGTGTGCTGTGCACAGGCTGCGAGCTTTAAAAACGTCTGAGTGAATCCAGGAAGAGGGAAGAGGCAGAGGGGCTGGAAGTGTGTGTGTAAGATGGTCAGTAATGTTGAAGACTGAAGACAGTAATGTTGATTGCTGTCAACTTGGCCACAAAGTGTCAGAGTGCTTGGCTCCAGCCCCAATCCCACAAACGTGTGCACCAACTGCCAGCGCGGTAAAGAGAGGGCCCCAGAAGCCACCACAAAAGAGTCATCTGGGCCAACAACCTCAGAAGGCGGATCCCCAATCTAAGGTGCTGAAAAGCCCACCCGATGGGCAGGCCTCGGAGGAGGAAATTGCTGAAGATGACCCAATGGTGAGTGCACCCATCCACCCCTTTATGATAAAATGCAACCTCCAAGTGCCCGGAACAGGAGTGGAGGGGGAAGTTGGGGCAATTATGGACACTGGCTGCACCCAAAGCTTAATCAGCAGGTTGATTGTGGAGCAGTTAGGTATACGTGATAACAAGATGTCTGTAGAAAAACAACCAAATTTAGAGGGCAATTAGAACTTAAGAAGAACTGATTAAATTACATGGTTTTGCCTATAGATTTTGTCTAAAACTGATACTACACAAGCATATTCCATATTGCTCTTTTTTCTCCTAATGGTAAAAATCTTTACCATCTGCCAAAGTCTACGTAAAGGGTGGTTCCTAGGCTGTTAGGTACACACCAACTGCAAACTTCCCTATTTAAAAATACCCATTTTCTTCCTAAATCATAGTAAAGTTACGAGAAAGTGAATCAAAAAGTTTGCCCTCCTAATAAACCCGGGTGTGTATATCAATTCTAAATTGACAGGGGTTCAATGGTTGGAATTTTTATAACACCCCCCCTCACATCCCATCCATCTCAATAAATCTTGTTAAAGAAAATCGGGGGGGGGGGAACCTGTCTAACCCTTTAAATCAAATCATAGATCTAATCTGATTGAAACAATATTGGCGTTTCAAAAACAGTAAGATTGCAAATGTTCATACTGCATTTTTTTAAAAAATATTTCCAAGCTGATTCTTAAATTACAACTTGTCAGAAGAAAGCAACGCAATAAAATTGTAACCTTGATTTGTTGTCCTCAGGTGACAGTACCTCTTTATCCAAAACCATCACTCTTTTGTGCTAAACTAATCCTTCCAGTCACTAAAACTGAAGCTTAATTGATTATGCAGTAGGAAAAACTACCCACAATGAAGAATTGCTTCTGTTAAGCTGTTTGGAAATATAGGATAATCTGTGACCTGAAACTGTGAACCAAGATGTATATTCCTGACAATTAAGACATCACTTATGTCAGTTGTGGAGATAAATAGCATTACATTCCGGTCTAATATTGAGAAACAATGTATTAGTGGAAGTAACAATGAACAATTGGCAACCATTGGGAATATTTGTCTTCAATGGGATATTCAATTCCCATTTCCGGGATACTTTGTTGTGTGTTGAAGAAAGTTAGTACTCACCCCTCTTAGAAGAATGAAACTCTTCTCAACAGTAGTAACTGTGAGAGGGATCTTGGAGTCCTAGTGGACAACCATTTAAATAGGAGCCAGCCGTGTGCAGCAGCTGCCAAAAAAGCCAACACACTTCTAGGCGGCATAAACAGAGGGATAGAATCAAGATCACGTGAAGTGTTAATACCACTTTATAAGGCCTTGGTAAAGCCACACTTGGAATACTGCATTCAATTTTGGTTGCTACGGTGTAGAAAAGATGTGGAGACTCTAGAAAGAGTGCAGAGAAGAGCAACAGATGATTAGGGGACTGGAGACTAAAACATATGAAGAACGGTTGCAAGAACTGGGTATGTCTAGTTTAATGAAAGGAAGGACTAGGGAAGACATGATAGCAGTGTTCCAATATCTCAGGGGCTGCCAGAAAGAAGAGGGAGTCAAGCTATTCTGCAAAGCACCTGAGCGCAGAACAAGAAGCAACGGGTGGAAACTAATCAAGGAGAGAAGCAACTTAGAACTGAGGAGAAATTCCCCTGGCAGTTAGAACAATTAATCAGTGGAACAACTTGCCTCCAGAAGTTGTGAATGCTCCAACACTGGAGGTTTTTAAGAAGATGTTGGACATCCATTTATCTGAAGTGGTGTAGGGCTTCCTGCCTAGGCAGGGGGTTGGACTAGAAGAACTTCAAGGTCCCTTCCAACTCTATTATTTTGAAAAAAATCTGTCAGTTCTTTCCTTACTAAAATTGGGGCAGCCTCCAGATGTCTTGTCTGCATCTCACATGGGGAAGCTGAAATCTCAGGAGGAAAACTGGACAAGTGAGTTCACCAAAAGTCCCTCGCTTTCTGTTTCTTCATCAACAAAGGTATATCTTTTCTCTCTTTTCTTTTCTCACATTCCTTCCTTCCTTTTTTAAAAAAACTCTTCTGTGTTCCCTCTAAGGCAGGGATGGCTACACTTTTCCCCATCGCATGCCAAAAGCGGGGGAGGCACAGGGGGGGTCATGCACGGGCTCATAATTCTATGCGTGTGCGCCCCCCCCCCGCTTTTGGTTGGTGATGGACCTGTTTTTCACCCTCCCGAGGCTCCAGAGACTTTCTAGGAGCCTGGGGAGGGTGAAAATGCCCCCCCCCTGCCCCTTCTGGATGGACTCCGGAAGGCAAAAAACAACCCAAAGTGCAAACCGGAAGTCCATTCTCAAACTTCCGGTTTGCGCGTTGGGTTGTTTTTCGCCCTCCGGAGGCTTCAAGGGAGCCTCTGGAGGGCGAAAAACAGCTGAAAATGAAGGTCGAAGTCAGCTGGCCAGCGCACGCATACGCTGTGGAACTGACAGGGCAATGTCTTGCGTGCCCTAACAAATGGCTCCGCGTGCCACCTGTAACATGAGTGCCATAGGTTTGCCACCACGACTCTAAGGTGTGTATGTGCATCAGGGGAAGGTTTCCAAATTTTTTACTTCCAGTTTGTGTGCGTGCGCGTACGACACTTCTGCGCATGTGCAGAAACATCTGGGCAGGTGGCCAGATCCTCCCGCCACAGCTACTACCGGTTTGCCTGATCTGGGCTGAACTGGGAGTATTTATTTATTTATTTATTATTATTTATTTATTTATTTCTTAGCGCTTATAGACCGCCCCCTCTCCCGAAAGGGACTCGGGGCGGTGTACAGTCCGTATCAGAAATACATCAAATTAAAATTATTAAATAGATAGATACATATATACGTATATAAGAGGAGGATAAAAAGATATGCAAAACTGTACAGCTAAGTAAATAATTTAGAATATACAAAATTTAAAACCCCAATATCCTGTAAAATTAAGTTTAAAAGAAACAATCCCTCTAAAAACCAGTAAAAAATATGTATGCCAGGTGGTAGACGTTATAATTATGCCAGGCCAGCCAGTCGGAACAGGTGTGTCTTCAATTTCTGTCGGAAGGAGCGGAGGTCAGTAGTGGTTCTAATGTCGGGGGGGGGGAGGTCATTCCAGAGGGTTGGGCCCATCACAGAGAAGGCCCTACTCCTTGGTGTCGCCCGTTGGCATTGCCTAGTGGACGGCACCAGGAGAAGCCCCTCCCTGTGAGAGCGAATTGGCCGCAGGGATGTGTGTGGGAGGATGCGATCCCGCAGGTAACCCACCTCTGATGTGCCTGCATCCGTGACTCACCACACATAATAAGCTCCTCGCACAAGTGGACAAGTGGCCACAAAATTAAGTTACCCCAAAATCATAATAGGCTTAGGCACCGTAAGTGTCCAGCTTCAAAACTGGCAAGGAGTCCTATTGAGACTCGTTGTCTTTATTGCAGCATCCCCAGGATGCAGTCGGAAGTTTATTAAATCAATTTATATGGTTGCCCGACTCACAGTCAGGTACTCTGGGTGGCTTACTACAAGCTTCATGAGTTAGCAACAGTTCTCCGCCTTCATCTCTAAAGGGTTTGAGGACTACCTCTTGAGTCACACACGGTCCACTGTAGTTGTTAATGCTATAAACGTTTCAAATTTTTAAATTAATAATAAAGTTTAAATAAGTCAAAATATATATATATACAAAGGAGAAGAAAAAATACGAAAAAATGGAGAGGGGTTATTTAAGTGCTTTTAGTATAATGATTTCCTTCCTTCCTTCCTTCCTTCCTTCCTTCCTTCCTTCCTTCCTTCCTTCCTTTCTTTCTTTCTTTCTTTCTTTCTCTCCCTTCCTCCCTCTGTCTCTTTCTTTCTTTCTTTCTTTCTTTCTTTCTTTCTCTCCCTTCCTCCCTCTGTCTTTTTCTTTCTTTCTTTCTTTCTTTCTTTCTTTCTTTCTTTCTTTCTTTCTTTCTTTCTTTCTTTCTTTCTCTCCCTTCCTCCCTCTGTCTTTTTCTTTCTTTCTTTCTTTCTTTCTTTCTTTCTTTCTTTCTTTCTTTCTTTCTTTCTTTCTTTCTCTTTCTCCCTCTCTCCCCTTGCCTCTTTCCTTCCTTCCTTCCTCTTTCTTTCTTGTTAAAGAGAGATCCAAGCTAGAACTAAGGAGAAAATTCCTGACAAGAAGGGCAACTAAGTGGAAAAACTTGCCTTCATCGCTGGGCGCTCGGGAAGGAACGGGAATTTTGCAGTATCCTTCCCCTGCCATGCCCACCAAGCCACGCCCACCAAGCCACACCTACAGAACCAGTAGTAAAAAAAATTGAATCCTACCACTGACCTCCTGAGCTCTGTTTTCGCTGTTAGAAGGCAGCAGGAGGCCATCACAGCTGAAAACAGAGCATGCAGGCCACAGGCAGCCCTCCCGAGCTCTGTTTTTGTTGACAGGGGATTGCAGGAGGCTGTCGCAGCCCAAAACGGAGCTCAGGATGCAGCAGTGGGATTCACTTACCTTCCCTACCGGTTCGCAAATGTGAGCATGTGCTCGCTTCATTCACAAGCACCACATAGGCGCATGAACAGTGCTCATGCATTACATTGGGGTGGGCGTGTGGGTAGCCTCCCGCAGCTGCTGCTACCGGTTCGCCTGAACCGGAGAGAACCGGCTGAATATCACCTCTGTTAGGATGGCAGCTGAAAATGGACCTCGGGAGCCCATTTTTGCCTGTGGCCACAACAGGCACCTCCAACATGAGTGACGTTGAGCTGGCCACACCCACCCTGGCCACGCCCACCCTGGCCCCTGAGATCAAACACAACCCTGATGCAGCCCTCAATGAAATCGAGTTTGACACCCCTGCTGTAGATGTAATGGGCAGAAGGTTAGGTTAGTGAGTTAGCATATTTTCCGGACTATAAGACACACCTGTGTATAAGATGCACCAAGATTTCGAAGAGGGTAAGTCAGAAAAAAAAAAGTTTTGCCCTCCCCGGCCATCAGAAGCACACAGCAGGGCTGCAGGAAGGCAAAGACAGTCATGTTTTTGCGAAAAAATGGGTGGAAATCAGGCAGTTATTTTGCAAAAACGGAGGCATTTTTGCCTTCCCCCAGCCCTGCTGAAGCTTCTGGGGGCTGGGCAGTGGTGGGTTCCTGCCGGATCGCACCGGATCGCGCGCTCCCTTTCGGCGCTAAACCCGGAAGTACGGTCTTGCCCCGCCCCTGGCGACGCGACGACGCTTGCCTGCGCTCCACCAGCTCGGCTGGGAATGGAGACGTTTCTCTGCTCAGCAATGTCTTCAGTGGAGTGGTGGCAGCCTGGCAGGCTGAGCCTGCGTCCCTTTCAGGTGCTCCGCTCCGCTGAGGAAACGTCTCCGTTCCCAGCCGAGCTGGTGGAGCACAGGCAAGCATCGTCGCGTCGCCAGGGGCAGGGCAAGACCGTACTTCCAGGTTTAGCGCCGAAAGGGAGCGCGCGATCCGGTGCGATCCGGCAGGAACCCACCACTGGGGCTGGGGGAAGGCAAAACACTTCCATTTTTGTGAAAAACAGCCCATATTTTCCAAAAGTGGGGTGCGTGGGGGCCAGGGCTTCAAAAATTGTTGTATTCAGTGTATAAGACACACCAAGGTGTTTCTTATACTCCGAAAAATGCGGTAGCTATACTGAGGATAAGAAGGAAGAACTGCTACCAAGGCAGCAATCAGATAGGAGAAATTGGGAACCCAGGCCAGGTCTGTAACCGGAGGAAGCATCTCGGGTTTGATTTTCCTTAGTTCTCACGAATATAAAGAGGAGGAGGGGGAGGAAAGGGCTTGCCAGATTCTATTCCTGTAACATTATAATAAAAATAGCATTAGCATTCATGACTTTGATTTACTGATTTACCTTGGAAGGCTGACTGTAGCAGCAAGGTTTTCATCCACACATCCCTCAGTTCAGAGAGGAAGAAGTGGTAGACGTGCAGGAAGGAAGTGGGACTTTGGGCCACCTCTCAAGAGCCTGGATCCCTGTAAGTTTTCACGTTGTTGCTTGTGGGCCAGGAGATGATGCACAGCTGTTGAGAGCAGCCAGGCAGGGAGAACGTGGGGCAAGGAGGCAGCAGGAAGCACTACATGGGCATGTTGGGGAAACAAAGACGACGGTGGGGAAGGAAGATTTGTCAGCTGTTCTACAAGCAGCTTATCCTCAACACGTCTTAGAGCAGGGGTGTCAAACTCGATTTCATTGAGGGGCACATGAGGGTTGTGTTTGACCTCGTAGTGGGGGGGGGCAAAGGGAGGGGCGTGGCCAGGATGGGCATGGCCAGCTCGACGTCACTCATGTGATCAAATGTCACTTTTGCTCGTAGTTTGTTTTGCTAGCACTCGAAAAAGAAACTGGGGAGGGCCACGCAAGCTCTGTTTTCACTGGCAGAAGACTGCAGGAGGCCGTCTCAGCTGAAAATGGAGCCCACATGAACTTTCGGTGGCAGAGGCACCATGGCGATGTCTTTCACTCTTTCCAGGGCAGCCTTGTGGTCCAGATCTAAGCACCTTGTGGGCCAGATCCGGCCCCGTGTGTTCTGACCCAGGCTTCCCAAGAGCCTGAAGCAAACTCCTGGTCCCAACAAACATCCCCTTTTATTCATTGACTGTGAATTCTGCTCATTCACACCCAGCAAAGTCTTTCAAGGGAGGATTTACGGTCACGGACCTTCTCTGGCTTGGAGAACTGACAGGCCGATATCTCCAGAACTTGGCAAGGAGTCTCGGAGAGTCACGAACCAATGAAGTGAACTAATTGTCTCCTGCAAACTCCACTCCCCTTTCGCTCCTCTTTTATTTCCTCTGTGGCCTTACTCCCAAGTCGACCCCTGTTCTTTAGCTGTTCCCTTCGTCTGGCAACTCTGCGCATGCGCACATTGGGAACAGGCTCCAGCTGTTTGTCTGCCTCACTGATGTCTGACTCTGAAGGAAGCTGATAACTGGCATACAGCTCTGGCCCTCTCTCTGCCTCTGACACAGAGCCCTCATCAGAGCCTTCCATAGACTCCAGGACTGGCCCATGTTCCTCCCCAACCCCCTCACTGTCAGAATCTGCTGTCAGCTCTGCTGGCCGCTGGGGGGGGGGGGGCAACAATATGAGCATAGAGCCCTGGAACAAGACGGCTTGAAAAATATCTGTCTTGTCAGAGCTGTGTTTCTCAACCTCAGGAACTTTAAAATGGGTGGACTTTAACTTCCAGAATTCTGTGCATTGAATTCCACCCATCTTCAAGTTCCCGAAACATTGTGCTAGAGAGACAGATCAAGACTCTTGGATCAAGGTGGAAGAGCTAATGTTGGCTTTCCAAAACAGGGAAGGAGGAAAGCAATTTATTCTTGCCAGTTCAAAGCTACCTCATCACAAGTATGCATTTATCCATGCCAATCCGCCCTCAGGGCGATCTACAACTCAGAATCCAAAACACATTTATAAATTTGCAAGATAATCTGAATAAAAAGAACATCCAGAAATATTAGCTGTGCATTGTAAGGCTATGTTAATAGAATCTTGCAAGCTTGAAAGTACATCTCTCCCCCACCCTCTATCACTTATACAGCCCAAGAAATTAGGGAGATGCCTTCTGAGATGCTTGCCTTGCCCATATTCCTTTTGTAGACTCAGCTCTGATCATTGCCTAACCTGTGGCTCTTCCTCTTTTCTCCCAAGGCCATTTCCACATATCATTACACAAGACAACTCATCAGTAATCCCTACAGCTTTCATGAATCGGTCCAACCTTGTTGTTATTATTTTGAGCCAGCAAAGTTGGGAGACAGCCTCACCAACAGCGATAAAGACCTTGTGAGCAGAAGGAATCATCGGCGGAGGATAAATGCCAACCCAATCTCACTAGGCCTTCAGGGTTCATCCCAAGTCCAAAGACCTAACTCAACCTCAACTGCTGGTGGAGGGCATAGAGCTCAGGTCATCATGTCTTTTTACCCAATGCATAATTCCAATTTGAAATTCGCTGCTGTGAGATGTGGTTGGTCTCCTAAGGTTGTTGGCTTCCAAAAATAGGTTTCATTTGTGAATCACGTCAATTGGCTGTAATAGCAATAGCACTTAGACCAGTGGTGAAATTCAATTTTTTTTACCACTGGTTCTGTGGGTGTGGCCTGGTGGGCATGGCAGGGGAAGGATATTGCAAAATCCCCATTCCCTCCTCACTCCTGGGGAAGCATACTGTAAAATCTCCATTCCCTCCTCACTCCTGGGGAAGCATACTGTAAAATCCTCATTCCCTCCTCACTCCTGGGGAAGGATATTGCAAAATCCCCATTCCCTCCTCACTCCAGGGGAAGGATACTGCAAAATCTCCATTCCCTCCCCACTCCTGGGGAAGCATACTGTAAAATCCTCATTCCCTCCTCACTCCTGGGGAAGGATATTGCAAAATCCCCATTCCCTCCTCACTCCTGGGGAAGGATACTGCAAAATCTCCATTCCCTCCTCACTCCAGGGGAAGAATACTGCAAAATCTCCATTCCCTCCTCACTCCAGGGGAAGGATACTGCAAAATCTCCATTCCCTCCTCACTCCAGGGGAAGGATACTATAAAAGCCCCATTCCCTCCCTACTCCTAGGGGAAGGATACTGCAAAATCCCCATTCCCTCCTCACTTTGGGGCCAGCCAGAGGTGGTATTTGCCAGTCCTCCGAACTGCTCAAAATTTCTGCTACAGGTTCTCCAGGACTTCTCAGAACCTGCTGAATTTCATCCCTGACTTAGACATATACCGCTTCACTGCTTTACAGCCATCTCTAAGTGGTTTAGAGTCAGCCTATTGCCCCCAACAATCTGGGTCCTCATTTTACCTACCTCGGAAGGATGGAAGGCTGAGTCAACCTTGAGCCAGTGAGATTTGAGCTGCTGAACTGCTGCTGGCAGTCAGCTGAAGTTGCCTGCTGTACTGCACTCTAACCACTGCATCACCTTGGCTCATCATTATAGCTTAGATCAGTGGTGGGTTCCTACCGGTTCGGAATGGTTCAGACAATCCGGTAGTGATATGGCAGCCTTCGTTGCTGGAACCGGCAGTGACCCAGGTCTCCCACATCCTAAGTCTCTTCTGCCATTGTCGGCTTGTTTCTGTGCATGCCCAGAGCAGTTTTTAGTCAGCTGTGGATGTGTAGCAAAGCGCGGCAAAATGCCTTCTCAGCGAACTAGTAGTAAACCAGTTAGAAACCCACCACTGGATCAAGGGTGTCAAACTCAAGGCCCACAGTCCGGATCTGACCCGCGGGGCTGGATCTGACCTGTGGGGTGCTTAAATCTGGCCCACGAGGTTGCCCTGGAAACAGCAAAGGACTGGCCCATGGTGCTTCTGCCAGTGAAAATGGAGCTCGGGAGGGCCATGATAATGAAGGTGTGTGTGTGTGGGGTGAGGTTTAGGCCAGTTTTAGGCTTCGATGTCCTCTATTTTTGCTAGCAGAGGACTGCACGAGACTGTCACAGCTAAAAATGGGGCCCCGTCCTCTGCTTTTGCTGCAGGAGGCTGTCACAGCTGAAAACGGGGACCAGGGGCTACACGCAGCCCACCGACCTCTGTTTTTATTAGCAGAGGGATTCAGGAGGCCGTCATGGTCAACCACGCCACGCCCCCACGCCCCCCAAGTTCAAACACAACCCTGATGCAGCCCTCAATGAAATCGTGTTTGACAACCCTGGCTTAGATCACATACCAGACCAGTGGATTTTTGACTTTTGGACTCTACCTTGCACCGAACAATCATGTAACTGTATAGTCTATTGAATTGTTCCAACTATCTTAAAAACCAGATCCATCCTGAGCATATTCCTGCGGGTCTATAATAGAAGTAGCGATCCCGTTGGCTTACGACAGCCAGAATCCCTCCTTCATAAGCTGTGCTACAGCTAATACACCATGCATGCTCCTTCTGGGCTAAAAGGCAGCCAAGGGCATCCAGAACAATATCAAGTAAAATTAAGGCAAAGGCAGGTGAATATCACAGAATAATAGGCAGGCTGTAATAGATAAGGTCAACCAGAAATCCCTCGCTTTACAAGTCTGGTAAAGAAGGTGGACCAAACCTGAACCAAGATGCAAGATGCAAGAAAGAGCCCTTTTCAAAGCAAAACTGCAAAACTCACTTTTAGAGACCACTTCCAAAGCTTCTCTTCTCTTCTTCTCTTCTCTTCTCTTCTCTTCTCTTCTCTTCTCTTCTCTTCTCTCTCTTCTTCTCTTCTCTTCTCTTCTCTTCTCTTCTCTTCTCCAACGTAACCCAGATAAAGAGCTTGGAAGAGGCAGGGATCCTTATGAATAAAAACTCATTCCTTCCTGCCAGTCTCATTAACAGCAGAAATCTTGCGAAATTCTAAAGCAGCCTACCACGAAGGGCTCTCTAAACTGGAAGATGGATTGGGTGAGGCGCTGCTCTCTTGATTGTCAGCACTTTCTGTTCTCCAAAATTACCTTTAGCACTTTAAATTCTCATGAAATGTAATTGCTTGTTAAGTATTATTTAACTACATTGGATAGTCAGGCAGGAAGAAGAAGGCAATCTCTAGCCAAACTTGACCAATCCACAGAAGTTAAGTAAAGTAGGAGAATACTAAAAAACATGGTGGCAGAAACTACCGTATTTTCTGGACTGTAAGACGCGCTGGAGTATAAGACACACCAAGATTTCGAAGAGGTAAATAAAAAAAAAGTTTTTTTACTCTTCAGGCCTCGTAAAACCTCTGCATATCTCGGTTTTTGTGAAAAGGGGGCATGCAGAGAGGTTGAGAGGCCTGCAAAGTGTTCCTGAGGGCTGTTGGGGGGGGGCAAAACCGAGCCAAAAAATGACCCATTTTCCACTTGTTTTTGCCCTTCCCAGGCCCCAGGAGCACTTTGCAGGCCTCCCAAATCTTTTGCACGTCCATTTTTGTGAAGCGGGTGAAGTTTCAGTATGCCAAAATGCTGTATTCAGTGTATAAGATGCACCCAGATTTTCACTCTCTTTTTGGGGGGTAAAAATGGTGCGTCTTATACTCTGAAAAATACGGTAGATGGAGGATATTTCAAATTTGTTGTAATCAGTGGCGGGATTCAAATTTTTTACTGCCAGTTCTGCGAATGTGGCTTGGTGGATGTGGTGTGACTTGGTGGGCGTGGCTTGGTGGGCATGGCAAGGGAAGGTTACAGCACAATCCCCATTCTCTCCCCACCCCACCAATCTGCTTTCCAGCTCTGTTCTCCTGTTCAGGGCAACAGAAGAAGATCCAGCTGATCAGCTGGGACTTGGGAGGCAGAGAACAGATGGGGGTGGGGCCAGCCAGAGGTGGTATTTGCCGGTTCTCCGAACTACTCAAAATTTCCGCTACCAGTTCACCAGAACCGGTCAGAACCTGCTGAATACCACCTCTGAATTCAGGTTTAGAGAACATGGGCCAGTCGGTGTTGGGATTCAAATTTTTTTACTACCGGTTCTGTGGGCATGGCTTGGTGGGTGTGGCAGGGGAAGGATACTGTAAAATCTCCATTCCCTCCCAATCACCTGAGACTCGAGAGGCAGCGAATAGATGGGGGCAGGGCCAGCCAGAGGGGGGTATTTGCTGGTTCTCCGAACTACTAAAACTTTCCGCTACTGGTTCACTAGAACTGGCTAGAAACAGCTGAATACCACCTCTGATTGTAATTCTCTCCTCTCTGTAAGGAGAGCATCTTGCCTGGCCATGCTTCCTGTGTTTGGGGTGCCTGCAGTGAGGGTGTGTAGTTCAAACAGCCCTGAAAGCAGTAGGGCCTGTGTGGGAAACACAATAAAAATAAAACATAAAAGTCAAAGAGAGCCCACACGAAAACCAATATTCAGAAAAGAAGGTAGTGACAAGCCATTTTGATGTGGTTTTTCCAAGAAGGCTACATGAACTCATTAGCTGAGAAGTGTGACTCAAAGGAAGCTTCCCAACCAATGTGGTGGCAATGCCTAGCCATCTTTGGCTAGCCTTGAAAAGCAAGATGGAGATGGTTTTGGGATGGCAGATAATTAAGAAAGCCCAAACTGTAGGCTTCCTGAGACAGTAAAGAGCACTTATTTCAGGGGTGTCCAAACTTGGGAACTTTAAGACTTGTGGACTTCAAGTCCCAGAATTCCCCAGCCAGCCATGCTGGCTGGGGAATTCTGAAAGTTGAAGTCCACAAGTCTTAAAGTTCCCAAGTTTGGACACCCCTGACATACTTGGTCCCTCAAACCCTCTTTTTATTTCAACGGCCGTCAATTATGTAGTCCTCGATTTACAACAGTCCGTTCAGCGACCGTTCAAAGTTACAACGGCACTGAAAAATGTGACTCATGACAGTTCTTCACAGTCACAAGCTTTGCAGCCTCCCCATGGGCACCTGATCAAAATTCAGATGCTGGCCAACTGACTCATATTTATGACGGTTGCAGTGGCCCGGGGTCAGGGGATCCCCTTTTGCGACCTTCTGACCAGCAAAGTCAATGGGGAAGCCTGATTCGCTTAACAACCAGGTTACTAACTTAACAACTGCAGTGAGTCACTGAACGACTATGGCAAGAGAGGTCGCAAAGAGGGGCAAAACTCACTTGACAAATATCTCACCGCAACAGAAACTCTGGGCACAATTGTGGTCGTCCGTCGAGGAGTAACTATATCTTGGGGCTGAGCATCAGGCATGGTTAGGCTTGTGTTTGGACCTAGGCTTCCTGCGACAGTAACAATCACACACTTAGTCCCCCAAACCCTCTTTTTATTTCAACGGCTGTGAATTATGTTCATTCTCAGCCCGTAATGGGGCCCCACCCTCCCCTCCCCTCCCAGGAGCCACCACGTGGCCTGATCATCATGCAGGGCCCATGCGCAGGCTCTGAGAGGGTGGCCCTCAAAAGTCACTGGAGCATGGGGAGGGCGAAAAAATGGGCCTCCTGGAAGTTCCGGAAGTTCTGGAAGTCTGGAAACAGGCCTGTGTTTCCAGCCTCCAAAGGGCCTTTGGAACCTGGGGAGGCTGTTTTCACCTTCCCGGAGGCTCAATGAAAGCCTCCGGAGCCTGGGGAGGGCAAAAAAATGGGTCTCCCGGAAGTTCCAGAAGTTCCGGAAGTTTCTGAATCCTTGGAAGGCTCAATGAAAGCTTTTGGATCCTGGGAAGGGCAACCCCCATGGTACAGGAGGCCAAGTAGACCACGGCCCCATGGCCACGCCCACCCAGCAACCAGGCAGATAACCGGTTGCTAAAAAATTTCAATCCCACCACTGAGTTCAGCCCACCTTTTTCAGTGGGGCTTGCTCTGTGGAGTCTTCACGGAACTGAGACGGAGTCTTTTCATGAGCTTCAAGGGTGAGGAGCCTTCTTTCATTAGGGCTGTTACCATATTTTTCGGAGTATAAGACACACCAAGGTTTTGAAGAGGCAAATTTAAAAAAAAGATTTTGCACTCTGCAGACCTTCCAAAAATGGCCTGGTTTTTTTTTTCTTCACAAAAAGGGCATGGATAGCCTTTAGGAGGCTTATAGAGTGCTCCTGGGGGTTGGGGGGGGGAGCAAAATTGAGCAATAAAAGCCCCTGAACTGGTTCTCTTGGCAGCGCCGTAGGCGTCACCATCTTGTTTTTTGCTTCTGTGCATGCGCAGAAGCATTTTTAGTACTGCACATGTGCGCATAGCACATCATCAAGCATGCACGCATGTGCAGCACGTCCCTGAGCAAACCGGCAGTAGCAGCAGCCGGAACCCACCCCTGCCTTATTTCATATGTGTCTCTTGCCCACATCATGCTTATATGTTGATAACAAATTTGGGGAACCATCCTTAATCTTTCTAGAGTCTTTGGGGATTCGATGGTTCAGAGCAGGGGTGTCAAACTCACAGCCCGTGGTCCAGATGCATCACAGGCTGGCCACGCCCCCCTACTGGTTCTATTGGTCATCTTGTTTTGCGCAGAAGCAATTTTTTCCCACTACTACTATGCATGCGTGCATAGCGCGCATCAAGCGCGCGCACACACAAAACATGTCCCTGAGCCAACTGGTAATAAAAGAAACCGGAAGCCACCCCCTACACTGAAGATGGCATTTCATTTCATGGTACGAGGTGCAACGGCCATAAAGTAAACTTCAAAGTAAACGTAAGCCTAAGCATGAATGCAGACGCGAAAGAAAAGAACTGGTGAGATTACTCAGACAAATTTAGGAGGATGAATCATTTGACACGGTTGAGGCAGCGAAGAACGCATGCCGAAAGTATTAAAAGAGGAACAAACAAGATTACCACGAAAGCCAGGGAGAAGAATTAAGATGGCCATGATTGCAAAATAATGACACAGAATTTCTGAGAATTAGTCTCCTAAAGCTTGAGAGAAATAAAAGAGAGGTGGAAAATAGATGCACCAATGAAGTGCTCTAATCTTCGCTACCGGTTTGGAACAGGGGGCGTGAGCATGCGCAGAGCATCTGTGGTGACGTCTGGGCAGGTGGGCAGAGCCTCCCGCTGCCGCCACTACCGGTTGGCCTGAACCGGGGCGAACTGGCAGAATACCACCTGTGCCCCAATTCCACCTGAGGTTTGGAGAGTTTATTTCAAGCATAAATTTGAGGACATTGTCTGCAAATGACTGGAAGGAAGACACAAATGTGTACCCTGATAAATAGTACTGATAATACCAAAGGGGATGTACATAATTGATAACGATGGTTATAATCTTCTACCCGCCAAAACTGTGGTTGCCCAGAAATGTTTTACTTACTAAATTTACCTCTTTGATTAAAGAAAAGTCAATGTCTACATTTATCGCTGACGGGAGGTCCCTTATAAACATTTTGCTTAACACAGAAAAAAAGATAATGAACAGATGACTTAGGGTTTTGATAATTAGATAGGATAATTATAGTAATAAGAAAGTCATGATGTAACTTCAAAGCAAGAGATAAATTTAGAATTGTAATTATAACTGCTGTAAAGAAGATCGGAAGTCACTTCTTTGCCTCTATTTTTCTTCCTTCTCTTCTTTCTTTCTTCCTTCCTTTTCTCCCTCCCTCCTTCCTTCTTTCTTGATTTATTTTTCTTTCCTGTACATTAGTTTTTACATTTGCTTTTAAAACCCTAATCCTAACCTTTCCTTCCCCTCCCTCCCTCCCTCCTTCCTTCCTTCTTTCCTTCCTTCCTTCCTTCCTCCATCCCTCCTTTCCTCTCTCTTTGATGCATTTTCCTTTCCTTTACATTCGTTTCTTTCTATCTTCCTTCCTTCCCTCCCTCCCTTCCTCTTATTTATTTTTCTTTCGTTTACCTTTCTTTCTTTCTTTCTTTCTTTCTTTCTTTCTTTCTTTCCTTCCTCCCTCCCTCCCTCCCTCCTTCTTTCCTTCCTTTCTTCCTTCCTTCTTTGATTTATTTTCCTTTCCTTTACATTTGTTTTTACCTTTGCTTTAAACCTTTAAACATTGCTATTAAAACATTTTAATAACATTCTATTAAAACGGATGACCAAACTAGGATGACAGGATTAAAGAATGCCAGCCACTGGGTATTTTTCACAGTTGTCAGACGAATATCAAATAGCTAAAGTACGTCTTAATCATGCCAGCCACCCACGGCTGGCATTACAAATGCATTCTTTTCTAAATGACTTCATTAACATATGCACATTCAAAATAAGAGAAGACATTAGAAGATACTTTGTGGGAGGTATAAACTGAATAGCATCGACTGTTTAGCATAGCGCATAACTGCAGTATGTAAAGTTAAGCCCTCTGATTTCTCGCTCCAAATTCTGTCATGGAGAAGATTTAGGCTGCCTTCCTTTTTCATTTTTCATGTTAAAATATTGACCATATGATTGATTTCCTGAAGGCAGGACTATTTTGATGCAAAAATAAATGAAAGGTACGGAAGAAAACGTGAGCATGCTCTTTTTTCCCCTCCAGATTCAAAAGGGCTCTCTTGGGGTAAATGAAGCTGAGAGCAGACAAGTATTTGTAGTTGTGTTCCTATTTTTTTTGTTTGTAAAACATGTACAAGATAGCAGGTATAAATATAAACATGGAGATGAACAAAGGAAATGACTACAAATAAATGGGGACAGTAGGACAGGGATGGTAGGCACTCTGGTGCGCTTATGCACGCCCCATTTATGGACCTCTTAGGAATGGGGTGAGGTCCACGGTGGACAATCTGAGGTTGAAGCTGTGGGGGGTTTCAGGATGTAACAACGGAGTTAGATAGAGCATTCCAGGCGTTGACCACTCTGTTGCTGAAGTCGTATTTTCTGCAATTGAGTTTGGAGTGGTTGACCTTGAGTTTGTCTTGATTGTTTGCCCAAGTATTATTGAGGTTGAAGCTGAAGTACTCATTGACAGGTAGAATGTCGTAGCAGACAATTTTGTGTACTGTGCTTAGGTCATACCATAGGCAGCGTAGTCCCAGGTTGTCCAAGGCCAAAATTTCGAGCCTGGTGGCGTCAGGGATTCATTGTGAGCAGAGGAGCGGAGGAAATACTTCTGGATCTGCTCGATTGTATTAATGTCTGATATACAGTGTGGACGAGCTGTATTCGAGAATTGGTCTGGCAAAGGTTTTGTATGCCCTAGAGCAGGCATGTCCAAAGTGTGGCCCGGGGGCCAAATGTGGCCCTTTTTCAAATTTCAAGCGGCCCGCAGCCTCTTCTCCCCACTGGAGTTATTTGTTTAGTCTTTCATAAAATACCGTATTTTTCGAAGTATAAAGATGCACCTTTTTCCCCTCAAAAAAGAGGCTAAAAATCTGGGTGCATCTTATACACTGAATACAGCATTTTTTGCCTCCCAAAACTCTGCCCCCTTCACCAAAATGGCTGTGCATAGCCTTTAGGAGGTTTTCAGAGTGCTCCTGGGGGCTGTGGAGGGCATAAATAGGGTTGTAGGGTCGACCTCTCCTCCCCTGCCAACACACGCTGCATCCGGCCAGAAAGGTAGGAGCCGAACCACCACAAAACGGTGCCCCGGACCCCCAACCCCTCCAGCCGGCACAGCAGGATACCATGGTCGATGGTATCAAAAGCCGCCGAGAGGTCTAATAGGACCAGGATAGAGGAACAACCTCTATCTCTGGCCCTCCAGAGATCATCCACCAACGCAACCAAGGCCGTCTCCGTGCTGTGACCGGGGCGGAAGCCGGACTGGCGCGGGTCTAGATAATCATTTTCCTCCAGATGTCGTGGAAACTGGTAAGCCACCACACTCTCTACAACCTTCGCCAAAAAGGGAAGGTTGGAGACAGGACGGTAATTGGCCAGCTCCAAAGGGTCCAGGGAAGGCTTCTTGAGCAATGGTCTCACCACCGCCTCTTTCAAGGCGGCCGGGAGAGACCCCTCGCTCAACGAAGCGTTCACTAGGTCCAGGAGCCAGTCTCGTGTAACCTCCCAGGATGCCAGTACAAGCCAGGAGGGGCACGGGTCCAATAAATATGTGGTGGGTCGCAGTCGTCCACGCATTCTGTCCAAATCCTCGATGGCAACCAAGTCAAACTCCTCCCAGGTCGATTCCTCAAGACTCGCCACGGACGTCTCCATTGGACCACTGACAGGGACCCAATCCTTCCAGATTTGAGCGATTTTATCCTGCAGATATTTCCCAAATTCCTCTGCTCTGCCCTGTAGGGGGGCCTTCCGCAGCCTCTGAAACAAGAGGGAGCGGGACACCCGAAACAGGGCGGCAGGGCGGTTCTCCGCGGATGCAATGAGAGTGGCACAATATTGGCGTTTGGCCACTCTCAATGCCACAAGTTACGTCCTTAAATGGGCTCGTGCCTGTGTTCGATCAAATTCGGAACGGGAGGATCTCCAACGACTCTCTAGACGTCTCTTGCGGCATTTCATCACCCTCAGCTCCTCGGTAAACCAAGGGGCCAGGGTGGATCGTTGCCCCCGGAGAGGCCGCAAAGGCTCCACCCGGTTCAAGGCCCCGGTAGTCGCATTATTCCACGCGACCACCAGGTCCTCTACCCGGGGGCGGGTCAAGGTTACAGGAGGTGGCCCAAGCTCCGTCTGGAACCTATCTGGTTCCATCAGGCGCCTGGGGCGGAACCATCTAGTGTTTTCCGGTTCCGCCTCCCCGCAGCGGGAGGTAGCACCAGGGAAGTCAAGACGAAGGAGTGAGTGATCTGACCATGACAGGGGAGTGATGGTTAAGTCCCCTCCTCCCAGATCACTCAACCACTGGCCAGAGACAAAAACAAGGTCCAGAGTGTGTCCTCCCTCGTGTGTCGGGCCCTGAATCAATTGAGTCAGGTCCATGGCTGTCATGGAAGCCATGAACTCCCGAACCCCCTCTGATGCTTCTCCCATCGATGGCAGGTTAAAATCCCCCATCACTAAAAGTTTGGGGGTCTCAACCGCCACTGATGCGATCAGCTCGAGGAGTTCAGGCAGGGCCGCTGATGTATAGCGAGGAGCCAGGTATACTATCAGCAGGCCCAACTGTCTCCCAGGGCCCCATTTCACAACAAGGGATTCACATCCGGACGTCTGTGGCACAGAAGACTCCCTCGGCTCTAAGTCCTCCCGAATAATTGCTGCCACCCCACCGCCCCTTCCCTGGGCCCGGGGCTGGTGAAATGCTCGGTAGCCTGGTGGGCACATTTCCACGAGGGGAAGACCTCCCTCGTGGCCCAACCAGGTCTCCGTTATTCCCACGAGGTCCGGCTCCCCCTCTAAAATTAGATCGTGAATGAGGGGAGCCTTGTTAACAACGGACCTCGCATTGCATAACAACAGCCTCAGGCCCTGGGTCTGTAACTCTTGACCACCTAGAACGCGGGGGTTGGTACAAGCGACCGGGTGTAACCAGCATCCATGGTCTCCCAACCGACTGTAAGTTCTTAATCTGTCCTCGTATCTGCCCCTCCCCGCGACCGTTGGAATTAAAGAGCCCTGTATAGGAACGATATCCTCCCCCTCCTCCTCCCTTCCGCTCCTTCTGCTTGCGACCACACCTGGAGACCCGGCTCTCTCATTGCTCCTGACCTGACCCACCCGCCCCACAACCCCTGAACCCCCACCCCTACACATTTTAAAAAAACAACTAACTAAAAAACCCCTAAATCTCCGCTTCCTCCACCTCTCGAGATTAATAAATCCGTCATCAAGGTGGGCCCTCGAAAGGGCGGAGGGCCACACCTGCGAGAGGGGGGACTCCCGCAGTAGGATCAGGTCTGACCTTAAATACATAGAGTGTTAAAAGAGTTCGTCGTCGGGGCTTAGGGTCTGTGCTGAAGATGTCATAATCCAGTAAAATTTGAAAAGCATGGTTGCAGCAAAACAGAATAGTCCAGTCATTAGTCTTAGATGGGGGGGGGGGGGGTGATGGTGATAGGTTGGTTGGATGACAATCAAGAAGTGGGGCTGGTGGGTGGTAAGTGGTGGATGGCAAGGGGTAGTTGGACTGTAATTGGCAATAGGCAAGGGGCAGATGGTCAATCAGCAGTAAATCATATAGGGTAGGAAGGAGTCCTCCAGGGCTCCCGCAGATGGTAATCCGGGGCAGTTGTTAATAAATAGGCAGCAGGGGGGGTAGGTGGGGTGCAGTCAGAATGGCAATAGGCAGAGGCAGATAACTTCTCTGCTAAGCCTGATGATAAGGGCCTCCTGGCAATCCCCAACAAAGCTCCCCCCCGGTCTCTGTACAGCCTCCTGAATCATAGTCCTACTCTTACCAGGCCATCGGCATTTAATCCCTGCCTTGGCCTACAGCTGCGATTTTGGCCCCCAAACCACCATTCCAGGCCCCAACGCTGCTCCCACCGGCCTCCAGCTTCCTTCTCGGCCTACCCATTCAGTCTTTGCCGGCCTCAAAGGTCCCAGCCGGTCTCCAGTCCTCTCAAATTTGGCCAACATGATTTTCAAACCTTTTCAAATCTCTCACAGCTACCTCTCACAACAAGCTGCAAGCTGAGGGATTCGGCGTCCGGTGCTTCCAGCCGTCGCCGCCTCAATCCACGGTCCCTCTATCCTGGTCCTATTAGACCTCTTGGCGGCTTTTGATACCATCGACCATGGTATCCTGCTGCGCCGGCTGGAGGGGTTGGGGGTCCGGGGCACCGTTTTGCAGTGGTTCGGCTCCTACCTTTCTGGCCGGACGCAGCGTGTGTTGGCAGGGGAGGAGAGGTCGACCCTACGCCCCCTTACTTGCGGGGTACCACAGGGGTCGGTCCTCTCGCCACTCCTGTTCAACACATATATGAAGCCGCTGGGTGAGATCATCCGTGGTTTCGGGGTGGGATATCATCTGTACGCTGATGATACTCAGCTGTACTTTTCCACCCCGAACCACCCCAACGAGGCCGTCGAAGTGATGTCCCGGTGTGTGGAAGCCGTATGGATCTGGATGGATGACAACCGACTCAAACTCAACCCCTCCAAGATGGAGTGGCTGTGGGTACCGGCTCCCTGGTTCAGCCAATTAATTCCATCATTGGCCATCAGGGGCATTCAACTCGCCCCCGTGGAGCGGGCGCGCAATTTGGGCGTCCTCCTGGATGCCCGGCTGTCCATGGATGACCATGTGACAGCCATGGCAAGGGGGGCGTTCCACCAGTTTCGCCTGGTGCGCCAATTGCGCCCCCTACTGGACCGGGGCGCCTTACGCACAGTCACTCATGCGCTGGTGACGTCTCGCTTGGACTACTGTAACGCTCTCTACATGGGGCTTCCCTTGAAATGCACCCGGAGGCTACAGTTGGTCCAGAACGCAGCCGCGCTGGTAATTATGGGGAGTACTAGGTACTCCCATGTGACACCGTTCCTGCGCGAGCTGCACTGGCTTCCTGTGGTCTATCGGGTGCGTTTCAAGGTTTTGATAACAATCTTTAAAGCGCTCCATGGCTCAGGACCTAGTTACTTGCGGGATCGTATTCTGTCCCATACATCCCTGCGACCAATCCGCTCGCACAGAGAGGGCCTCCTCCAGGTGCCGTCCACCAGACAGTGTCGAGGGGCGGCGCCTAGGAGTAGAGCCTTCTCTGTGGCGGGCCCAGCCCTGTGGAATGACCTCCCTCCGGATATTAGGAATACCTCTGACCTCCGCTCCTTTCGTATAAAGCTCAAGACCCACCTATTCCAAGTAGCTGGCCTGGCTCAACTTTGATCTAACTATATCGCTCCTGACGGGTTTTTTTATTTGGGTATTTTAATTGTATTCAATTATTTAGGGGTTTTTTAAACATTGTGATTTTAATTGTTTTTACTCATTAGCCGACCTCCTCCTTGTACATGTCTTGGTATACGTCTTTGTTATATGTATGTCTTGTCTATATATGTATTTCATATGTTTTATTGTACGCCGCCCCGAGTCCTTCGGGAGAGGGTGCGGCTAAGAAATAAATTATTATTATTATTATTATTATTATTATTATTATTATTATTATTATTATTATTATTATTATTATTATTATTATTATTATTATTATTATTATTATTATTATTATTATTATTATATAAATGAGCAAAAAACGGGCCATTTTTTGCTCAACTTTGCCCCCCCTAGCCCCCAGGAGCACTCTAGAAGCCTCTTAAAGGCTATTCATGCCCTTTAAAAAAAAGGCCCATTTTCGTGGGAGAGTGCAAAAACTTTTTTTTTAATTTGCCTCTTCAAAATCTTGGTGCGTCTTATACTCTGAAAAATACGGTAGTTAATTCGCATTTAATGTTAAGGGTTCAAAGAATGTCAGGCTGAATGATCGGCCCCACACATTTTCACCTCACCAAATCTGGCCCTCCTCGCAAAAAGTTTGGACACCCCTGCCCTAGAGAGCCAAACAATGTTACCGGAGAAGAAGCTTCGCAAAATGAGGTTAACAACTCTTCATGCCTTTTTGGCAATGCTGTTACAGTGAGCTCTAGGGCTTAGATCGTTTGAGCTGACGTAGATCGTTTGTCCTTGACGTGGTTTTTTTTTGAAATCCAGGAAGTTTTTATAAACGAGGTGGGCATTCAACTCCGTTTCTGTTTTTCTCTGATGCAGGAGAAGAGGTTGAATTAGCCTTGGGCATTGCTACACAGTGGGAAGACAAAAGCCAGTACGTTTAGTCCTTGAGTTATGACCACAAAGGACCCCCCCCCCACATTTCTGTTGCTAAGCGAGGCCAGTTGTTAAGGGAGTTTTGCCTCGGTTTGTGACCTTTCTTGCCACTGTTGTTAAGGGAATCACTGCAGTTGTTAGGTTAGTAACATGGTCGTTAAGTGAATCTGGTTTCCCCAATGATTGGGCTGGTCAGAAGGTCCCAAATGGGGATCATATGACACTCAGCAACAGGTTCTCTGCTCGGTTGCTGGGTGGGCGTGACCATGGTGGGCGTGGCCTAGTTGGCTTCCTGCACCATGGCGGTTGGGGGGGAGCATTTTCACCTTCCCCAGGTTCCGGAGGCCTTCCGGGAGGACTGATTTCCCCCCTCCCTGAGCCTCTACGTGGGCCCTGCACTTACCTCACATCCAAAATGGGCCGCATGGAGGCTCCTGGGAGGGGCGTGGTGGGGTACCTAGTAATTATTGGAAGAATGAGTGGGGAGGGGTGGGGTGGAGTGGAATAGAAGGGAAGAGAAGGGAAGGGAGCAAAGTGGAGTGGAATGGAATGGAACAGAGTGGAGTGGAGTGGAGTGGAATGGAATGGAAGAGGATGGAGTTGGGTGGGGTGGGGTGGAGTAGAGTGGAATGGAGTGGAGTGGAACAGAATAAAATGGAATGGAGTGGAGTGGAGCGGAACGGGGTGGAATGGAACAGGGTGGAGTGGAGTGGAGGGAATTGAATGGAGTGGCATGGAGTGGAACCGAGTGGAGTGGAATGGAGTGGAGTGGAACAGAATAGAACGGAATGGAAAGGAGTGGAATGGAGTGGAACAGAGTGGAGTGGAATGGAGTGGAACAGAGTGGAGTGGAATGGAGTGGAACAGAGTGGAGTGGAATGGAATGGAGTGGAATAGAGTGGAGTGGAATGGAATGAACAGAATGGAATGGAATGGAGTGGAGTGGAATGGAATGGAGTGGAGTGGAATGGAATGGAACAGAGTGGCATGGACTGGAGTGGAGTGGAATGGAATGGAACAGAGTGGCATGGACTGGAGTGGAGTGGAGTGGAATGGAACAGAGTGGCATGGACTGGAGTGGAGTGGAATGGAATGGAGCAGAATGTAATTAATTATCTCCTTTAAAAAATAGAGTTAACGGAGAAGACCGAGTAATCAATTTCTACCCATCCAATAATTTTTTCATTGCTAATAGTCTTCAAGCAATCAAAAGGACACCTATGTCCATGGGCATCACCAGAAATTGAATTGATTGTATTATTACCAAAAAACATTATTAAATTCAGAATAGAGCTGAAAGGGACCTTGGAGCTCAAACAGTAGACTATGGCTGTCCAATCTCTTCTTAAACATCTCCAGCAATGGAGCACCCACAACTTCTGGAGGCCAAGCTGTTCCACTGGTTAATTGTCTTCACTATTAGGAAGTTTCTCCTTTATTCCAAGTTGCTTCTCTCCTTGGTTGCTTTCCATCCATTGTTCCTTCTCCTGCCCTCCGGTGCTTTGGGAAATAGGTTGATTCCCTGTTCTTTGGGGAGGAGAAGTGGAGAAGCTCAGCTGTGGCATCAGAGAGATGTGGGCGAGTCTGTTTCCATGATAAGATCTTAAGCTTAAAGCCACCATTTTCAAACACAACATCCGGGATCCCTTTGAAGTCCTCAGCCTCATGGACAGGGAATCAGAGGAACTCTGGAATGAAATCAAGTAAGTTGTTAAGGAAGAATGTGAAAAGAGGCTGCCAGACACCATGAAACAGATGAAAACCCACTGGATGTCAAAAGAGATTGTGGAAATTGTGAAGAAAAGAAGGAAGGCTGTGACCGAGGGCGATACAGATCTCAGGAAGGAACTTAACAATTTCAGAACAACCCTTTCATGGCAAGCTAGACATATGGATAAACTCTTTTTATATATGCAAGCTGGAAACATTGATAATTTCTCTCTCTCTCTCTCTCTTTCTCTCTCTCTCTCTCTCTCTCTCTCTCTCTCTCTCTCTCTCCCTCCCTCCCTCCCTCCCTCCCTCCCCTTCTCCATCTCCATCTCATTTCTCTATCATCTATCTATCTATCTATCTATCTATCTATCTATCTATCTATCTCTATCTATCTATCTATCTATCTATCTATCTATCTATCTATCTATCATCTATCTGTCTATCTATCTATCATCTATCTATCTATCATCTATCTGTCTATCTATCTATCTGTCTATCATCTATATATCTATCTAATCTATCTATCATCTATCTATCTATCTATCTATCTATCTATCTATCTATCTATCTATCTATCTATCATCTATCTATCTATCTATCTATCTATCTATCTATCTATCTATCTATCTATCTCACACAGCTATCTATTTATCTATCATCTGTCTGTCTGTCTATCTATCTATCTATCTATCTATCTATCTATCTATCTATCTATCTATCTATCTATCTATTGCTATCATCTCTACCTCTCTTTACCTCTCTCTCACTATCTTTTTTATATCTTCACTCAATCACTCACTCACTCACTCACTCATTCACTCTGTCTGTCTGTCTGTCTATCTATCTATCTATCTATCTATCTATCTATCTATCTATCTATCTATCTATCTATCTATCTATCTATCTATCTTCCATCTACTTGCTCATGTCATCTCTCTCTCTCTCTCTCTCTCTCTGTCTCTCTCTCTCTCTCTGTCTCTCTCTGTCTCTCTCTCTGTCTCTCTCTCTCTGTCTCTCTCTCTCTCTCTCTCTCTCTCTCTCTCTGTGTCTTATTCAAAATTTCAAAAAGATCATAAACTAAGACAAAAAGGAGACCACAAAGAAAGATTAGAAGCAAGGAAGAAAAACAAGAGAAAGAATTCACAGAAATACAAAGAAGCTCCCAATTTCCTCTGCAGCAAATAGAAGCATGGTTACAAAATTATCTCTTACTCTATGATTGCAAAAACAGAGAACTGTTTGAAGCTTCAAAACCACAATCATAAGTGCATTTCCCCCCCCCACCCACACAGTTTTATGCAAAAAGCCTACAAGGGGTTTCCAGTTAACCATCAATGTCAATATTGTCTTTTCTCTGATGAAATAAGTTAATTGGGCCAGCTGGGCAAACTCCATCCTCTTCACCACCGATCCCTCCTTTGGGGATAGTTGAACCTTTCCAGATTTGAGCATAGAATAGTCTGGAAAAACACAATAATACTCCATAAGCCATACAGTGGTTGTTTTTATATGATACAAGGTGTCAGCGTTCCAAATAGCATCAGCATCCAAGGCAAAGAATTGCTCCAAGTTCCAATTTATGAAGAGAGCCATGTTAGCACATCTGGGAAAACCTGAATCTGAAAGCTTCCAGGTTTTTCCACCCAGTTGAAAGTTCAAGATCTTGCCCCCCCCCCCCCACCCACAAGTCCATCACATGGTCCAATCTTCCAATCTGGAAGTTTTAAAGAAGAGATTGGACAACCATTTGTCTGAAAGTGTATAAGGTCTTGTGCTTCAGCAGGGGGTTGGATAGATGGCCTCCAAGGTCCCTTCCAACGTTGTTGTTCTATGTTATTCTAAAAGTAACGTTAATTCAATGCCCCTTGGATGCTATTCTTCTCTCTATTTAAGCATTTCTCATTCCTATCACCATAAGCATGAAACTTGGAGAAAGTTGTCCAAGAGCTGAACAGAAAGACTTAAGAATAGCAATAGTTATTTAGCTTAGGTAGTCCAGGTGCATCTCATGCCTGATCCTTACTTAATAACCTAGATCTGGTTGCTATTCTCATGAAATGCAGTGTTAACATTCTGAATGGTTAGTGGTAGGTGGGAACGGACGTTGCTATCTGGAGCTGGACTGCTCAAACCTTCTATCTAAGGTGGATAAGGAAACCCCATAACAGGAGTCTTTAAGATCTGAGTCATTGGGTCTTCTCACCATGTCTGTCAGGGTTCCAAATCCATCCAAAAATAAATCAGAGTCCAAGGCAAAGTATTGCTCAAATTTCCAATTTATGAAGAGAGCCATGTTGGCACATCTGGGAAAACCCAAATATGAAAGCTTCCCAGTTTTCCCCACCCAGTTGAAAGATCAAGATCTTGCCCCCACACCCACCAGTCCATCACATGGTCCAATCTTCCACTGCCATGCTGGCAGCTTCCACCCATCCAGTTCCGGTCAGGTGCAGAGTTGCAGAGATAAAGGATGACCTTGGCTTTCTAGAAAGAATTTCGTTATGGCTACATATCATATAACTCCTTACGATCCCCCTTCCCATTTTCCCACAATAGAAAATGCACAGTAGAATAATAGAAAGTGTGGCAGGGACAAAGATCCAATAGAAAAGATGGCTGCAGGCCGGACAGAAGGTGCATTAAAGGAGTAACATACACCGGTTAGTATGGGGCCCCTATGCTTGTGGGGCCCAGGGGCAAGTGCCCATCAGGCCCATGCATTAAGACCACCCTGCCCCACCCAGGTGAAACACAACCCTCAATGAAATCGAGTTTGACACCCCTGTTCTAGGATTTGGCAGTGCTATTTCTCCCAAAATGCAATTTGATTTCACGGCCACTAGAGGGCAATCTTGGCTCAGGAATCTCCCATGAAAGTTTATCTCCCCCCCCCCCCCTTTAAGTAGTCTTATTACTCAAATTCTTAGCCTAGTAAAACAAGGCAGAATTTCTTATGTTTCGTGTCCGACAAGACAGAGGAACGATATATATCCAAGATCAAGAGAAGGGGAAACATGCTTTGGAACTTCTCATTTAAGAGATATTGGGCTGGGCCCTACCAATTATTTAGTAGCCATAGCACTTATATATCGCTTCATAGTCCTTTTACAGCCCTCTCTAAGCGGTTTACAGAGTCAGCCTATGGCCCCCATCAATCCGGGTCCTTAAAGCTGCTTTTGAAAAAGTTCCTTTTTAATGAAAGAAGTCGAGACTTTGGAAAAAGAGCAGAGAAGAGCAACTAAGAGCCTGGAGACTAAAACATAGGAAGAACGGTTGCAGGATTTGGGGTAGCCTAGAGAAAAGAAGGGCTAGGGGTGACATGATAGCAGTTTTCCAGTATTTGAGGGGCCGCCAGAAAAAAAAAGAGGGGGTCAATTTATTTTTCAAAGCACCAGAAGGCAAGCCCAGAAACGATGGAGGGAAACTAACCAAGGAGAGAAGCAACCTGGAATTGAGGAGATACTTCCTAACGGTGAGGACAATTAGCCAGTGGAACGGCTTGCCTCCAGAAGTTGTGAGTGCTCCATCCCTGGAAGCTTTTAAGAAGAGGCTGGACAGTCACTCATGTGAAATGGTGTCGTATTTCTTGCTGGAGGAGGGGGTTGGACTAGAAGACCTCCAAGGTCCCATCCGGCTCTATTCTGATTCAAAGCAGTTGCAAAAGAGCCTCCGCTCCCCCCCCCCCCAATCACATAATTTAAATAGACCTCTTCCTCTGTAGGAAGCTAGCACCCTCCCCTCCCCTAGGAGAATGAGATATTTTAGGAAATATTAAAAGAGCAGAATATTTTCCCTAAAAGGGAGGCAGAAACGCAGCTCCCCCGTCTCCACCTCTGTCAATGGGCCATTAAGGCCTGAGCCAGTCAATTCTGCATAACAAAGATCTCTCTCCTTCAGGCAGAGCCATAGTAAGGATCAGTGGTGGGTTCCTCTCCCCGTTGCTACCAGTACGGTGCTCATGCGGCCGCACTCCACTGCCCCTGTGACACCCAGCTGCTTGTCGGAGCTTGCGGAGGCAACGCATGGTGTGCGCGTATGAGCAATTGGCCATTTGCTTTAAAAACCGGTATAGAATGTGCGTGGGCAGGTGGGCCAAACGAGCCACCATATTCATATGCTGTTAGCTGCTCCCAACTACTACCTGTACACCGGTACCGGGCCATACCGGCTGAAACCCTCCCCTGGTAGGGATTCCCCAAAGCCCTCCGCCCATCTTACCCCATGGCACCTGAGAAGGTTACATCACCCAGCAAGACTCAACCAAGCTTGGGACTCAGGACAGCCGACAGAGTTGCCCCTGCATGGCCCCATGGGAGTCTGACAACCAATCAGAATACAAGCTCAAATTCAAAAGCCCAGAGAGGGCATAAAACTGAGGCACTCTCAGCATCTCTGCCCCTTTTTTTCCTTCACCCAACATCTTCAAGGCATGTGATCCTGTCCACCATTAAACCATCTTTCCAAGCAGCCTCCATGTTTCCAGTGTCTTTTTCTCCACTTGGAACTGAACCCAGAGGGACATTTCTTCCAACACGCAAACATCCCAAAAGGATGACCAGAGAGATCCATCCAGGGTTAAGCTTCTATTCCAAATCATGTTGGAAGAGGAAGAGGAAAAAAAAGTTGGAGAAGAAGTTTTGTCCTCCTCCCCCCCTTCTTCTTCTTCTTCTTCTTCTTCTTCTTCTTCTTCTTCTTCTTCTTCTTCTTCTTCTTCTTCTTCTTCTTCTTCTTCTTCTTCTTCTTCTCCTTCTCCTTCTCCTTCTCCTTCTCCTCCTTCTCCTTCTCCTTCTCCTTCTTTTTCTCCTCCTTCTCCTCCTCCTCCTTTTCTGTATGGCCCAATGGAGTTGCTGTTTTCTCAGCTTTCTCAGGTGGAGACCGGAAACTGATGGAGATACTGCTCTGCAAAGCTGATGAAGACTGTGCTCCTCTTTCTCACATTCTAGAAATGGCAAGAGGGAAGAAACATCAAAAAAGCACAATAAAGAATGTTATTTCTGCGCCAACTCAGGAAGCTCAAACTGCCCAAGGAGCTGCTGATTCTGTTCTACAAAGGAATCATTGAGTCTGTCATCTCCACCTCCGTGACTGTCTGGTTTGGCTCTGCAACCCAACAAGACAGACACGGACTTCAGAGGATAATCAGAACTGCAGAAAAAAAAACAATTACTACCAACCTGCCTTCCATTGAGGACCTGTATATTGCACAAGTCAAAAAGAGGGCTGTGAAAATAACTACAGACCCCTCACATCCTGTACATAACCTATTTCAACTTCTACCCTCAAAATGACAGTATAGGGTACTGCACACCAAGGCAACTAGACACAAGTACAGTTTTTTCCCAAATGCCATCACTCTGCTAAACAACTAATTCCCACAACACTGTCAATCATTTATTAAGACTGTATTACTATTATTCTTCTCTTCTTTCCTAGTATCTATCTCTCCCCACTTATGACTATAACCAAGTTGCTTGTATCTTTCAATTTATATTGTTTTTATTTGTTTCCTTATACGATTTGATTGCTTATTAGTAACCTATGACTATCATTAAGTGTTGTATCTTTTTATTCTTGATGAATGTATTTTATGCTCTTACGTACACTGAAAGCATATGCACCAAAGACAAATTCCTTGTGTGTCCAATCACAATTGGCCAATAAAGCATTCTATTCTATTCTATTCTATTCTATTCTATTCTATTCTATTCTATTCTATTCTATTCTATTCTATTCTATTCTACTCTACTCTACTCTACTCTACTCTACTCTACTCTATTCTACTCTACTCTACTCTACTCTATTCTATTCTATTCTATTCTACTCTACTCTACTCTATTATCTTCTGTTCTATTCTACTCTACTCTACTCAACTCTACTCTATTCAATTATCTTCTGTTCTACTCTACTCTACTCTACTCTACTCTACTCTACTCTACTCTATTATCTTCTATTCTATTCTACTCTACTCTACTCTACTCTATTATCATCTATTCTATTCTATTCTATTTCAGAGTTGCACTTTGAACTGGTAATCAAATATTCTCAAGTTGGTCCTGCCAAATATACAGAAGATCTCAAAATGCTAGAGTTTTGTGACATGTTTCTTAATGAGAGGTGGGGTGGGGGACCAATAAATTAGATTGGAGAGAACATCCACACACAGAGAGAGAAAAAATTCTACTCCAAGATGCAATTTCTCCAATAGGCCTGCCAAAAAAATGGGCAGGCTAGCCAATGCATGTAATGTTTTGTCTCTGCTTAAGCTTAAAAACATTGTGTTAGTTTAGTATCTTTCAAGAACAGGATCCTGCTGTCCACGGATCAGATAGACATCTCAGATAGACTCACCACGAGGACATGAACTTGCCACAGCAGGAAGAATCACACTTCATTATTTCAGTCTTGAAAAAGTCTCAGCCATTTTAAGATGGGTGGGCTTCAATTCCCAGAATTCCCCAGCCAGCCCATTCACAGGCCCGCTGGCTGGGAAATTCTGGGAGTTGAAGTCCACCTATCTTAAAATAGCTAAGGTTGAGAAAGAGTGGAATAAGCCATAATTCCTGTGTTGCAACAGAGGCTACAGGAGTGGCCAAAATTGTGGAAACCTGTTGGGAAAAGTGTATATTTTTGAGGTTTGATGGCTAATACCACCACTTTTTTCTTTGAGTTTCAAGATAATCATATTCCACTGCTGGAATGGTCTGAGAATATCCCAGACCGTAACCCAATTGAAAATCTATGGAGTCGATTAAAGAAACTTGCTAGTCAAAAGCGACCCAGCAATAAAACCCAGTCAATAGAAGCAATCATTCAATCTTGGTTTCACATTATAACAGCTGCAGAACTAAAAGACTTGGTTCACTCCATGGGAAGGCCATAATTCATGCTAAAGGTTAACCAGCTAAGTGTTAAATGACATGGTGAAAAATTTTGTATATCTCATTTTTTTTCCATGGCGATAATTTTTATATATCTTGTTTCACTTTTCTTCTCTATAACTGCTATTCTAATAGCAAATCATCGATAAAAAGCTATTGCATTATATTCTTGATTAAATTATCTTTCCGTTGATATATAATTTTATGGTACTACTGCCCCCAAAAAGTGGCGTTAATAGCTAGTTTTAGAAAATACACTTTTCTCAAAAGGTTTCCACAATTTTGGCTACTACTGTCATTGTAAGTTACCCATCTATCTGAAAAGACATAGACGAGTTACTATTGTACCATCAGAAATTATTTGAAAACTACAGATATCCTCGAGTTACAGCCCTAATGGAGCTTCCCCATCACAGTTGTAACATGACAGTCATAAAGAAACCCAGGCTTAATATCTGTAAATGTAGCCTGAAATGCAGTCACATGACACAAAGGGGTTAGAACTTCAAATCCAGGCTGCAATTACCCCCAGGTAAGTAGGTCCTCAGAACTAGGAACGATTAAAGTATTAAAGTGGGCAAGAGAGGATGGATAGATGATTTTTCTTTCTTGTTGTTCTGTTGTGCTTTTCTTTTTCTCTGCTTTCTTTTCTAGGCAGGTGACATGATCAAAAGGTAGGAATAGAAAGAAAACATCTTTCAATAAAAGGGTGACATGATTAAAAGTTAGAATGAGAGATAGAAATAAGAGAAAGGGGGAATATTAGTGTATACCTTTTTACACAATAAAATAAAAACAACAGCAAGAGAAAAATTAAATAATGATAGATGATAATTTAATATAAATGTGCATTACTATTAGAAATATATGTTGGTTGAATGTAATAACTATAATTAAGTTTTGTGTGTGTGTATGTGTGTGTGTGTGTGTGTACGCTGGTCTTGTTGTATTCGGGTCTTTTCCCTTGTAAGATTGAGTTTGTCTTGGAAATGTTTCAGCGAGGTCTCATTCGCCATCTTCAGGAGAGTGAAAATTTTCACACCTGTGAAAATCTAGGAAAACATATATATATACATACATACATACATACATACATACATACACACACACACACACACACACACACACACACACACACATGTGGGGGGGGGAAAACTATGAACAATTGCTAAACAACCAGTTGTAAGTCAATAAACAAGAAATATTAAATAAGGCATACTCCAATATTAAATGACGTATATATTGTACTTGGGCTGCAAAACCTGAAATGACCACTTGATGGTAGCAAAGGATTTTTAAGAACCTCATTGCTGCCCTCTATCAGTTGTCCAAGGTCTTTGCAAGCCAGATATGGTGATCCTATTTGTACATCAAGATGCTAACAATTCTGGCAAGCCAGATGATTTTTTCCCTTCCTTATGTCTAATGAAAATCTAATGATGGTTGGATAATACAGTTCTGTGTTCTTACACTTTGTGTGTGTCTCTGCAGGCCATACAGATGTGTCCGTTATATGCCCAGAAAAGCCAAGCCAGAGGTTGTGACTATGCATATCAAAACATCATTTTGACTTTGTTGAGCCTTGTTATGGGCATCTCTGCAAAGCTCATACATAAATAAGATTAAACCATAAAAACATATTATATATTTATCTGTGCTACTGTTCTGACCGAGGCTTCCCAAGAGTATGAAGCAAACTCTTTGTCTTGACAAAAAAACCTGTTTATTAATTTGCTGTGAATTCTGTTCATTCACATCCAGCAAAGTCTTTCAAGGGAGGATTTATGGTCACAGACCTTATCTGGCTTGGAGAACTGCCAGGCCGGGATCTGCAAAACTTGGCAAGGAGTCTCAGAAAGTCACAAACCAATTAAGCGAATTAATTGTCTCCTGCAAACTCCACTCCTCTTTTATTTCCAGTGGGAGAGACCATTCATTGTCCACCTGTGGCCTTACTCCCAAGTGGACCCCTGTTCTTTAGCTGTTTCCTTCGTCTGGCAGCTCTGCGCATGCGCACACTGGGAACAGGCTCCAGCTGTTCTTCTGCCCCACTGATCTCCGACTCCGAAGGCAGCTGATAACTGTCAGACGGCCCTGGCCCCCTCTCTGCCTCTGACCCAGAGCCCTCCTCAGAGCCTTCCCCAGACTCCAGGACTGGCCCATGTTCCTCCCTAACCTTCTCACTGTCCGAATCTGCTGCCAGCTCCACTGGTGGGCCACAACAGCTACAAGGCTCATTTGGTCCAGTGGGTGAAGGCACCAGGTTAGAAATCAGTAGACCGTAAGTTCTAGTCCTGCCTTAAGCACAAAAGCCAGCCTGTCATTCACTCTTAGCCCGAGGAAGGAGGCAATGGCAACTCACTTCTGAAAAACCGTGCCAAGAAAACCTACCCAGGTAGTTGCCAGCTATCATTATGAAGTTGACACACACGAAGCCCCCCCCCCCAAAACCCCAAAACTTCGGATTGTTTTCGCTGTAAAAATAGATTGAAACCCTTGCGTGAAAATTCACCCTGCAGCTCCCAGTGGAACGAACAAGCCCAACTCTTGCAGTCAACGGGCCCTCTGGCCCTTTTACCTCCTGTAGGGAGAGCAGAATTAAAAACACTGGCCCATTTTCCTTCTACTGTAATTAACTAAAGAGAGTGCGGCACTGCCAGATGTATTTTTTAAAAAATATATATTCTTTTTGGCAGGTTCACCAGCTGGAAGATAGAAAGCATCTACTGTGCACACAGAGAAAAAGCTTGCCAAAAATGTGCAGGTGGGGAAATAGTTGAGGACTGGTGCTGTAATCCGATTCACTCCCAGCTTTAGAAGCTGAAAGACCAAGCAACTGCTCTGGGTTTAACCCTGGGAGTGTGACCTCACAACGGATAGTCCTCGTCTCACAACTGTTTGTTTAGTTCAAAGTTACAACGGCACTGAAATCTCAAGGATGCTTTCCCCCGTCTCCCCCAAGAAGCAACTGGACTTTCTGGTTTTTCTTTGAAGACGTTTTGCTTCTCATCCAAGAAGCTTCTTCAGCTCTGACTGGATGGCGGGGGAATGGAAGGATTTATACTCCTTGCAGACAGCTGGTCATTTGCATCCTTTTAGAGGGTCGTTGAGGCCATTTGAAGGATAATCTGTGTCCTTATTTGTCCCAAAGGTGCTTTTTCAAGAGGCAACTGGACTTTCTGGTTTTTTCTTTGAAGACCTTTAGCTGCTCATTCCAAGAAGCTTCTTCAGCTCTGACTGGATGGTGAAGAATGGAAGGATTTATACTCCTTGCAGACAGCTGGTCATTTGCATCCTTTTAGAGAGTCCTTGAGGCCACCTGGAGGTTTATTTGTGTCCTCATGGTCACCTGAGTAGTGCAATGAGTGTGGAGCCTTAGAACTGATGAATGGACTGGAGATTGATGATGTCGTATCCTTCCCCCTCTGGAGTATGAATCCTTCCATCCCCCACCATCCAGTCAGAGCTGAAGAAGCTTCTTGGATGAGAAGGGAAATGTCTTCAAGGAAAAACCCAAGAAAGTCCAGTTGCCTCTTGAAAAAGCACCTTTGGGACAACCGTGACCTGGATGAGTGAGAACCTCTACAGACTTTTAGCTATACAATTTGGGATGGACACCTTTGGAATGGTGTGGGAGAAGGAATGGATTTCCAGAGAGAAAAATTGCAGGCTACAGGAACCATTTTCACCATTCAGGTGACCCTGAGGACACAGATAAAACCTCCAAGTGCTTCTTAGACCCTCTAAAAGGATGCAAATGACCAGCTGTCTGCAAGGAATATAAATCCTTCCCTTCCCCCCTGTCCTGTCAGAGCTGAAGAAGCTTCTTGGATGAGAAGCGAAACATCTTCAAAAGAAAAAAAAAACAAGAAAGTCCAGTTGGCTCCTGAAAAAACGCACCTTTGGTTCAGGCTGATGATTTCTCCTAACTCTTCCCTGGTCCTCTGTTGAGCTTGAGGTGCCATGTTTCCCTGCTTGCATTGTTGGCCCTTCCCTTTTAAAAAGGAGCAGAGAAAGAGAGCGATAAAAAGACTGTTTTGTGGCAACCAGTTGAACTGTTTTGAAGTAGCCAAGGAACTCCAAGTCAAAGGAAGAAAGATGAGCGTGGGCCAAGGGAGGATGCTTGGCTTCCTGCTGATCTTTGCATTCCCCAGCTGACCACCTAGAAGAAGAGCCGCTCTGGCATTCTCCGTGTGTGGAGGAAGGCGTTGGAAAAGATAATCATGACCCATGTTGAATAAGGTTCTCAGGAGGAAGAAGAAATCGTATCGGCAAGGAAGAACCTTAAATATCAGAAGGGGGAAACACACCCCGTTTTGTAGGCCAACATTCTGCTTGCACATGTGTATCATTTGCAAAAGAAACTACAAGACAAGACCCTTTGAGCCAAGATGGGGTGGAGATGGGAAGTTTCGAGAAAACATTAATCTTGGCCCTTTTTCGTTGCACAAAGGTTGAGAAAAGGTTTGGTTACTCTGAATTGACTCCTGAACATCTCCATCATCCAACTCTCAAAAGAATGGTTCAAGGTCAGAGCAACCGTCATAAATATTGCCAAGCATCCGAATGTACCATATTTTTCGCTCCATAAGATGCACCTGACCGTAAGACGCATTCCTGTTTTCGGCTTTCACACACCCCATTTTCAGCCTCTGAGAAAGTCCTGCACAAAGGCCAAAAATGGGACGTGCAGAGTCCGAAATTTGGGTGTGCAGAGGTCTAAAATGGGATGCACAGAGGCCAAAAATGGAGCATGCAAAGTGTTAGATACTTGCTCTAACTACAGTGGTTTCCACCAAGGTCCTCTGTTCCGGCGGGAACAGAGGTTTAATCCTATTGGTCGAAGGGTCTGACAGCTCCCTATAAAAGGGCTGCTGTCAGACTCAACCTTCACTGGATTGTTCTCACTTCTTGTATTGAGTAAAGAGCTGTTGTTACCGTTAAGCCTGTGTGTGCCTATCCATTACCCAATCTAACACAAAGGCTGAAAGTGGGGTGTGTGGAAGCCGAAAATGGGACGCACAGAGGCCAAAAATGGGGCAGGCGGAGGCTGAAAATGGGGCATGCAGAGGCTGAAAATGGGGTGTGTGTAAGCCAAAAATGGGGTGCACAGAGGTAAAAAATGGGATGCACAGAGGCTGAAAATGGGGCGTGGTGGAAGTCATAAATGGAGCATGTGGAGGCCAAAAATGGGAAGTGCAGAGGCCAAAAATGGGATGTGTGAAGTCCGAAAATGGGGTATGCGGAAGCCGAAAACAGCTGAAAGATGGGAGCCGGTGGATGGGCAGGGCTTTGGCAATATTCGCTCCATTAGACACACAGACATTTCCACTCACTTTTGGGAGACAAAAAAAGTGTGTCTTATGGAACGAAAAATCCAGTAACTCACAACACCATGGGATGCTGCAATGGGCATAAATGTGAGAAAGGATTATAGGTCACTTTTTTTCAGTTCCGTAGTCACTTCGAAGCGAACAATTGTCAGTCAAGGGACAATACAATACAATAGCAGAGTTGGAAGGGACCTTGGAGGTCTTCTAGTCCAACCCCCTGCCTAGGCAGGAAACCCTACACCATTTCAGACAAATGGCTATCCAACATCTTCTTATAAACTTCCAGTGTTGGAGCATTCACAACTTCTGGAGGCAACTTCTGTTCCACTGATTAATTGTTCTCACTGTCAGGAAGTTTCTCCTCAGTTCTAAGTTGCTTTTCTCCTTGATTAGTTTCCACCCATTGCTTCTTGTCCTGCCCTCGGGTGCTTTGGAGAATAGTTTGACTCCCTCTTCTTTGTGGCAACCCCTGAGATATTGGGACACTGCTATCATGTCTCCCCTAGTCCTTCTTTTCTCCAAACTAGCCAAACCCAAATCCTGCAACTGTTCCTCATATGTCTCCAGGCCTTTGATCATCTTAGTTGCTCTTTTTTTGCACTTTTTCACAGGTCTCAACATCTTTTTTTATAATGTGGTGACCAAAATTGGTTGCAGTATTCCAAGCGTGGTTTTACTAAGATTTTATAAAGCGGTACTAATACTTCACGAGATTTTGGTTCAGTGCCTCTGTTTATACAACCGAGGAGTGTATTCACTTTTTCGGCTGTTGCTGCATATGCCTAGTTCATGTTTAAGCGATCGTCAACTAAGACTCCAAGATCTCCCTTGTGGAGATTAATACTATGAAATAATCTCAGAGAACACCAGGTAACATGAGATTAGCAGAAATCTGGAAGGCTGTATTGACATGTTAAGACTTCCTTGTTCCTTGTGAAATGCATCAGGAAAGAGATCCGGGATCTTTAGGTCAATATTCAGACTGTTAGAGAGTCGGATAAGGAGGCCTTTGGAATTGGATCTGGAATTATAATTGTTGCAGAGACATCCCCTGGCTGCTTGCTGGCAGGATCATCAATGCAGACAAAGTTGGCAGGACCAACTGATCATTTTCATGACTTTAGCAAATGAGAACTCGAGAATAAGAAGAACTGAACCATTTACGCTGCGCACAGAAACTTGCAATGAGTTTTGCAGAACTGCTGACAAAAGCTAAGTTTACAGTGACAAAATCAGAAGACTCTTCCAAGGATGCCCATATTCTTTCTTCTTCTTCTTCTTCTTCTTCTTCTTCTTCTTCTTCTTCTTCTTCTTCTTCTTCTTCTTCTTCTTCTTCTTCTTCTTCTTCTTCTTCTTCTTCTTCTTCTTATTATTATTATTATTATTATTATTATTATTATTATTATTATTATTATTCACATCTATACTATTACATAGCCAACATCATATTGTATTATTAAATGTTTACATCAATTCATCTTGCCATCAACTCCCAAAAACAATTATTGGCTCTTCTGCTCTCCATACACCATATTTGTACCCTATCCATCACTTTCTTCTCCCTCTCTCCTTCTCCTCCCTCTCTCCTTTCTTCCCTCTGTTGTCCTTCTCTTCTCTACTTCCCCTTCCTCTTTCCTTCTCCTCTCTCCCCTTTCCACTCCTTCTTTCTCTCCTCCTCTTCCTCCCCTACCCTCTCTCCTATCCCTCTCTTCTTTGCTTACCTCTGTCCCCTCTACTTCACACTCTTCATCTCATTTATTTGGTGCATTTCAGCTTCTGAGCGAGCTTCATTTTATGTTGATGGTATTTATAATCCCTTTTCGATATACATATTTAATTTTAACATATATCTTTGTCCTTCTTTTTTTTTAAAAGAGAGAAAACGAAGTATACATATATAGTCTATTCTTTTAAAACGCCCGTATTATTGAGTGTCATCAGATTGTTACCTACAAATCTCTAGTTATTGCTCTTGGTGGGATGGGGTTATGTTTATTTTGGCTTGTTTTTTCTTTAAATGTCTGCATAAATGTATTGCACTTTTGTTCACTGGAATGTTTGAATAAAGTGCTTCCTTAAAAAATAAAAAAGATCTGTTCTGAAAAATGATAAACATTTCTTAGCACCTTTGCAAGTGGGCAGCATTACACCTAGTCCTCGGCTTAGAACCATAACTGAGCCCAGGTTGCTAAGTGAGACATTTGTTCAGTGAGTTTTGCCCCATTCGACGACCTTTCTTGCCACAGTTGTTAAGGGAATCTGGTTCCCCCCTTGATTTTGCTCGTCAGAAATTTGCAAAAAAGGTAATTGCATGACCCCAGGACACTGCAGCCATCATAAACATGAGTTGATTGGCCAGCGTCTGAATTTTGATCAGGCGCCCATGGGGATGCTGCAAGGGTCGTAAGTGTGAAAAATGGTCATAAGTGACTTTTTCCCCATGCCGTTGTAACTTCAAACAGCATGAAACTACTTATGTTCTTTTCTTTAAACAAAGTGGCCCATTTTGCCATTTCAGCCATCTAAAATGGCAAAATGTGTTTTCTGAGTTTTGTGTTGATCGCTCCCCCTAGTTTTGCAGGGATCGATGCGTGGCAATGGCTAATCTTTTTGTCTTGGCATGCCAAAACTGCTCGTGTGTGTGCCCACACCCACAATACAATGTGCCCTGCCCCCCTGCCCCCATGCATACATGTGACTTCCCCCCCCACCCAGTTTTGGGCCTAGCAGGACTCCCGGAAGCCTCGGGAAACCAAAAACAGGGTGCAGAGGGCCGCCACATCCCCTGCGCTCCCTCATCCCAGGGGTGGGTTCCTGCCAGTTCTAACCTCTCCTGTAGAAGAGGTTCCACAAATCTACCATGCCGTTTAGAACCGGTTCCAGCTCCCTCCCCCCACCCGTCCGCACATCATCAAGATGAAGAGCGAGAGGAGGAATTCTGGGAGTTGAAGTCCACAAGTCTTAAAGCTGTCAAGTTTGAACACCCCTGGGGTTTTTTTTCCTAAAGGGTTAGGGGTGCAAGGGTCTTGTAACTTGACAGCTTTAAGACTTGCGTGCGTCAAATGCCAGAGTTTCTGGGCCAACATTTTGGTTGCTAAGCAAGAGTGTTGTTAAGTGAGTTTCACCACATTTTACAAGTTGGCCACTCCCACCTGGTCATATGACTGCCAAGCCACTCCCACCCAGTCACATGGCCGGCAAGCCACTCCTACAAAGCAGGCCACACCTACAGAAGAGGTTCTAAAAATTTTTGAAACCCACCACTCCCTCACCCCCATGCATGTAGACGCAAACCAGTGGTGGGTTGCAGGCAGTATACCCCTGTACAGGCGTACCGGAGCTTGCCCGGAGCACCGGATACCATTCCAGTAAGGTGCTCTGGAGGGCCCACCCACCCGCTCGAGAGCTCCTTACCAGTCTTTTAAATCTTCGGTACATCCGCGCAAGTACACGGCGCATACAGCAGCTGTGTGACACTCCGCTGAGTAGTTGGAGCATCACGGAGGCTCGCAGAAGCGGTAAGATGCATGTGGACAGCGCTGGGCCCGTTCTAACAGTACCGGTTGGAACGGGATCCGGAATCCACCACTGACGCAACCCCCCTGCCCCCCACACATGTAGAGGCGTCTCCCGCATGCATGGCAGAGACCTGAATGTCAGCTGGCTGGTGAGAGGTGTGTAGGCATGTGCAGTAGAGCTGAACTGGGCAATGGCTTCTCGTGCCCATAGAGAGGGCTCCGTGTGCCACCTGTGCCACGCAGGTCATAAGTTTGCCATCACAGCCCTAGCAAATGACCCCCAACTATTTTGACTTCTCCCAAAAGGGAAGCTTGGATGCAAATCAGTTTTTCTTGCGTCTCGCCGGGTCCCATAAAAATGCCTTGTTCATTGCAAGCAATGAACAAGCGCTGATCTCGTAGGTCTCGGGGAGAGATTCCAAGCCAAAACAAACCAGGCTGAATGTAAAACCAATTTTTCTCCATCTGATTCGCCCTTCATCAGCCGTTCTTTGATAGCAAAAGGGGGGAGGAGGAGGGGAGAACACACAGGGCGTATTCACAGCCTCTCTTCGTTTCTCTGGCTCTTTAGTCACGATTCCTGATTCCGTGCCATTCAGACTCTCTTTTTCCTAACGGGTAGCCTGGATTTCCCATGCCTAGATCGTTATCTTCCGTGGACATTTGGGTAATTAGTCCTGACGAGGTCAACAGCCCCACCTCCCACCTCCCTCCTTGCATTGACAGGCGGTGCTCAAAGGTTTCGGCAGCCCAGCCCCAAAAACATCTCTGATGACCTCAGCAAAATGTCAGCTTTTTGGCTCTGAGTCAGCTGAACCAGAGGAGTGTCCAGTACCAGCAGACGGACAGCGGAGACTTTCCCATTGTCTAGCAACATGCTGTGTTTGGGCCCATCTTGGCAGGGAAGTGGAGATTACTAATAGGGATTTTCCATCTCGGGGTGGAGGTGAACTGTCGCCCGCAGCAGAATTTCAAGTTTGGGTCTGCTCATCAGCCTCTCTCATTGTTTGCCTGACTTCATTGTTACGAAGACGTCTTCCTAATCCCCTGGTCCAAGCACAACAACAGCAAAAAAACAAACAAACCCACAACTCTTCCATAACACTAGTTTAAGTTAAAAGGCTGGAGCTGGTGGGAAAGTTGAGTTCACATGACTTTTTGCTCCCGAAGCTGATGGAACAGAAGGAAAAAAAAAAAAAAAGCAGAGGGAATTCGGAAACAGTTCGGCTGTCGTAAGGAAGTTGCCCCGTTGCGTCTGCCTCGTGTGAAGTCAGCATTATTGGGCATGCATTGTGCCATCGTCCTTGTCTCTTTGCTAGCTGAGCTGAGGTTGGTTGTAAAATAGCTTCCCTATCTGTTCTTATCGCTTGTTTATTTTTAAATTTATCAGGTTGTGGTGCCTTCCCTTTGCTCCACTTTGCATAAGGTTGTTAGGTTGCAGCTGACATGACAGTAAGTTTAATCTCGCAGAAATGACCCCGGCTTCTTTAGGATGGTTATCTAAAAAAAATTGGACCTAAAGGGCCGGAATGAACACTAGAGGAGGGTTATGTGCGAAGTCCTTCATTGGGGGGAGGGGAAGTACTCTGAAAACCAAGATAGAGGTATTACATTGGCTGGTTGATGATAGGTCTTGGGGAAAAGATCTGAGAACAGAGGTTTGATCTTAAGCAGAAAAAAAAATCTGCACTTCTTTACAGGTGGTCTTTGACTTACAGCCATTTGTTTAGGGACTAGAAGTGTCTGAAAAAAGTGACTTATGAGTGTCCTAAAGGTGCTTTCCTAACAGGTAACTGGACTTTCTTGTTTTTTTTCCCTTTGAAAATGTTTCATTTCTCATCCAAGAAGCTTCTTCTGTTCTAACTGAAGTTAGAAGGTTCCTTCCCTTTCTTCTTCCTTTTCCTCTTCCTCTTACCTTCCTTTCCCTCTTCCCTTCCCTTCCTTTCCCTTCCCTTCCCCCTTTCCTCCCTTCCCTCCCCTTTCCTCTTCCATTCTCTCTTCCCTCTTTCCTTCCCTTCTCTTCCCCATTCCCTTCCCCCTTCCCTTCCCTTCCCTTCCCTTCCCTTCCCTTCCCTTCCTTTTCCTCTTCCCTTCCCTTCCCTTCCCTTCCTTTTCCTCTTCCCTTCCCTTCCCTTTTCCCTTCCCTCTTCTCTTCCCTTTCATCTTTCCTTCTCTCTTCCCTTCCCAAACCAAAAATCTCTGATTCAGGAATGCAGATATTCCCAGTTGCAACTGGGAGTAGCTACCATATCTCCATACTTTGAACCAGCCATATTGGGTAGGGAAGAGCTGAGACACCACTCCATTATGTGTTCACATCAATTATATAAATATTACACATAGAGGCATCATCTTCATCCAACATATCTCACTCCTAGATCTACTCCCAGCCAGGGGCAATCACAAAAGGAGATCAAATTGATCAAGATGGAAGCTGGACTTGTGCCACTGAAGAGGCGGGCGTGCCCATGGCACAATCATTGCTTCCATCTTGACTCCTTTCACAAACTCCACACTTACTATATCTCTACTTACTATACACTTCATTTTTTATGGCCGCTAGTTGAAAATGAATACATTTTAGTCAACTTACAATTAGCAGGAATGAGCACTTGTTCTTTTCCCAATTGACAATGGTTATTTTGTTTTTGCTGTCGTTCTAATTCTCACCACTGGGGTAATGTTAAACCTGACACACAGTTCCCTTATGTGAATAACTCAACTTCTTTGTTTGCATTAGAAGTAATATTTGTTAAGTAAGTAAGTAAGCTCCCTGTTAGGAGAGCGAGTGTGCAGAGAAGCGTAATGAGAATGGTACGGAAGAACACGGACAAACCAGCATACAGGGACACCGAATAGTATAAAATATAGTAGTTTACTATGTGGAAATATAGAGGTATTCAGAGTTCAATTTACAGTCCAAGTCATACATGGTTCAGTCAGTCAGTTATCAATGTTCTCAGTTAAGGAATGATCCTTCGAACACAATCCAATATCAAATAATCAGTTTAGGCTAACAGTAGCAAAAACACAGTAACTCACGATACATCCACCGATCAGCGTCTAACAAACAGAGAGCTAACAGTCATTCTAGCTCCCTCTTGTGGCTGTTTGAGGTAACAGCAACCAATCACATTAAAGCAGTACTTAAAGAAACAGTACTACCATTCTGGTTTATATATTGCTGACCCAACTGTTAGCTTACATTCCTAACAATACTGATCTAGAAGGACACAATTTACAGCTGAGCTGGCAGACCTTTATCTCAGAGGGAATGAACAAAACCCATACATATTTTCAGAGACACTAGGTGAGAGATGCCTTATTGGCAATTTGGATGAAAATTAAAATATTCCTAAAATTCCTAGGTCGATATTAACCGTGGAAGCAATTATTTACCCCAACGTAATACATTTGAACAGGATACCGACTTACAAAGAGTTATTGGACGGGCAAGGAAAACTAAAATGAAACCAAGAGTTAAAATTGCAGGGAATTGAAATAGACTGGTGGCCGTGCATACAGATTCAAACAAGATACAAAAAGGATTTGAAACAATACGGGTTTCAAAATGAACAACAAGAATTGGACAAAATAGTAACAGGGACAGAAGAAACAATGATCACAAAAAAGGTATCATTGCCTTTTAAAATTCAAAACGGAGGAGGAAACTGTGAAGGAAACCATGGTAATTTGGAGTTAAAAATGTTTGGGTATAACCTAGAAGTGATTCTCGCAAGTCTTAAGTAAGTGATCATCATTTTCCAACCTTCTTGAGATAGTTCACCCCTTGTGTCTCCAAAAGGAGAATAATACATGAGTCATATATTGAACTTTATCTTGTTATTCCAGTCTCTTTTAGGATATTAGATACCATCTGAAGATCAGTTTAGAAAAACACTCAATACAATTCAAGAGAAGATACCTCTGTTTTTAGATCACTTCCATCTGTGTCCTAACTACTGACACAAACTATGCGGAATCAATACAATCACCTTCTCCCCCCCCCCCAATAAAACTTCTGTTTAATATCCTAAAAATCATTTATTTGCTGCATTAATTGTCCAGATCAAACTGTCAATGAATTAGCGACATATCGATCTGGAGAGTGGAAAAATCACGTACTATGGGTAGTCCTTGATATATGACCATTATTCAGTCCAGAATTTATGGGGCTAAGCAGCACATTCGTTAAGGAAGTTGCCCCAATTTTCCAGCCACCGTTGTTAAGCGAATCGCTGCAATTTGTTAAGTGAATCATGTGGTTGTTAAGCAAATCTGGCTTTGCCCATTGAAATTGGAAGGCTGCAAACGGTGACCATACGAACCTGGGACACTGCAACTGTCGTAAGTATGAGTCAGTTGCCAAGCGCCTAAATTTTGATCACATGACTATGGGGACCCCCGAACCCCCCCCCAAATGCAATGTGCACACGGCCCCCATGCATGTGCCATGCACCCATGCATGTGCACCCCCTGCATGTGTGCCCCCACACACCTTGCATCCACTTCATCCCCAGGACATGCGCATGCCCCCTGCACATGGCTAACCCCCTGGGCATGTGTGTGCCCCCGCACACGCTCCCCCCCCATGCACAGCAGAGACCCGATGACCAGCTGGTGGGCGGGAGGTGCATGCAAATATATGGCAGAGGAGGGAGTGCCAAAACAGGAGTGCATATGGGGGGGGGAGCACCAGGAACTGGCAGAGCAGCTCCCCGGTGCACATACACGCCAGGGAACTGGTTTCCTGGTTTCCAGAACTCCTGCGTGTGTGAAGACCAGCTGGCCGGCACCCATGTGCACACTGGAACCTGGAAAAGCAAGGGGTGCCCAGAGAGATGGCTCTGCGTGCCACTTCCGGCATGGGTGCCATAGGTTTGCCATCCCAGATGTAGACACATAAGAATATGGCTGTAAAAAAAGAGGGGGGGGGAGGAAAGGCTTAGAAACTTTATTAATTGATTTTTTTACTCAGACTATGTCATAAAAGTGTAATGTTATTGGAGGATTTTTGAAATAGCTAACAAATGCCATTATGTGGTTGTGTTTTTAAGTATGAATAAGTTCAGGCAAAAGCACGTTTAAAATAATGGTAGTCAAATGAGAATTGTGGTATATGGATAGTAAGTGATATAAAGATTTTTGATTTAAAGTGTATAATCTAATATGAACCACAAGTAATGACCGTGGAAGAAATGCACGAAAGTTATTTGTAACCAATCGACACGCTTTCTACAAGATGTATTGAAGGATGTTTCTTTTGTTTGTGTGTGTGTTTTTGTTTAATTAAAATTAAAAAAAATTATATATATATATTTTCTCTTCGAGAAAACAAGCCGGATCGAGGAATTCTCTACCAACAGCGTTCATGTTACTCAGATGTCCTCCTACAAACAATACAACGGACACAAATTTCATATTTCCCTTCACAATTGTCACCATAGATTCAAATGGATGCCTAGCTTATGTGGCCAAAGCTGCTAAATCTGTGGTGGATTGGTTCTGATCTTCTGCAGATTCCAAAAAAATAAAATAAAATAGCATCAATTCTTGGCTACCCCCAATATCAATTAATAATTATATTCTTGTGGATTATAATGATGTAATGCATCAATTACAACATTGCTCTCTAAAGATATGTGGGAGTTTACCCATTTTGGTCTCCCGGGCTCCATCGAACTTATCCAAAGAAAGCTATTCTGCCAAACAAAAAAAATTGTTTATTTTGCTACAAGAAAAAGAAAGTTTATAATTTATGTTTGGGGCCAAACGCACCACAAAAGTGTCTCCTTACACACTGTTGCCCAGTTCTGAATGCATAAGATCTGCCTGTTTTTTTTAATTAACCGGACAGTACAAATGATAAATTGCCTTTGGTTACCCTTGCCTCCCCTTCCATTTTCATCCTTTCCCATGAAGGCTAAACTTTCCTCCAGTTTCAACATTTCCAAACAAACAAATTACTTTCCAGTTTGCATGGAACCTTCTGGGAAAATAAATAAATAAATCACCTGGAACTTGATTGAGGGGTTAAGCCAAACCAAAGGTGGTATTCAGCAGGTTCTGACCAGTTCTGGAGAACCAGTAGCGGAGATTTTGAGTAGTTCGGAGAACTGGTAAATACTACCTCTGGCTGGCCCCAGAGTGGGGTGGGAATGGAGATTTTACAATATCCTTCCCCTGGAGTGGGATGGGAATGAGGATTTTGCAGTATCCTTTCCCTGGAGTGGGGTGGGAATGGAGATTTTACAGTATCCTTCTCCTGGAGTGGGGAGGGAATGGGGATTTTACAGTATCCTTCTCCTGGAGTGGGGAGGGAATGGGGATTTTACAGTATCCTTCCCCTGGAGTGGGGTGGGAATGGAGATTTTGCAGTATCCTTCCCCTGGAGTGGGGTGGGAATGGAGATTTTACAGTATCCTTCCCCTGGAGTGGGGAGAGAATGGGGATTTTACAGTATCCTTCCCCTGTAGTGGGGTGGGAATGGAGATTTTACAGTATCCTTCCCCTGGAGTGGGGAGGGAATGGAGATTTTACAGTATCCTTCCCCTGGAGTGCAGTGGGAATGGATATTTTGCAGTATCCTTCCCCTGGAGTGCAGTGGGAATGGATATTTTGTAGTATTCTTCCCCTGGAGTGGGGTGGGAATGGAGATTTTGCAGTATCCTTCCCCTGGAGTGGGGTGGGAATGGAGATTTTACAGTATCCTTCCCCTGGAGTGGGGAGAGAATGGGGATTTTACAGTATCCTTCCCCTGTAGTGGGGTGGGAATGGAGATTTTACAGTATCCTTCCCCTGGAGTGGGGAGGGAATGGAGATTTTACAGTATCCTTACCCTGGAGTGGGGTGGGAATGGAGATTTTACAGTATCCTTCCCCTGGAGTGGGGAGGGAATGGAGATTTTACAGTATCCTTCTCCTGGAGTGGGGTGGGAATAGAGATTTTGCAGTATCCTTCCCCTGGAGTGGGGAGGGAATGGAGATTTTACAGTATCCTTCCCCTGGAGTGGGGAGGGAATGGAGATTTTACAGTATCCTTCTCCTGGAGTGGGGAGAGAATGGGGATTTTACAGTATCCTTCCCCTGGAGTGGGGTGGGAATGGAGATTTTACAGTATCCTTCCCCTGGAGTGGGGAGAGAATGGGGATTTTACAGTATCCTTCTCCTGGAGTGGGGAGAGAATGGGGATTTTACAGTATCCTTCCCCTGTAGTGGGGTGGGAATGGAGATTTTACAGTATCCTTCCCCTGGAGTGGGGAGGGAATGGAGATTTTACAGTATCCTTCCCCTGGAGTGCAGTGGGAATGGATATTTTGCAGTATCCTTCCCCTGGAGTGCAGTGGGAATGGATATTTTGTAGTATTCTTCCCCTGGAGTGGGGTGGGAATGGAGATTTTGCAGTATCCTTCCCCTGGAGTGGGGTGGGAATGGAGATTTTACAGTATCCTTCCCCTGGAGTGGGGAGAGAATGGGGATTTTACAGTATCCTTCCCCTGTAGTGGGGTGGGAATGGAGATTTTACAGTATCCTTCCCCTGGAGTGGGGAGGGAATGGAGATTTTACAGTATCCTTACCCTGGAGTGGGGTGGGAATGGAGATTTTACAGTATCCTTCCCCTGGAGTGGGGAGGGAATGGAGATTTTACAGTATCCTTCTCCTGGAGTGGGGTGGGAATAGAGATTTTGCAGTATCCTTCCCCTGGAGTGGGGAGGGAATGGAGATTTTACAGTATCCTTCCCCTGGAGTGGGGAGGGAATGGAGATTTTACAGTATCCTTCTCCTGGAGTGGGGAGAGAATGGGGATTTTACAGTATCCTTCCCCTGGAGTGGGGTGGGAATGGAGATTTTACAGTATCCTTCCCCTGGAGTGGGGAGAGAATGGGGATTTTACAGTATCCTTCTCCTGGAGTGGGGAGAGAATGGGGATTTTACAGTATCCTTCCCCTGGAGTGGGGTGGGAATGGAGATTTTACAGTATCCTTCCCCTGGAGTGGGGAGAGAATGGGGATTTTACAGTATCCTTCCCCTGGAGTGGGGTGGGAATGGAGATTTTACAGTATCCTTCCCCTGGAGTGGGGAGGGAATGGAGATTTTACAGTATCCTTCCCCTGGAGTGGGGTGGGAATGGAGATTTTACAGTATCCTTCCCCTGGAGTGGGGAGGGAATGGAGATTTTACAGTATCCTTCTCCTGGAGTGGGGAGGGAATGGAGATTTTACAGTATCCTTCCCCTGGAGTGGGGAGGGAATAGAGATTTTACAGTATCCTTCCCCTGGAGTGGGGAGGGAATGGAGATTTTACAGTATCCTTCCCCTGGAGTGGGGAGGGAATGGAGATTTTACAGTATCCTTCTCCTGGAGTGGGGAGAGAATGGGGATTTTACAGTATCCTTCCCCTGGAGTGGGGTGGGAATGGAGATTTTACAGTATCCTTCCCCTGGAGTGGGGAGAGAATGGGGATTTTACAGTATCCTTCCCCTGGAGTGGGGAGGGAATGGGGATTTTACAGTATTCTTCCCCTGGAGTGGGGAGGGAATGGAGATTTTACAGTATCCTTCCCCTGGAGTGGGGTGGGAATGGAGATTTTACAGTATCCTTCCCCTGGAGTTGGGAGGGAATGAGGATTTTGCAGTATCCTTCCCCTGCCATACCCACCAAGCTAAAAAAAATGAATCCCACCAAAGTGAAATTGAATGCTGGAGCTTGAAGACAGATGCAAGACATCAAAAGAAAAAGAGCCTTTGGTAGATGTCTCATCACAAATTAAGGTTTCCAGAAATTCTTTGAGATCTAACCTCCATTTAAACTCTGTGTTGGTCTTTAGGATACTGATAAAATATTCACTTGCACATATCTGTGGAGATTCTCAATCATCCAGGTGTGGTGCGGTGGCCTAGAGGTGGAGCTCTTGCCTCACAATCAGGAGGCTGTGAGTTCAATCCTAGGTAGTGGCAGATATTTCTCTCTCTGGGCACAATGAGAATATATCTGCTGAACAAAGCTCCACATTGGTGACAGGAAGGGCATCCGGTCATTAAACAGTCTGCTAGCTCCATTCAGTTGCCCTGACTCCACCCCACGAGGCATTATGGCAGGGGTGTCCAAACTTGGGAACTTTAAGACTTGTGGACTTCAGTTCCCAGAATTCCCCAGCCAGCCATGCTGGCTGGGGAATTCTGGGAGTTGAAGTCCACAAGTCTTAAAGTTCCCAAGTTTGGACACCCCTGCATTATGGGGTCTTTAAAAGAAGATGATGATTCTCAATCTTCCAGGTCATGGTTGTCCCAAAAGGCAATTTGACTTCCTTGTATTTTTTTTTCCTTGAAAACATTTTACTTCTCATCCAAGAAGCTTCTTTAGTTCTTCAGAAAAAAACAACCAACCAAGAAAGTCCAGTTCACTTTTTTTTAAAAAAAACCTTGCTTCTGCTGAATTTCAGGCTGCCATTTCCTGTTTCCTTTTCTCCTTTTGCCTAAACCAGGTTTAAATAAATAAATAAATAAATAAATAACAGACAAACAAACAAACAAAGAAAGAAAGAAGGAGGTTAGGGAGGAACATGGGCCAGTCCTGGAGTCTCGGGAAGGCTCTGATGAGGGCTCTGTGTTGGAGGCAGAGATGAGGCCAGGGCCGTATGCCAGTTATCAGCTGCCCTCAGAGTCAGACATCAGTGAAGCAGAGGAACAGCTGGAGCCTGTTCCCAGTGTGTGCATGTGCAGAGTTGCCAGACGAAGGGGACAGCTAAAGAACAGGGGTCGACTTGGGAGTAAGGCCACAGGTGGACGATGAATGGCCCCTCCCAGAGGAAATAAAAGAGGAGCGAAAGGGGAGTGGAGTTTGCAGGAGACGATTAGTTCGCTTCATTGGTTCGTGACTCTCCGAGAATCCTTGCCAAGTTTTGCAGATATCGTCACGACAGTCTCCAAGCCAGATAAAGTCCGTGACTGCAAATCCTCCCTTGAAAGACTTTGCTGGATGTGATTGAACAGAATTCACAGTCAATGAATAAAAAGGTTTTTTTTGTCGGGACCAGGAGTTTGTTTCATGCTCTTGGGAAGCCTCGTTCAGAACAACGCCATGGTGGAGTGTAGTACAAAGAGTTTGAAGGATGGCTGATTTAGCTTCAGTGCATTCTTGATAAATCCCTCCCTTGTGGCTAAGGAGACGAAGCCACACAGATCCAATGCTCAAGGCCTCTTTTTTAGGCCTGTCTAGCATTTAGCCTCAATCTTGGAAAGGTGAGGTTTTACCGGATGCCATAATTGACAATTCGCACTGACTCAAAGAGTCGGCTTAACCTTCTGCGTCTCTGGAATTTCTTGAGGATTACATCTGCCTCTTTAGCCGACAAGATCAATCAATCCCCTTCATGAGCAACTGTGACACATGACCCACACCTCACTTGAATCAGAGAAGCATCTACAATGGTGACAACTCAGCACATTTAAACAGACCAATTAAAAGCTGGCAGAGGCATTCACGCTGCATGCTAATTTTTTGTTGAGTTTCACATTTTCGGTGGGCTGGTATGTTGAATAAGCAAAGCCAATCTGAACCAATTGAGCTGGAAGGGACCTTGGAGGTCTTCTAGTCCAACACCCTTCTCAAGCAGGAGACACTATACCATTTCAGACAGTCTTTTTATAAAAATGTCCAGGGATGAACCATTTACAATTTCTGAAGGCGAACTGCTCCACTGGTTAATTGTCCTCACTGTTAAGAAGTTTTTCCTTAATTCTCGATTGCTTCTCTACTTGAATAGTCAATCTGGTTAGAATGGTAACCATTCTGGTAAAGTCAATCTTGAATAGTCAATCTGGTAAAGAATGAATTTTTAATCTTCCTGTGATCCTATTGCAACATCCCACCTTTGGCCCTGGAGCCAGCCTTAAAAAACAAAATAATAATAATTGCCTAAAAATAATAACAGAATAACAGAGTTGGAAGGGACCTTGGAGGTCTTCTAAACCAATCCCCTTGCCGAAGCAGGAGACCCTATACCAGTGGTGAGTTTCAAATTTTTTTAGAACCTCTTCTGGAGGTATGGCCTGCTTTGGGGGAATGGCTTGCCAGCCATGTGACAGGGTGGGAGTGGCTTGCTGGCCATGTGACTGGGTGGGCGTGGCCAACATAAAATGTGGTGAAACTCACTTAACAACGCTCTTGCTTAGCAACCAAAATGTTGGCTCAGAAACTCTGGCATTTGAAGCATGCAAGTCTTAAAGCTGTTAAGTTGCAAGACCCTTGCACCCCTAACTCTTTAGAAAAAAAAAACCCAGGGGTGTTCAAAGTTGATAGCTTTAAGACTTGTGGACTTCAACTCCCAGAATTCCTCCTCTCGCTCTTCATCTTGATGATGTGCGGACGGGCGGGGGGAGGGAGCTGGAACCGGTTCTAAACGGCACGGTAGATTTGTGGAACCTCTTCTATAGCAGAGGCTAGAACTGGCAGGAACCCACCCTTGCCCTATACCAGTGTTGGTGAACCTTTTCAGCACCGTGTCAAAACAGGAGTGTGTGTCTGTGCATGGAGAGCACCGAAAATTGGCACATAGGCACAGGAATGCCAGAAACCAGAAGATCTATTCACTGGCGTGCTTCCATGTGCCAGGAAGCTGAGCTTCCGGTTTCCGGTGTGTGCATGACCAGCTGGCACAGACTAGTTGGAACCCGGAAGAGCAACGGGCAACAGCTGATGTGCCCAGAGAGATGGCTCTGTGTGCCACTTCCGGCATGCGTGCCATAGATTTGCCATCAAAGCCCTATACCATTCCAGACAAGTGGCTGTCCGGTCTCTTCTTAAAAACCTCCAGTGATGGAGCATTCACAAATTTTGGAGGCAAGCCATTCCACTGAATGATTGATTGATCGATCGATTGATTGATTGATTGATTGATTGACTATTTATTAATTAAATGTATACGCTACCCATCTAACCTCAAGGTAACTCCTGGTGGCTTACAATCCATTATTAATGCACCAAGCATTCATTGTTCTTTGTATTAGGAAGTTTCTCCTTAGTTCTTGGTTCTTTCCTCGATTAGTTTCCACCCATTGCTTCTTGTCTTGCCCTCAGATTCACTTAACAACCATGGTAAGAAAAATGGGGCAAAACCTGCTTAACAAACATTTTAACTTAGCAACATAAATTTTGAGTGCCATTGTGGTCGTAAGTCAAGGAGTGCCTGAGATTTGCCAGCAGATCCCGTGACTGAAATTAATGATAACGACAATAATATAAGACCAGAAAATAGAGAGGGATGGCAGTTTGCATCAAAAAATAGAGAGAAACTATCAGGATACTAAAAGGGACCAAAATTAAACAGGGTCCTCCTATTTTCCTGTCCACATATTTCATCTGACATCTCAGCCCCATTTTGGATTAGTTTGGCTTCATATTAATGGGTGTCAAAAGCTTTTAAGCCATGTCTCCATCCACTCGCTATGAGGTCATTTCTACCACTGACATTCCAGCCAGAATAAAATTAGAAGTTAATTTATAATCTTACGTAGTGAATGTACATTTTTTTTCTCTGAGAGTTTCTTGCATCCCCAGCTTATCTCCAAATTCCCTTCTCTGTGCCACGGTTTACAGTTTGCTGCTAGGTAGCAACACGGAGGGAGCCTTTTCTTCCCTGGCGGGTGGGGTTTGAGCTCTAGTGTTGACATGATGGAAGCATCTTGCTTTGAAGTGGGCCTTCTTAGCCTTGCATCTTTTAATGCAATAGTTTTCTCCTGGGTTTTGCTGTATTTGCAACAATACTTTATTTCTCAGATACATACAGATTTACATTTATCTGCATCTCCCTTGATGGAGATGGAGGAGGAGGAGGAAGAAAAGAAGAAGAGGAGGAGAAGAAGAAGAAGAAGAAGAAGAAGAAGAAGAAGAAGAAGAAGAAGAAGAAGAAGAAGAAGAAGAAGAAGAAGAAGAAGAAGAAGAAGAAGAGGAGATGGAGGAGGAGGAGGAGGAGGAGGAGGAGGAGGAGGAGGAGGAGGAGGAGGAGGAGGAGGAGGAGGAGGGGAAGAAGAAAAGGGAGAAGAAAAAGAAGGAGAAGAAATGGAGGAGGAGGAGGAGGAGGAGGAGGAGGAGGAGGAGGAGGAGAAGAGGAGGAGGAGGAGGAGGAGGAGGAGGAAGCAGAAGCAGAAGCAGAAGCAGAAGCAGAAGCAGAAGCAGAAGCAGAAGCAGAAGAAGAAGAAGAAGAAGAAGAAGAAGAAGAAGAAGAAGAAGACATTATAAGCCAAAAAGGTATTACTTTTCAAGGTAGCAATTTCCCCTTTCCCCTTTTCTTCATGTAAGTGAATATGATCCAAATCACTTTTGACGGGAGGCCTGAAGCTACCCCATCACCGGGAGACCTTTCCAAAAAAAGCAATCTGTTAATATAAGTTGTCAGGAATTACCCTTTTAAGAGATAAAGGCAGGGCCAGAGGATTCAAAAGTGCCCTGAAGCCAGCTTTAAGGAGGAAGATTAAGCTGGGTTTGGCCCGCTGCCATCACACACACTCACTCTTCACCTGTGAAGCCCTCTAGACATTAGAAAAGCACCTATTATCCGGAATGACACCCAAAGTTCAGGCCCCATCATTCAGGATTGACAGTGTCACTCAAAGCATTAACACCCAGAGCAGAATTAACTCTATTTCCTTCAAGCCCTATTTCCAGTCATAGAAACATAGGTGCATTGCTTCAGTTCAGTGGGAAGACAATGCTTGGAACTTGAAATGGGGAGAAGAGAAGAAAAGGGCTTTCAAAGCAGGAAAATTTGGCCTTCGAAGGACTAGGCGTGATAACAAAATAACAGAGTTGGAAGGGACCTTGGAGGTCTTCTAGTCCAACTCGCTACTCAGACAAGAAACCCTGTACCCATGATGGTGAACATATGACAACCGTGCCACAGGTGGCACACCGGGCCATATCTGGGGTTGCCCTATGCCAGCTCCAGTACGCATGCACATGCTGGGCAGCTGATCTTCATCCTTCCGGAGGGCCATTTTCGCCCTCCCCGGGCTTCAGGAAAGCCTCCGGACCTGTGGATGGTGAAAAACTGGAAGTCTGGAAGCTTCAGTGAGGACCGCCTGCATGAGGGAGGGGGGACAGTGCGGAGGGATTGTGCGTGCGTGTGTGTGTGGGGGGGGGAGATATTGCATTATGGGTGTGGGCACCTTTTGGCACCCAAGCAAAAAAAGGTTCGCCATCACTCAGGGTTGGATTCCTGCCAGTTCTAATCTCTTCTATAGAAAATCTACAGTGCCGTTTAGGACCGGTTCGAGCTCCCTCCCCCCCCGCCCGTCCGCATATCATCAAGATGAAGAGTGAGAGGAGGAATTCTGGGAGTTGAAGTCCACAAGTCTTGACTGCTTTAAGACTTGCACACTTCAAATGCCAGAGTTTCTGAGCCAACATTTTGGTTGCTAAGCAAGAGCGTTGTTAAGTGAGTTTCATCACATTTTACAAGTTGGCCACGCCCATCCAGTCACATGGACGGCAAGCCACTCCCACCCGGTTACACCTACAGAAGAGGTTCTAAAAAAATTTGAAACCTACCACTGCCAATACTGCCCTATACCGTTTCAGACAAATGGTTATTCAACAACTTCTTAAAGACTTCCAGTGTTGGAGCATTCACAACTTCTGGAGTCAAGTTGTTTCAGTGATTAATTGTTCTAATTGTCAGGAAATTTCTCCTTAGTTCTAAGTTGCTTCTCTCCTTGATTAGTTTCCACCCATTGCTTCTTGTCCTGCCCTCGGGTGCTTTGGAGAATAGTTTGACTCCCTCTTCTTTGTGGCAACCCCTGAGATATTGGAACACTGCTTTCATGTCTCCCCTAGTCCTTCTTTCTCTTAAGCTAAACATACCCAGTTCCTGCAACCGTTCTTCATATGTTTTAGCCTCCAGTCCCCTAATCATCTTTGTTGCTCTTCTCTGCACTCTTTCTAGAGTCCCCACATCTTTTTTGTATTGTGGCAACCAAAACTGGATGCAATATTCCAAGTGGGGCCTTACCAAAGCATTTTAAAATGGTATTGGTCGTCACGATGTAAAAAAGATGTTGAGAACAGCAACTAAGATGATTGGGGAACTGGAGGTTAAAACATATAAAGAAAGGCTGCTGGAATTGGGTATGTCTAGTTTGATGAAAAGAAGGACTAGGGGAGACATGATAGCATTTTTTCCGATCAGTAGTGGATTTCCAATTGTTTTACTACTGGTTCGCTCGCACACGTGTGCAATGCTTCTGTGCAAGCATAAAGGAGTGGGTAGGTGGATCCTCCCGCCACCACCACTACCAGTTCGCCCAATCCTGGCCGAACCTGGAGCAACCCACCTCTGGTTCCAATATCTCAGAGTCAAGCTATTCTCCAAGGCACCTGAGGGTAGAACAAGAAGCAATGGGTGGAAACCAATCAAGGAGAGAAGCAACTTAGAACTAAGGAGAAATTTCCTGACAGTGAGAACAATTAATCAGTGGAACAGAAGTTGCCTCCAGAAGTTGTGAATGCTCCAACACTGGAAGTTTTTAAGAAGAGGTTGGATAACCATTTGTCTGAAATGGTGTAGGGTTTCCTGTGTAAGCAGGGGGTTGGACTAGAAGACCTCCAGGGTCCCTTCCAACTCTGTTATTCTATGTTCTACGACAAGTACTATCTGCATAATTTTAGCAGCATGGCCTTTAAAAGTAAGAGAACTTGTGGAATGAAAGAGATGTAATCTACTCCATTTTTTCAATGCCACGTGCCACAGTTCGACCAATTCCCTGCTGGCACTGGCTCATCCTGAAAAGGATGGTGCACCCCCCCCCACCTCAAAAAAATACCTGAAGAAGAGTAAACATGCCCCCCCTCCCTGCATGCCAATAGACGGCCTCTTTTTGGCCCGGCTTCGTCACGGCTCGCTCACAGCTGACCTCCCTGCCTCCAGACCCACCTCAGAGAACCTCTATTTACGTTGGCGGCCGTTTCCACCCTGGGCAACGCAGCCTGATGGTTGAGCCATGCCCAGGGTTTTTAAAGAAACAAGAACACATGTTTTTTTGTTCAAGAGACATTGCTTAAAATAACCCTGTTTCTAGAAAGTTGGAGCTGAAATTGTATCTTCCCCCTCCTGGCCCACCTTGTCTTACAGCCTTGCTTGTTTGCTCTCCTGCTATTTCGTCGTTTGTGTGGCGAACGAACCTGTCGCGTCAGTGGTGAAATTCAAATATCTTTACAACCGGTTCTATGGGCGTGGCTTGGTGGGGATAGTAGGGGAAGGTTACTGCAAAATCCCCATTTCCTCCCGATCAGCTGGGACTCGGGAGGCAGAGAATAGATGGGGCAGGGCCAGCCAGAGGTGGTATTTGCCAGTTCTCCAAACTACTCAAAATTTCCACTACGGTTCTTCAGATCTGATCCAAACCTGCTGAATTTCACCCCTGCTTCACATGCAGGGGAATTGGATGGTTGATCAACTTCTCACACCGTCCATCTTCACCAGCTCCAAGACTGGACTCATTGTAGCTGCCATCTTGACTTTTCTGACCCCATCTTATTTTGTTTTTTTATTTTTATTTATTTATTTTTTATTTATTTGGTTTGTCAAATGTGTACAAGATGACAGGTATGAGTATAAACATGGGCATGAACAAAGGAAATGAGTATCAATAAATGGGGGACAGTAGGACAGGGACGGTAGGCGCGCTGGTGCCCTTATGCACGTCCCCTTTACGGACCTCTCAGGAATGGGGTGAGGTCCACGGTAGACGGTTTAAGGTTCAAGCTGTGAGGGTTTGAGGATGTAACAGTGGAGTCAGGTAGAGCATTCCAGGTGTTGACCACTCTGATGCTGAAGTCGTATTTTCTGCAATCAAGTTTGGAGCGGTTTACCTTGAGTTTGTATGTATTGTTTGCCCATGTATTATTGAGGTTGAAGCTGAAGAAGTCGTTGACAGGTAAGACGTTGTAGCAGATAATTTTGTGTACTATGCTTAGGTCAGACCATAGGCAGCATAGTCCCAGGTTGTCCAAACCCAAAATTTTGAGCCTGGTGGTATAGGGAATTCTATTGTGAGCAGAGGAATGGAGGACTCGTCTCGTGAAATACCTCTGGACTCGCTCCATTGTGTTAATGTCCGATACTATAACCTCGATTCTCTGTCTCTGTCCAGATTTAGGACTGGCTCCCTGGAGGTTCCCACCAGTCATTTCACTCACCTCAATCTATCTTTTTTTTTTCCAGTCAGGTTAAGATATTTGTTGAAAAGCCGATGACAGCTTTAAGAAACAAATTCCTCCAGCTTTCAGCTTTTCTTTTCATTTGCTTCTAAGGCTGAATATGTTCCGCAAAAGAAAAAAAAAAGTGACTTGCTTCTAAAAAAGATCATTTAAAAGTCTTTCTTTTGCATTTTCTTTGTAGAATCGTCATTTGCTTTGATTTATAGTGTTCAGATACTGCCCTGATGTGCCAGTTGTATTGCTCAGTCGTTGTTTTCTTAAGACGTCTCGCCGGTTTTTCCTGGCGTGTTCTAATGGCTTAATTAAAAGTCAAAACAGGTAAAAGAAATCTTCTAAAAAACATAAAGAGAAAAATGAGTCCTGTAACAATTCAGCCTGGACGGAGGCAAATCTGAAGTTGTAGATGCTCCATTACTGAAGGCTTTCCCAAAAAGATTGGACAACCGTTCATCTGCAATGACATAGGGTCTCCTGCCTGAGCAGGAGGTTGGACTAGAAGACCTCCAAGGTCCCTTCCAACTCTACTATTGTATGTTCTACATTCTATGAATCCCTTTCCGAAGGCAAATGCTTTGGAATAATCATGCAACATTCCCAGGCAGAGGAAGGGTGAAAGGAACTGGATTTGCTGATATCCAGCTGACTCACGGGCACCCCAGATGCCCAGGTACAAGCTAGGTCCAATAGCAGTACTTCTGAGAAAGATTTAAGGGTCCTGGTAGACCTCCAGTTAAACATGAGCCAACATTGGGCTGCAGCTGCCAAAGACCAATGCAATCTTAGGACTGCATCAATTATAGAGGTATAATGTCAACTTCAGAAGTCATGATCATGCCATTCTCTGCTGCACTGGTTAGAGTAGCAGAATAACAGAGTTGGAAGGGACCTTTGAGGTCTTCTAGTCCAACCCCCTGCTCAGGCAGGAAACCTTATACCATTTCAGACAAATGGTTGTCCAATCTCTTCTTAAAAACTTCCAATGTTGGAGCATTCACAACTTCTGGAGGCAAGTCGTTCTACTGATTAATTGTTCTAACTGTCAGAAATTTCTCCTCAGTTCTAGGTTGGTTCTCTCCTAGATTAGCTTCCATTTATTCCTTCTTCTCCTCTCTTCTGGTGCTTTGGAGACCATACTTGGAGTATTGTGTCCCGTTTGAGAAGAACCCAACAGATCTACAAAGCACGCAGGGAAGAGCACAAAGTTGGTAGGAAGCTTGGAGGCCAAACCCTCTGAGGAACGGTCGAAATAGCTGAGAAGGTTTTGTCCAAAGAAGAGAAGGCCAAGAGATGACATCATCACAGTCTTCCAATACTTGAAGGGCTGTCACTGGGAACGGGGTATGGATTTATTCTCCTTAACATCTGAAGCTAGGACTGGAACCTGTGGTAGAAGCTCTACAGAGAGAAATCGAAATAAGGAGGAATTTTCTGAGGCTGAAGCAGTGGAACAAATTGTAAGGAGTTGTGGGGCTCCATCGCTGGAGGTTTTGAAGCCAAACCTGGACAGCTGATCTGAGAAGACCTCCCCAAGGGTGGGAGTTGGATCAGAAGAGCTCCAAGGCCCCTTCCCACCTCATGTTTCTATAATTGATTCAGTCACATTTCTAGAGGTTTTGGAGGGCGATGTCTTTATTACAATCCACAATCCATGTGTTTCTTCCTTATTTTTTGGCAGTCTGTGTTAAGAACTATTGTGGTCTGAGATTTAGCCAATAATTAAGGTTGAAGTAGCATCTGTTAGACTTGGCTTGCTGCAAATAACATGATTTCCCCCACCCCACCAAAACTGCTTCTCCTCTCAGTTCAATTCTGCTTAAGTGATTGATGATGGAAATGTGTCCATATCCAGAGGAATCTTTTTGACTTCTGTCCCTCCACATCAGTTCTGTCAAACCCAGGTGTTTTGGCAAGCCATATTAAGACACTCTTCCCTTTTCCCCAATACATTTAAACTGTTCCATGGATTAATGAGTCTAATTCTCAGGAAATGACTCCTTATTACTAGGCTGGTTCACTGCCTAAAACCGTGATGGTGAACCGATGGCACGCCTGCTGTCACCCCAGCTGAGCTTCACCACGCATGCGTGTGCGCCCGCCTCCCACCAGCCAGCTGATTTTCGGGTCTTTGCTTTGCATGTGCAGGGGGGCCGCATGCGGGAGGAAGGGGGGTCATGTGCACATGCACAGGGGGTGTGGGGAAGCGCGGGGTGCCCTGCGGCCCCCGCGCCCCATTTTTGGTCCTAGGAGGGTTCAGGGAAGCCTGCTAGGCCCAAAACAGGGCATGTGGGGTGTGGCATACCCCCCTGCAGCCTGTTTTTGGCCCCCAGGAGGTTGCAGGGAGGCCTGCTAGGCCCAAAACAGGGCACAGGGGGGGGGACATGCGTCACGGGGGCTGCTGCAGCTGCTGCTCTTCCTCCTCCTCCTCCTCCTTCTCCTCCTCTTCCTCCTCCTCCATTCCACAAACCCTACTCCCTTCTACCATGGATGATGTCACCTACTTAGGGTAATGAAACATCTAAATAATAATAATAAATAAATAATAAATTTTTATTTGTTAGCCGCACCCTCTCCTAAAGGACTCGGGGCGGCGTACAACAAAAACACATAAAATATACAAATGAACAATACATATACATATAAAAATAAACACATACACGTACGTACACATATACATGGAGGAGGTAACAAATATATAAAATAAAATCTAAAATTGACAATTTAAAACACCCTCAATTGAATTACAAAATTTAAAAAGCCCGTCAGGAGCGATAAGGTAAAACTATGGTTGAGCCAGGCCAGCTAATTGGAAGAGGTGGGTCTTGAGCTTTGCACGGAAGGAGCGGAGGTCAGAGGTAGTCCTGATATCAGGGGGGAGATCATTCCACAGGGCTGGGCCCGTCACAGAGAAGGCTCTGCTCCTAGGCGCCGCCCCCCGACACTGTTTGGTAGACGGCACCTGGAGAAGTCCCTCTCTGTGCGAGCGAATTGGTCGTAGGGATGTATGGGGCAGGATGCGATCCCGCAGGTAGCTAGGTCTACAACAAAACAAGCAAGATCAGAAAACACCAAGGACCCCACAGTTCTCCTCCACCTCTTCCTCCTTTCTTCTCTCCTCCTCCTCCTCCTCCTCCTCCTCCTCCTCCTCCTCCTCCTCCTCCTCCTCCTCCTCCTCCTCCTCCTCCTCCTCCCCCTCCATTCCACAAACCCTACTCCCTTCTACCACGGATGATGTCACCTACTTAGGGTAATGAATCATCTACAACAAAACAAGCAAGATCAGAGGGCACCAAGGACCCCTCGTTTCAAACCTGAGCTAAAAACATTCCCCGTTTTCTTCCGTTCTAAAACGTCCTGTGACTTTCTCCTTAAATAGCTTCATTGTGCTCTGAGCAGCATCTCCCAATGAGATATTTCTTTCATAAAGATCTGGGGGAAAAGAATAGTTGAATGTGCTTCTAAAAATCACATGCAAAGAGAGTGAAGCTTGCCATGCTTGGCAACAATCAAGGAGTGAAGGATCCTTTAAACTTTGGCTAAGAAAGTGGTCTCACCTCATTGCATGTCAGAAAGCAGAATTCTGTTTCCTTTTGCTTGTTCTCCAACTAGAGAATAATAATAATAAAGAAGAAGAAATAATCGTAGATTTCTGTTGTGGAAACTGAGTTTGGAGGTAAACCCTCAGTAGCCCTCTGTCAGTGAAGAGATCATGGGTTATTTTAAAGGTAAAGGTTCCCTTCGCACATATGTGCTAGTCGTTCCCGACTCTAGGGGGCGGGGCTCATCTCTGTTTCAAAGCCGAAGAGCCAGCACTGTCCGAAGACGTCTCTGTGGTCATGTGGCTGGCATGACTCAATGCCTGAAGGCGCACAGAACGCTGTTACCTTCCCACCAAAGGTGCTTCCTATTTTTCTACTTGCATTTTTACATGCTTTCGAACTGCTAGGTTGGCAGTAGGTGGGACAAGTAACAGGAGCTCACTCTGTTATCTAGGGATTTGAACCGCCGAACTGCCAACCTTTCTGATTGACAAGCTCAGCATCTTAGCCACTGAGCCACCGCGTCCCTATGTTTTTATTCCACCCCCCAAAATGACTTTCTTCTCCAGCCCCTCTTTTTCAGGGGAGCCCACAGGTCTCCCACTGACAGACAAAGAGACCGAGCGACTGATTGGAAGACGCTTACTTGAGGGATCCTTGCAACGCTTGCCAAAGCTGAAGGCATCTAAGAACCTGTTGAAATGTTCTATTTGTGTGGCTCCAGAGCCCATTTTGAAGCACAACAGAGACTTTGTCCGAACCCCGCAGAGCGAAGGAACGGAAGAATTTCAGGACTAATGAAACTTTCATCAAGGCTTCTGAAGTCACTGAGTCAGATCCTTTTGCAGGAGCAGCTTAGATTTACCGTGACAGCAAAACAGGTCCAATAATGACATCCAGGTAGAGAAGGCTGGAGAAGTGGGGGGATTAAAGGGGTGGAAAGAGTAAAACCAGAACAAAACTGCCAGGAGACACTTCCAGGAATGGTGTTCTTCTTTGATGCCCTTGGGGCTGTAGGAAGCTAGCACCCACACCTCTACTAGAAAAATGAGATATTTTAGGAAATATTAAAAGGGCAGAATATTTTCCCTAAAAGGGAGGCAGAAACTCAGCTCCCCCCACCTTTGTCAATGGGCCTTTAAGGCCTGAGCCAGTCTATTCTACATAACAAAAATCTACTTCCTTCAGGGAGGGCCATAATAGAAAGACGAAAGACCTCTCATTACATCATCACACAGCACGAGTCAACCAAACTCAGGACTCAAAAGACAACCTACAGAGTTTCCCCTGCATGGCCCCATGGGAGTCTGACCACCAATCAGAATAGAAGCTCAAGTTCAAAAGTCAAGAGAAGGCATAAAACCCAGGGATTATCAGCATCTCTGCCCTTTTTTCTTCCAGATCTTCAAAGCGTGTGATCTCCCTTTCCCTCCCAGGATCTCAAACCATGTGGTCCTGTCCATCATCATCAATAAACCTTCTTTCCAAGCAACTTCCATGAATCCGGTGTCTCTTTCCCCACTTGGAACTGGTCAAAAGTTGTGTCCTGGATGAGACTTAGATCAGGTTTAGTGAAGAAGATCAGCCATATAAGGAAGAAGCTGGCCAAAATATCTATGGAGATTCTCAGTTATCCGGATGATGGTTGTGCTGGACTTTCTTTCTTTTTCCTTGAAGAAGTCTCACTCCTCATCCAAGAAGCTTCTTCAGAACTGAGGAAGCTCCTTGGGAGAGAAGGGAAATGTCTTCCAGGAAAAACAAAGTCCAGTTGCCTTTTTTGAAAAGCACCTTTGGCACAAGCTTCACTCGATGAAAATTCAGCTACAGGTAGTCCTCGACTTACGACCACAATTGAGCCCGAAATTTATGATGCTAAGCGAGACCCATTTTACGGCTTTTTTGCCATAGTTGTTAAAGGAATTGTTGCAGTTGTTAAATTACAGTATTTTTCAGAGTATAAGACGCACCTTTTTCTCTCAGAAAAGAGGCTGAAAATCTGGGTGCCTCTTATACGCTGAATACAGTATTTTTGGTCTCCCAAAACCCTGCCCCCTTCACGAAAATAGCCATGCATAGCTTTTAGGAGGCTTCCAGAGTGCTCCTGGGGGCTGGGGAGGGCAAAAATGAGTGAAAAATGGGCTGTTTTTTGCTCAGTTTTGCCCCCATCCCCATCCCCCAGGAGCACTCTACAAGCCTCCTAAAGGCTATGCACGCCCTTTTTTAACCAAAATGGGCACGTTTTGGAAAAAATGGGCCATTTTTTGCTCATTCTTGGCCCCCCATCTCCCAGGAGCACTCTACAAGCCTCCTAAAGGCTATTAATATGTTTTTTAAAGGGCCCATTTTCACAAAAAACAGGCAGTTTTGGGGAGGTCTTGCAGAGTGCAAAAACTTTTTTGTTTGCCTCTTCAAAACCTTGGTGCGTCTTATACTCCGAAAAATACAGTACTAACACGGTTGGGAAGTGGTTTCATGGTAACATGGTTTCCCCATTGATTTTGCTTATCAGAAGGTCGGTGACCCCCGGACACTGCAACCGTTGTAAATATGAACCAGTTGCTGAGTATCCAAATTTTGATCAGCGTCCCATAATCAGGTGACCATAGTTTGCAACATTTTCGGGGAGAAAGTTGGCATTTTCTTCTGATTTCTGGCAAAAAAACAAAAAACAAACCAAAACCAGCCATTCCATAGCAAAAAGAATGACTTTGCTTAAACAACACATTGCTTGCTGAATGACTGCAGTGTTACTTTTACAACCACTGTGTTCACTTAACAACTGCCACAAGATAGTTCATAAAATCAGGTGCGGTCAATTACACTCATAAGACAGTGACAGCAGCAGTGGGATTCACATATATTTACCACTGGTTCGCAAATGTGAGTATGCGCACATGCACTCTCGCATCGCGTGCTTGCCTTCCATGCATGCATGCACCCTTCCATGCATGTGGTTTTCTCATATGCGCAGCGTGCGGCATTGAAAACAAGGCTGCATAGGACGTAGGAGAGTTCGTCGCTACCGATTCAAGCAAACCACTCCGAACTGGCTAAATACCACCTCTGAATGGCAGTCTATTCTTTTCTTGAGAGTACAACGGTAAAGTCTGGCAAAGTTCCAATAATTTTCCGCAAGGGCAAAAGTAACATGGTTATGGTGAATATTTCCCTGCAGAATTTCAGCAAGATCTCCATAGTCCTTCTTGCATGTAATGGGAGATTTCAAAGTGGGAAGGAGGACAGGAGAAAGTGAAGACTTCCTCCCCCCACCTCTTTCTTCATGATAATCATTTTGGCAGATTGTAGGAATTTAGCAGGGATACTGTGGCTCAATGGCTAAGACGCTGAGCTTGTTGATCATAAAGATCGGCAGTTCGGCGGTTCGAATCCCTAGCGCTGCGTAACGGAGTGAGCTCCCGTGACTTGTCCCCAGCTTCTGCCAACCTAACAATTCGAAAGCACGTAAAAAAATGCAAGTAGAGAAATAGGGACCACCTTTGGTGGGAAGGTAACAGCGTTCCGTGGGCCTTTGGCGTTGAGTCAGGCTGGCCACATGAATGGAGATGAGCACTGCCCCCTAGAGTTGGGAATGTCTAGCACATATGTGCGAGGGGAACCTTTACCTTTTAGGACAGTAGCGTAAATCCTGGATAGGTATCTATTTGTAGACATCTCTTTTTTTTGCAAGAAAATGGGCCAGTGGCAAAGCAAATAAACAAGCAAAACCAAAAAAAAAGTCAGAAAAACTAGTACAAGGTTAAAGGAGCTATGGTGGAAAATAACTTCGAGCATCACTATGTGCCTTGACTGCTTGGCATCCGAGTACAGAAAACACCATGTAATCTAGGCAGACACAAACAAACATAAACGTCTAGCATTTTCCAAGCAAGCTCCCAGCACTATACTGTAGTCCTTGCTCCCAGGAACTCCACAGAATGCTTTTTTTTTGCTCTTCTTATTTATGTTGGTTATGGGCTTGGGGATAGAGATGAGGGTCAAGAGATGAACCATGGTGAGGATCAGGGGGAAAATTTTAAGTTCTGCTTAAACCCCATGTTTTGGTATGATCTAAGTACCGATGAATACAAAGAAGAGGGGGTCAAGCTATTTTCCAAAGCACCTGAGAGCAGGACAAGAAGCAATGGGTGGAAACTAATCAAGGAGAGACGCAACCTGGAACTAAGGAGGAATTTCTTGACAGAGCAATCAATCCATGCAATGGCTTGCCTTCAGAGGTTGAGCTGCAACACTTAAAGTTTTTTTTAGAAGAGATTTGACATTTGTTCAGAATGGTATAGGCAATAGTAGGCTGTTACAGGTTCGTTTGGGTTCAGGAGAACCTATAGTTAATGTTATGGCCGGTTCGGAGAACCTCCAAATCTCACCCCTGGCTGGCCATGCCCACCCCACCTTGCTCATCCCACCCCTCCACTCCCAGGAGTCTCCACGTGGCCCGTTTTGGATGTGAGATAAGTGCAGGGCCCATGCGGAGGCTCAGGGAGAGGGAAAAACAGGCCTCCTGGATGTTCTGTAAGACCGTAAACAGGATGCTCCTGGATGTTCTGTAAGACCATTTCCAGCCTCTGGAGGGCCTCCAGAACTTGGGGGGGAGGCAGTTTTTAGCTTCCCAGACGCTTGAGGAAAGCCTCCGGAACCTGGGAAGGCAAAAACACCCCCCCCCCATTGGTGCAGAAGGCCGACTAGGCCATGCCCATCCAGCAACTGGACAGAGAACCTGTTGCTGAAATGTTTGAAGCCCACCACTGGGTAAAGGGCAATGTTTCTCAACCTTGACAATTTTAAAATATGCGGACTTAAATCTCTCAGAATTCCTCAGCCAATACGGATGGCTGGGGAGTTCTGGGAATTGAAGTCGGCACATTTTAAAGTCGCCAAGTTTGAGAATCACTGGTATAGGGTCTCCTGCTTGAGCAGAGGGTTGACTAGAAGACCTGCAAGATCCCTTCCAACTCTTTTATTCTATTGTTCAATTTTGGGGCGTGGCTCATTGGCTTATTCCATCTTCTGCTTGTCCCTTACCATGCCTTCTTTGGCTTTCGTGGCTGGTTTCTAGTGAGTTGAATGAATCTCACTATATACTTTATGCAAATATGTAAAATAAGATAGGAAAAGGGAGGTCGAGTTTCCCCCATTCCTTCATGTAATCAATTATCTGTTGCCCAAGTCCCAGCTTTCTTCTAAGGCCAAGTCTGTCAGAGTTTGCAGTAGAAATCTTATCCACAAAGCACACACAAATAACTGATTCAGCAGGATACATTAACTTCTTTATATACATAATAATGCATGAATAAATGTACAATACCAACAGCAGATTCTTCCAACGTGGTAGAGAGTTACAAGCAAACAGAAACAAACAGTGTACAGCAGAGAACAGTTTCTAGTTCAGAGTTGCAGACAGAACTAGCTTTAGTTTCAATCCTCAGCACAGCACTCAGAACTGCAGGGCTAAACCACGCCCAGACTCCAATCTGTTTCAGCTCCCATTGGCTGACCTTGTTACTAAGCCCTATTCATTGGCTGACCTGGTTACCATGTCTCTTCCAGTTCATGAATATTCTGACAAAGTCTTATATTAGAAGCTTTATCCTCTGAGTTAGAAGTCTGGTCCATGAAAGTTCTCTACTCCAAAGAGCAGCAATTTTTCAGCTCGCATGTCAGCCAGTTCCTCATCTTTTTTTTATTTTTTGGATGAACCATAAGAGGAACTGAATATGGGTCTCGCATATGTCCTCTCTTGCTCCAGGGTTTGATGATGCCAATATAGCCAGAAAGCTGGACTTGAAGTACTAGAAGGTTACAAGCAGGGGTGGGTTGCTGTCGGAATTACTGCCAGTTCGGTGCACCAATTTTTTTTTGCACGTGTGCACTTGCTTTGCTTATGCGCACGCCAAATACATTTGCACCTAAAAAGGTCTGTGCATGTGCACAACATTAGAAAAAGAAAAAAAATATTGCATTTTTGAAATGAAGGTGAAATGAACCGAAAATCAAGATGGCGCCGATGATGATAGAACCGGTTCAGGGGCGTGGCAAGTCGAATTACTACCCACTCAGCCGAACTAGTCCGAACCGGTAGGAACCCACCTCTGGTTACAAGTAAAGCACAGACAAACATTGTTTTGGGACACAATTGGGAGTTGAAGCACATGTCCATTCTGTCTTCAGACAGGTTCCCATTCAAATATATTCAGCAATATGCTTATGTATTTTTGTTCAGTCGCTAGGTCATGTCTGGCTCTCTGAGACCCTATGGGCCACACCACAGGAGGTCCCCCTGCCCTCCGCTGCCTGCCCAAATCCATGTTCAAAATCAGAATGAAGTAGTGGAGTTTCACAACATGTCAGCTAGAGGTTGTCCATGCACTTTGGGATGCATTTTTTGAAATTATTTTCCCAGATAATTTCCCAGATATTCCCAGTGAAGTGTTAATACCACTTTATAATGCCTTGGTAAGGCCACACTTGGAATACTGCATTCAGTTCTGGTCGCCACGATGTAAAAAAGATGCTGAGACTCTAGAAAGAGTGCAGAGAAGAGCAACGAAGATGATTAGGGGACTGGAGACCAAAACATATGAAGAACGGTTGCAGGAACTGGGTATGTCTAGCTTAAGAGAAAGAAGGACTAGGGGAGACATGATAGCAGTGTTCTAATATCTCAGGGGTTGCCACAAAGAAGAGGGAGTCAAGCTATTCTCCAAGGCACCTGAGCGTAGAACAAGAAGCAATGGGTGGAAAATAACCAAGGAGAGAAGCAACTTAGAACTGAGGAGAAACTTCCTGACAGTGAGAACGATTAATCAGTGGAACAGAAGTTGCCTCCAGAAGTTGTGAATGCCCCAACACTGGAGGTCTTTAAGAAGATGTTGGATAGCCATTTGTCTGAAACGGTATAGGGTTTCCTGCCTAGGCAGGGGGTTGGGCTAGAAGACCTCCAAGGTCCCTTCCAACTCTACTATTGTATTATTGTAAGATATATTTCCTGTTGTCAGTTTTCTGAATTCGGCTCGTAAAGTGGAGCGTTGGGGTACAAGTCCCAGGCAGACCAGCGCGCCTGTTTTTCGGCAGGACTATTTCAGGTTCCTTGGGTTTGGCATCCTTCTCCTTTGGTGTCTCCACTCCAGCCTATTGGTGGACGTATTGGGTAGATATTTGGAGACCATCCCAATTTTGCTCTCTGTCCAAGATTCTGTGTAGATTTTGAAGAAGAATGGGCAGCTTTTCCCTCAGAATCGACTCAGAATGAAGGTCCCTATCTGTTCCACTGAGGAGAAAGAGGTGGGTGGTAGTCATGGCAATGGACCAGCGATGAGACAGCAAATATTTGGCTGCAAAAGGTGCTGTATTTATTTACACAGTTTTTACTGGTACATACACCCAAAAACACATGCTTTCATGGAAATTCTGGGTCTATGGCTGTATTAACTTTGGCTGGAGATTGGAAACTATTTTCAGAAGGCTTCATTTGCAGGAAGTACCTTTCCTTTCTTTTTTTTAAAATGTATATTTGGTGTTATTGTTAATTTTTACGCATTAGATGAACAGAAGGCACTTCTAGCTTTGCTTCCTCTAATCTTTGTGCCAGAGGTGGATTGCAGCTGGTTCGGCCCAGTTCGGCTGAACCGGTAGTGGAATTCAGGCTTGGGTCGCAGAACCGGCAGCGATCCAGGCCTGCCACGCCCTTGAACCGGTCCCCTCCCCGTCGCTGGGATGCCGCCATTTTGGATTTTAGTGTCTGCGCATGTTCTGTTCACTTTAAATTGTTCTGCGCATGTGCGCAGAACAATTTACATTGAACAGAGCATGCGCATGCATGACCGAAGCGAATGCATGCTCACGTTGCACACGGTTTGCGAATTGGTAGTAAAACCAGCAGCAACCCATCCCTGCTTTGTGTCAAGCCCCAAAAACAGGGGAGGAGGAGGAGGAGGAGGAGGAGGAGGAGGAGGAGGAGGAGGAGGAGGAGGAGGAGGAGGAGGAGGGAAGCGCAGAATGATCACGATTTGAAAAGAATCCACCTCAGAAGTGCCTTGTCTTTCCAGAGACACTTTTGATGCATCTCCAGCAAAATCTTCTAGCTGGCGGTGTGGCCCGAAAGAAAAGCCAACCAACAGAGCAGAGTTTAGGCAGCAAGTGTCCACTGAGAGATTCAGATCTCACTGTCTTTGTGAGTAATGAAGTGGCTGACCGCACAGAGTTGGACAACGTGTGCAACGCTCACATAATCCATGGCTTTTTCGAAGCCGGCCAAGCGCAGGGTTGTAGAGATGTGTTTGGCAGGGTTGGGGGGAATCAATTAGAGAGGCCTTCAAGGGAGACCAGTCATTTCAGGAACCCACCCACTAACTCCACACACCCCTCCAAAGAAAAAGAAAAATCCACACAGAGAACTAGCCGACAAATCATCTTTACTTCTAACCAGAAGTATATGTGGGCAGGAACTTTCGTATACAAACTGATTCATAGCATATGTCTGGGAAGAAATGGTCCTTGCCCGTTCCCCATCTTGAGTTTTCAAATCATGGAACACCTTAATGAGTCTAAATTTAATTTCCAGCAGCAGCAGCAGCAGCGGTGGTTGGTAAATTTGAACTCGTCGGATTGAAATAAATTGCCCTAACCTGAGTAGTCTGTGGTCTTTGAGAACAGGAGCCATTTTATTGAGAAATAATCAAAGTATAAAATAGAGTGAATTTAGTTCTTCTTCTCTTTCTTTTTCCTTCTTCCTCCTTCTTCCTGCTTTCTCCTCCTTCCTCCTTCCTCCTTTCTTCTTCCTTCTTTCCTCCTTCCTCCCTCTTTTCTTCCTCCTCCATCCCTCCTTCTTCACTCCTTCTTCCACCCTCTTTTCTTCCTCCTTCCTTCCTCCTTCTTCCTCCCTCCTTCCTTCTTCCTCCTTTTTTCCTTCTCCTTCCTTCCTCCTTTCTTCCTCTTCCTTCCTCCTTCCTTCCTCCTCCTCCTTCTTCTTCCTCCTCCTCTACTATCATTATTTCCACCAACTTCATGGCAAATCTGAAAATAGTCATTAATAGTCATAATTATTTCCATAAATAAATTTTCCTTGAATTACAATATGCATTATTTCTTCATACAATAATGCAAATTTAGCTTTTAGTATTGGAAGTATTGATGGAGAGAAGAAGGCTTATTTTTTTGAAATTATTCTGAATTCTTATTCTAAATATTTATTCTTGCATTTATTTCTTCTTATTTTGAAATTATTCTGAAGAGCAATAATAGCTTTGATGTCATCCTGAAATTAAATTGTAACAAAATTCTGTCCGGGTCAGTTTTGAGGAACTTATTTTGATTGATATTTTTGAATCAATAATGGGAGGTATGTTTGTACCTGCTTGGATACAGTCTATTTGTAGAAGAGGACATTATATGAAGAAACAAAGTCTTAGCCAAGATTAACATGAAAGAGGATTTCCACAAGAATTTTGTCATAAGAAAAAAATGAACGAGACTCTAAAAATTAAGAAGGAAATAAAAATGATAATTCCAGATAGCAGGTGGAACTTTTGTGTGGTGCTGGGACTTAGAAAAGACCCTATTAAAAGCACTGGGTAAATTAGAAAGGAGGATCCATAGTCATCTGAATGGATTAAAGACAAGATTGCTTTACACAAAAGAAGAGAACACAAAGTTGGTTTATTTGACCAAGGTTAAAATGAGATGTGTTGCAATTTTGGGTAGGGTTTTTTTTAAATTTGCTGTTATCAGGACTGGGGAAAATGTTGTGCATTGAATTTGCTTATAAACATAGTGTTTAGACCCTTTCCTTACAGTTACTTCATGTATCCTAATATGAGAGTATTTAAACTATTTTTCCTTAAAGTAAGGAAGTTTTGTGACCTTGTTCTATTTAAATCATATACCTATCCAATTCTAGTCTTTATTTATGCTAGGATACTGGGATTATTTTATGCCTCCTAAAGGTGAATTTGCTTATAGTTGAGATATGGAAGGTTTATTTGAATGGAAGTTTTGGGGATTCTTTTTGGTTTTCTAGCATCGGGAATGGAAAAATGTTGTATATTGAGTCTTCTTTGAATGAACATGGTGCTTAAGCATTTCCCTCTATAGGTACTGTACGTATTCTAATCAGATAGGATTTAAAGAAGCTTTTAAAAAAATCTTTCTACAGTATTTTCCCAGAATTACACATGACTGACTGAATGAAAAAAAAAAAATCTATCTCTCTATCATCCATCTTCCATCCATCCATCTTTCTTTTTCTCTTTCTTTCTTTCTTTCTTTCTTTCTTTCTTTCTTTCTTCTATCATCTATCTATCATCTATCTTTTCTCATTTATCATCAATTAGTACTACTTTATAAAACCTTAGTAAGGCCATACCTGGAATACTGCATCCAGTTTTGGTCATTAAACAAAAAAAAATGCTCAGTTTCACTTTTCTCAAATTGGATTTCCTGCTTGAGCAGGGGATTTGACTAAAAGACATCCAAGATCCCTTCCAGCTCTATTTTGATCGATTGATTTTTTTGGAGTATAAGACGAACCGGAGTATAAGACGCACCAAGATTTTAAAGAGGTAAATTTTTAAAAAAGTTTTTGCACTCTGCAGACTTCCCAACCCTCTGCATGCCTCATTTTTTGTGAAAAATGGGGCATGCAGAGAGTTTGAGAGGCCTGCAAATTGCTCCTGGATTTGGGGGGACAAAAATGATCAAAAAATGGTCTGTTTTTCGCTTGTTTTTGCCGCCGCCCCCCCCCCCCCCCCCCAGTGCCCAGGAGCACTCTGAAAGCCTCCTAAAAGCTATGCACGGCCATTTTGGTGAAGGGAGCGGGGTTTTGGGAGGCCAAAAATGATGTTTTCAGTGTATAAGACACACCCAGATTTTCACCCTCTTTTTGGGGTGGAAAAGGTGCATCTTATACTCTGAAAAATACAGTATATCTGTCTGTCTGTGTCTGTCTGTCTGTGTCTGTCTGTATGTATGTATGTATGTATGTATGTAATCATTAATCCATCATCAATTAATTTACCATCTTTTTATCTGTTCTCTTTTTCTCTGCTATAAGGTGACCAACTTTTTTACAATGAAAAGGAGGACAAATAAATTGGAAAAAATATATCGTAAATAAAAGAAATATTTCATTCATTGCAACAATAATACACTAAAATATGACATATGCATAATAAAAACATTTGCAACATTTTATATTGTAATTATGCTTACATGCCTGTTAATTATTATTTAAATGAGTACTTTTCCATTGAATTAATATTTTTGTCAATATATCATCTTCTAAGAATATATTGGAAATATCTGAACAAGAAATATCCTTCATATTGAATTTTACGGCAAGTGCTGCAGCTAGAGTATCAACATTCAATCTCGATTTCTCACTTGTCCAAAAATCATTGGCAATTGGAAAAAACTCTTTCAACTGCTGCATTAGTTCCAGGGCAGCACAACGTAAATTGAACAAGTATAAATAAATGTTCACATGGAATATGTTCGTTTTTGAAATGGCTGAAAATATCCACCCATCTTTTATCAATTTCAACGTGTTGATTTTCCCATTGTATTAATTTTTATGGATTTAAATATACATTCAGTCTTCTAATTTCTTCAAAGAGACAATTGTCGTCTATTTTAATGTCTAGCATTTCTTTAGATAAAAATTCAACACAAGATTCAATATCTGTTCAATATACTTGCGATGAAGTAAAAAAAACACCATTAAAAACTGTTTAATAAAATACGTCACATAACGCGCAACAGATTAGCCTTCAAATATCAAAAAGGAGGACATGTAGGAGGACACTTTTCAAGGGAGGACAGAACTTACAAAAGAAGGACTGTCCTCCCTAAAGGAGGACGGTTGGTCACCTTATCTGCTATCTCTACTTATGAGATGGGATGGGATGGTAACTTGACGAAAAAGGAACTTTGGAGGATAACATCCCTGAGAAAATTACTGACTAAATCCTAATTATTTGGCTTTCAAGATGGTAACAAGGATCATACTGAGTTTTGTTTTCAGTTAAACTAGTCACCTTGGGAATTTAAATGAAGTTCAAGGGATAAAACTGAATTAAGACGAGTTTTTCCATCCATGAAGATATTCTTTTCTAAAACTAAGGCAGGCCGGATCTATGATCAAAAAATATGTCTGTAAAATTTCATCTGTAAAATCAAGAAGAGTTGACAATGACTTTCAAATCTTTTTTTCCACTCCCATCCCTTAATTATCTATTTGTTAACATTAATAGATAATACATACTCATACGGTGTGTACTTTTCAGGCTAAGCAGCATTACATTAAGAATGGAATGGAATGAGAAATAGTAAGAAGCAACAATAAATACATGAATAGACTAATGCTTTTAACCGCATTTCCAAAACATTTTTTTTAACCATGCAATCATTCATTCCTGGTTATATGAACGGCCCCATTCTTTTCCCTTTCAGCTGTTTTTCACTCATACATTTCATCTATTATGTTACTTAGCTATTTACTATCATGAATAGAAGAGAACAACAGAGTTGGAAGGGACCTTGGAGGTTTTCTAGTCCAACCCCCTGCCTAGGCAGGAAACCCTACACCACTTCAGACAAATGGTTATCCAACATCTTCTTAAAGACTTCCAGCGTTGGGGCATTCACAACTTCTGGAGGAAAGTTGTTCCATTCTCACTGTCAGGAAATTTCTCCTCACTTCTATGTTGCTTCTCTCCTTGATTAGTTTCCACCCATTGCTTCTTGTTCTGTCCTCAGGTGCTTTGGAGAATAGCTTGACTCCCTCTACACATTGTGGCAACCCCTGAGATATTGGAAGACTGCTATCATGTCTCCCCTAGTCCTTCTTTTCATTCGACTAGGTATACCCAGTTCCTGCAACCGTTCTTCATATGTTTTAGTCTCCAGTCCCCTGATCATCTTTGTTGCTCTTCTCTTTCTAGAGTCTCCACATCTTTTCTACATCGTGACGACCAAAACTGGATGCCGTATTCCAAGCGTGGCCTTACCAAGGCCTTATAAAGTGGTATTAACCCTTCACGTGATCTTGATTCTCTCCCTCTGTTTAGGCAGCCTAGAACTGTGTTGGCTTTTTTGGCAGCTGCTGCACACGGCTGGCTCATCTTTAAATGATTGTCCACTAGGATTCCTATGAATTACATTCATTCAACATTTTGCACAATTTTTCTCAAACTCATCTCTAGATTCTTCATTATCCCCAAGCTACGGATTCTTACATTTATAGTTATCTAGAAAGCAATAATTCATGTATGGTATACATGCCTGGTGTTCATTTTAACCTCCTCATTCATAATTAAATTTACCCTTTCACTTTTATACGTTTGCATTAATACTTCCACACCCTTGACTTTATCCTTGTCATATATCCTTTTGAATATAGTTTTACAGAGGAATTATTTAGTCTGTCATTTGTACTTCTGTAACGTTCTGATTTGATATAGCAACCAACCAGGACAGGTAGAGACTTTGACGGATAGTTAAAGGTAAAGCTAAAAGTTCCCCTTTCACATATGTGGTAGTCGTTCCTGACTCTAGGGGGCGGTGCTAATCTCCGTTTCAAAGCCGAAGAGCTAGTGCTGTCCGAAGATGTCTCCGTGGTCATGTGGCCGACATGACTAAACACCAAAGGCGCACGGAATGCTGTTACCTTCCCATCAAAGGTGGTTCCTATTTCTCTACTTGCATTTTTACGTGCTTTCGAACTGCTAGGTTGGCAGAAGCTGGGACAAGTAATGGGAGCTCACTCCATTATGCGGCGCTAGGGTTTCAAACCGCTGAACTGCCGAACCTTCTGATCGACAAGCTCAGAGTCTTAGCCACTGAGCCACCGCATCCCTGACAACCAGTTTGGCTTCCATTGACATTGGCATCCTTCAGTCTCAAAAGACTATAGTACCGTACTCTGGAAAGAGGTCAAAGCTGGAGTGTCCTCTCCAGCACAAAACCTGGGTAGATTAATATGGAGGATAGACTGTTACCCAAGCAGCAGATCCCCCCTCTCCATGTGGCTGAAATAGTCCAATAGAACGGCAGAAGCCGATTGCCTTCCATTAAGGACCTACCGTATTTTTCAGAGTATAAGACGCACCTTTTTCCCCTCAAAAAAGAAGCTGAAAATCTGGGTGCATCTTATACACTGAATACAGCATTTTTTGTCTCCTGAAACCCCGCCCCTTCACTAAAATGGCCGTGCATAGCCTTTAGGAGGCTTCCAGAGTGCTCCAGGGGGGCTGGGGAGGGCACAAATGAGAAAAAACAGGCTGTTTTTTGCTCACTTTTGCCCCCCTAACCCCAGGAGCACTCTATAAGCCTCCTAAATGCTATGCATGCCCCTTTTTTGACAGAAAACGGGTCCGTTTTCATGAAAAACAGGCCGTTTATTGGGAGGTCTGCAGAGTGCAAAAACTCTTCAAAATCTTGGTGCGTCTTATACTCTGAAAAATACAGTATATACTGCAGGGGTGTCCAAACTTGGGAACTTTAAGACTTGTGGACTTCAACTCCCAGAATTCCCCAGCCAGCTGGCTGGGGAATTCTGGGAGTTGAAGTCCACAAGTCTTAAAGTTCCCAAGTTTGGACACCCCTGATATACTGCATAGACAGAAGGAGGGCTGAGAAAATGTCTACAGATCCATCAGATGCTGGCCATAACATTTCAGCTTCTCCACTCAGGACCCCATTATATGGCAGTGCGTGCCAAAACAACTAGACCCACCTTTTCCAAATATCTGGCCTGGCTCAACCATAACTTCGTTACGCTCCTGAGGGGTTTTTAATTTAGCAATTTTATTTAAGGGGATTTTAAACTGTGTTTTAATTGTGTTTTTAGCTGTGTTTATTGTCCTTCACTTACAAGTCTACCCTCCTTCATGCACAAATGTAATTGTCCTTGTTTTTTTCGTATGTATGTGTGTCCTATGTGTATTTTATCCTTTTGATTGTACGCCGCCCCGAGTCCTTCGGGAGAGGGTTGCGGCTAATCAAATAAAATTTATTATTATTTATTATTATTATTAACTAGACAGAGACAGTTTTACCCTTGTGCCATCTTTCTCCTCGACACCTAATTGCCACAACACCATCTTATGTTTAAGGATATTTACCCATATACCTAGCTTCGAAGGATCAAAAGCCTTCAGAGCCTGTATAGCAAATCAGCTGTTTCCTTCCGGCTTCTCGCTTGTTCACAGTTAGCTGATAACAGTCTCACTTCAATGGGGCTTTTGGGCTGCCTCCCCGACTTAAATTTGGTCTCTGCTCCAGCTGAAGGCAAAGGAGCCAAGCGAAAGACTGCAAATGAGCTAAGAAGAGCAGTTGGATGAAGCAAAGATACAAAATATTTCTTTTGAAGATAATTCAACGTTTGCTCATAGCTAAAGAAACATACTTTGGAGACTAAATTCCATGTTCTAAGCTGGATACCCCAAAGCCACGCTCGGTATCCTCTGACATGTTTAAACAGATTAACAGAGTTGGAAGGGACCTTGTAGGTCATCTAGTCCAACCCCCCTCCAAGCAGGGAACCCTACACCATTTCTGACAGATGGCAGTCCAGTCTCTTCTTGAAAGCCTCCAGTGATGAAGCCTCCACAACTTCCGAAGGCAACTTCTGTTCCATGGGTTGATTGCTCTCATTGTCAGAAAGTTTCTCTTTAAGTTTAGCATTAACACTCAGAACTATGCTTTGCTATCTACTGTTCACCATGTCTTCGGATTTTGGGGCTATTGTCAGAGATGGTGAAATGACAACCTCATAATGGCAGATGGCCAAGAAGAGCCCAACCATCTTCCCTCTCTATGCTTGCCTCTTTCTCCTAGTCCCAGGCCTTATTTCATTTCCTTCTTGTAGACACCTTAAGCAAACATTGGTCCAAATGTCCTGCAGGAGGTTAGCACCCTCCCCTCCCCTAGGAAAATGAGATATTTTAGGAAATATTAAAAAGAGCAGAATATTTCCCCAAAAAGGGAGGCATAAACTCATCCCCCTCCTTTGCCAATGGACCATTAAGGCCTGGGCCAGTCTATTCTGTATAACAAAGATCTACCACCTGCAGGCAGAGCCATAATAGGAATCCCAAAGCCTTTTCATTACATCATCACCCAGCAATAGTCAACCAAGCCTGGGACTCAAAAGACAACCTACAGAGTTGTCCCTGCATGGCCCCATGGGAGTCTGACAACCAATCAGAATTCAAGCTCAAATTCAAAAGCCCAGAGAGGGCATAAAACCCAGGGATTCTCAGCATCTCTTCCCTTTTCCCCCAGGACCTCAAACCATGTCCACCATCAATAAACCTTCTTTCCAAGCAACTTCCATGAATCCAGGGTCTTTCTCCCCCCCTTGGAACTGAAGCCAGAAGGACATTTCTTCCAACACTCCCTCCTCCCTCCTGTCCTGTCCTTCCTTGTCTTCAAACCATGAAGGACAAAAGGTGTCCTTGTTGCAAAACACGGGAGAAGAGCATTCTGATTTTTTTTCTCTCCATAATGTTATGCGCAGCTGGATATAGCAAAAAGTTGGATAGAAACCCGGCACGTTATCCAAGTTCTGATGTGCTGCACCGGTTAGGCAGTTTGAGTGCCTTTGGCATGTTAGAATTTTCCACCCCAAATTGCCAAACTGTAAACTTAGCAGGAAAAGAGTAATCATTTCATCTTATTTGAAGAAAAGAAAAAGAAAGAAAAAGAGAAGAAGCACCACATCAGCGCAACATGATGCCTCAAGTGAGAGATAATCTGTAATTATAAGCAAGATCCTTGAATATTTCCTCCATTAACTCTTTCATAGACTAATCCTCTTAATTCTAGCCTTAGGGGGAAGAAGATTCATAACTGTTTTTCAGGAGAAAGAATGTAAAATCAATAGCAATAATGCTGATATATATGTGTGTGTGTGTGTGTGTGTGTGTGTGTGTGTGTGTGTGTGTGTGTATGTGCCCCCTTTCTGTCCTTCGGTTCATTACAGAAAACCATCCAGGCAGAAAACCATATTTTTATTTTTAATGTTGCCTTTGCTATGTTTGTGTTGTATTTGTGCTGATAAATAAATAAAGGGAGACTAGTATAGATCTATTTCAAGCTATTTAGCTCTCATCAGCTAGCCGTACCCTTACTGGGATTCGAACCAGGTTCTTGGTGGTGGCATGAATCTTTCAGAACTTCCTGCCAGTGGAGCTCTGGTGGGCCCCCATCCTCTCTGGCCACCAGAAGCTGCTCAAACTAAGCCCTTCCAGAGAGCATTTGTTCTATGTTTAGATTAGATTAACAGAGTTGGAAGGGACCTTGTAGGTCATCTAGTCCAACCCCCCATGCAAGCAGGAGATCTTACACAATTTCTGACAGATGGCAATCCAATCTCTTCTTGAAAGCTTCCAGTGATGAAGCCCCCACAACCTCTGAAGGAAAACTGTTCCATGGCTTGATTTTTCTCACTGCCGGAACATTTCTCCTTATTTCTAGGTTCAATCTCTCCTTGGTCAGTTTCCATCCATTATTCCTTGTCTGGTCTTCAGGTGCCTTGGAAAATAACTTGACCCTCTCTTCTCTGTGGCAGCCCCTCAAATATTGGAAAACTGCTATCATGTCTCCCCTGGTGCTTCTCTTCACTAAACCAGTTCCTGCAACTGTTCATCGTATGTTTTAGTCTCCAGTCCCCTAATCATCTCTGTTGCTCTTCTCTGCACCCTTTCTAGAGTCTCTACATCTTTTTTTTATAGCATGGTGACCAAAACTGGGTGCAGTATTCTAGGTGCAGTCTTACTAAGGCTTTATAGAGTGGTGTTAGCATCTTATTTGATCTTGTCTTCATTAGTTGGTGGATCTTCATACTTTTTTTAATGGTACATTTGTCTGATAAAGTGCTGAGACTTCTTGGGAATTGCTAACTAACAAAATGAAACTCAATGTAAAGAAAAGTAAGGTTTTACACTTAATCAAGAAAAACCAGGTACAGGTACAGATTGGGTGAAATCTGGCTCAATAGTAGTAACTGTGAGAGGGATCTTGGAGTCCTAGTGAACAACCATTTAAATATGAGCCATCCGTGTGCAGCAGCTGCCAAAAAAGCCAACACAGTTCTAGGCTGCATAAACAGAGGGATAGAATCAAGATCATGTGAAGTGTTAATACCACTTTATAATGTCTTGGTAAGGCCATACTTGGAATTCTGCATCCAGTTTTGGTCGCCACGATGTAGAAAAGATGTGGAGACTCTAGGAAGAGTGCAGAGAAGAGCAACAAAGATGATTAGGGGACTGGAGGCTAAAACATATGAAGAACGGTTGCAGGATATGTCTAGTTTAATGAAAAGAAGGACTAGGGGAGACATGATAGCAGTGTTCCAATATCTCAGGGGTTGCCACAAAGAAGAGGGGGTCAAACTATTCTCCAAGGCACCTGAAGGCAAGACAAGAAATAATGGATGGAAACTAATGAAGGAGAGAAGTAATCTAGAATTAAGGAAAAAATTCCTAACTATGAGAACAATCAATCAGCGGAACAGCTTGCCATCACTGGAGGCGCTTAAGAAGAATCATTTGTCCAAGATACAACATGCATTTAAATTTTTTATATATTTCCTGCCACATCGTTAGACTAGTTTTATTTTGTACATTGTCAAAAGAACTCTTATGCACGACTTGGTTTTAAATTTTAAAATATTCTAAAGCAATACATCAATAAATGCTACGTTTCTTGGTGATAATAATGTACTGGATTATTGAACTCTGCAATTAAATCATGGGCAATAACTATCTCATTAACAATTGGTGGATTATCATGTCTTACAAAAAGTGCTCTGTAGTTTTCCAATGATATGTCCAACATTGAAATTATTTTCTTACAATGTTCTACATAATGAACAAATATTCTCATGTACAGTGACTTCGGTACATGCAAAATTCCGCAATCCCACAAGATGGCAGCAGTGACATACTTTAACTTTGCTGCTACCTAGTTGTTACCTATACTATGTTTCCCCAAAAATGAGACAGGGTCTTATTTTCTTTTGACTCCCGAAATAAGCGCTGGGCCTTATTTTCAGGGAGGTCTTATTATTTTTGAGAGGGCAGGAGGCGGCGAGCGTGGTCACCTCACGGCTGCTGCTGCATTGCAATATTTTTGGGGGAGGGCTTATTTTAGCGCATGCGCTGCAGGGGTGGGTTGCTGCCCGCATTACTGCCGGTTTGGTGCACAAAAAATGTCTTGTATTTAAATTTATGCGCTCTGCACACGTGCACATTTGCACATAATTAAATCTGCGCACGGGCAAAATGTTTAAAAAATGGGAAAAAATTAAATTTCTGCAGCGAAAATTGTTCTGGGCAGGCGCAGAAACAAAAATAAAGACGGTGGCACCATAGGAGAACCGGTTTGGGGCGTGGCAGGCCTGGCGACCCAGGCTGCCAAGTTATTACCGGTTCGGCTGAACTGGTCCAAATCAGTAGGAACCCATCTTTTTATCCGGGGAGAGCTTATTTTCAGGGAAACAGGGTATTTAGCAGCTTAAATATAGTTTTCCTCTTTGAACAAAGAGATTCCCACTGTAGACTAATAGTTTAACAAATAGCAAAGATTACTTGATATAATAGTTGACATTTAAATTTATTAAATTTATTTGCTCCTTTCTCATCATGGGGCCAGTAGTATTAATACTCATACTTGTAGTAATAGTAAAGGGTAAAGAGTCCTTGCAGAATCTACTCCACTAGCTGTTGCCGATTCTAGGGGGCGGTGTTCGTTTCCGTTTCAAGGCCTTTGAGCCAGCGCTGTCTGAAGACATTTCCGCAGTCATGTGGCTAGTATGACATCACAGAGAGCTGTTACTTCCCCACCGAAGCGGTACTTATTTATCTAGTCGCATTTGCATGCTTTCGAACTGTCAGGTCGGCAGGAGCTGAGGATGGGAGCTCACCCCGTCACATTGCATGACGGGTCTCAAACCTGGGCTGCTGGCTTTCCAGGCAACAAGCCCAGCTCTCAGCCACCGAAAAACTTCCTACACTTCCTTGCATTCAGCCATCCTATATCCTTCTTATTCTTTAATGTATCCATGCTGTACTCTTCTGGGGGTTAAGATAGCTTGTTCACAAAATTTCCTTCACCAACTTTAAAGTCACCAAATACGTTCCTGATGTTAAATTTATGCTCTCCTTGTATGTCCTTCAGGTTAATCCCATTGGCACATCTACTTTCTTTATCTGATACAATCACTCACAATCTGTTCCAAATCAGAACTGGTTTGGTTTGCTAGACTTTGCTTCTCCATATTTTGTTTCTTATTATGTGGTTAATATGATTTCCATGTTACCCAGCCAGCAATGTCCATGGTCTGGAAACTCTGTTCCTTGAAGCAAATTTGTTCCTTGAAGCAACTTAGCCACTGCCCCTCACTAATGGCTTCCTATGTTGCAACAACAAAAGTCTTCTCGCTATATGGCAAAGAGAAAGAAGTTGAATGAAAGGAAAGTCCCAGCAATCTGACTCTATATACGGGTCCCTCTCCTGTCCAAGAAAAAACGAAACATGCCTTGGTTACTAAGGGGGAGATGAGAAGCTGCAAGGCCAGCATGCCACTTGCAGGACCCAAAACTCAAAACTGGGAACCGAGAGGAAGTAAGGCAAGAACTTGTCCTGATGGAAATGTGGCCCACTCAATGTCATTGTTTCCAGATGAAACTTGGCTTCAGATGGAAAATCAGCTTAGCAACAAAGGAGAATGGCAATATTTGAAGGGACCCCAAAGGTACAGAGCAAAATCAGGGATTGGGTTGTCTGTAGGGGGGATCAAATAAAGGAAAGAGGTCATTCACAACAGTGCTATTGAAGCCCACATCCCACTCCATTTTATAAGTAGAAATCAAGTGAGCACGGCATATAGAAAAAAATAGTACTTCAATGTGGTGGCTCAGTAGCTCCAGCAGTTCAAGTCCTAGCACTGTGTGGTGAGGTGAGCCCCAGTTACTGACCTCATCTTCTGTCCATCTAACAGTTTGAAAGCATGTTTTATGCAAGTAGATAGATAGGTACCGCTTCGGTGGAGAGATGAGCTGGTGCTCTGTGCAGGCAGGCAAATTCCTGATGGTTCTGAACCTTCCTTGTTGTGGTGCCTGCTTGTGAGGCAGCTGCAGGAAGGGAGAGGGTTTTGGGTGATGGTGCAGAGTCTTTGAAAGTTGGACCATAAGGAAGGCTGAGCGCCAAAGAATGGAGGCCTTTGAAGTCTGGTGCTGGAGAAGATTCCTGCGAGTCCCTTGGACTGCAAGGCCATCCAACCGGTCAGTCCTAGAGGAGATCAACCCTGACTGCTCTTTAGAAGGCCAGATCCTGAAGAGGAAACTCAAATACTTTGGCCACCTAATGAGAAAGAAGGACTCACTGGAGAAGAGCCTCATGCTGGGAAAGATGGAGGGCAAAAGAAGAAAGGAACAACAGAGAAGGAGGTGGCTGGATGGAGTCACCAAAGCAGTCGGCATGAGCTTAAATGGACTCCAGAGGATGGTAGAGGACAGGAAGTCCTGGAGAAAGATTGTCCATGGGGTCACAATGGGTTGGACATGACTTCGCAACTAACAACAACAAGCAGAGTCTTTCTCTCTGGTGCAAAGCGAGCTCACCCTCCTGTGGTGTATCTTGGAAAGTATGCAAATGTGTCCCAATACAGAGCTTGTACCTTGGCAAGCCCAACTACCACTCTGCAATAGGATTGTGGTCTCCTGGCTACTGTAACAATACCAGATGATGATGATGATGATGATGATGATGATGATGATGATGATGATAATAATAATAATAATAATAATAATAATAATAATAATAATAATAATAAGGCTATTGAAAACCCATCAAACTGTAGAAGAATAAAAATGAAGTTTTAATGATTATGTGAACCAAAGTACAGAAAAATTGCTGCAGGCTGTGAAAACGGAGAACAGCATAAAAACAACAGAAACAAAGGCAGAATATAAGGAAACACAGTTGGATGACAGATTAAATGGATGGGAAACCAAAGTTTTGCATGGACAGCACTTGAAAAACGTTGAAGGAAAATGTGATGACAACTTGACATGGACATGGCTTAAGATGGGAACCATCAAGAAAGAAATGGAAGGTTTAATACTGGCTGCTCAAGAACAAGCACTACAAACTAATGCCATGAAAGCGAAGATACAAAAATCCACTGACAACCCAAATTGCTGACTTTGCAATAACAAAGTCAAAACTGTTTCACATTTAATATGTGAATGTAGCAAAATTGCACAAACTGATTACAAAGCTAAACATAACCAAGTTGCTAAATTAATCCACTGGTCATTATGTAAAAAATATGATTTACCCGTATCCAGAAAGTCATGGGAACATAAAGTGGAAAAAGTTATCGAAAATGAGAAGGTGAAGATCTTGTGGGACTTTCGAATACAAACGGATTGTCATTTGGAGCACAACACACCAGATGTCACGGTTGTAGAGGGACGAAGTATACAGTTTATTAATATCGCTGTTCCTGGAGATGCCAGTCGAAGAAAAAGAACTAGGAAAAATAATGAAATATCGCAACCTGGCCATTGAAACTACACGCCTGATCGCCCAAGCTCCTTACCAGTGTTTAAAGGCTTCTGCGCTTCCGCACCGATGCATGGCACATACAGCGCCTGTGCAATGCTCCACGGAGCAGCTGGAGCATTGCGGAGGTGCTAAGACACATACGCACGCTGTGCGGATCCATGAGGATGCTGCCGGCCCCATTCCAACTGTACCGGTTGGAACGGGATTTGAAACCCACCACTGGTTGATACCTAGGACATTGTAATGCATTTTTAATGTTCAGTTGGCTGAGTTTCATGTTTAATGAATAAAGAATATAATAGCAATAGCACTTAGACATATACCCCTTTACAGTGCTTTACAGCCCTCTCTAAGCGGTTTATAGAATCAATCCATTTGCCTTCAACAATCTGGGCCCTCATTTTACCCACCTCGGAAGGATGGAAGGCTGAGTCAACCTTGAGTCAGTGAGACTCGAACTGCCAAATTGCTGGAAGTCGGCAGTCGGCATTCTAACCACTGCGCCACCACGATAATTATATGATCTTGGACATCTGAGTCCTCTTGTAGATATCCTACAGAATACAGAAGCATTTTGATGGCTTAGTGAGATGCATTTATTCTAATGTTGTGTACCACACTGTTTAAAGAAAAACATTTCATTATTCTCTTCTAAATGTCTCTCTGATATTTTTCTATCATCTTTCCAAATCCATTAAGTCAGGGGGTATCCAAACTTGCCAGCTTTGAGACTTATGGACTTCAATTCCCAGAATTCCCCAGCCAGCTGGTGTACTTCAACTCCCAGAATTCTTGGTTGGCTGACTGGGGAATTCTGGGAGTTGAAGTCCACAAGTCTTAAAGCTGGCAGGTTTGGACACCCCTGCTTTAAGTGACTTCTACCTGTGGATTTGCTTTTGACCCCCAAATCAAATAATCCTCTCTCCCTTTCCTTTTGGCACATCTTGCTAAAGTTATTCTTCTTACGATTATTATTTTGACAACCTTAATTAAAATGATTGCCTGTCAGTCTGTCAAGTGCTATCAGGAATCAAAGAATGGCAGGTTAATGAGGGAGTTATGTTTGGTATGTAAATATCCCATCTTGTTTCTGTTTTCAGTGTGGGAGCAGGAAGATTCAGACTAGGCGACTTAGAATGAATGTGTTTGGCAAGTCAAGGTGAAAACTGGCCAATTAACATGACGATTGATTGATGGATAGCATCATTTGATTTATTTCTCTCCAACTCTGACATGGTTTGATAAAGAGCCTTTATCAATGATGAATTTCAGCTCAGTCTCCTGCCTTGGGCAGAGGGTTGGATTAGAAGACCATCTAAACTCTCCCTTCCAGCCCTGGGATTCTATGACTCAGAAAATTAATCAGAAGCTTCTGAGATTAAGTACTTTGGTTCCAATAGAAGAGAATATTGATAGCTCACCACTGAACTGCGAAGTCCTTGCTGCTCTCTGAACTTGGCTGTTTCCTTGCAGACATTTCAAAGTGCGTATCTGGTCCCAGATACGGACGCAGTGGCTCAATGGCTAAGACACTGAGCTTGTCGATCAGAAAGGTTGGCACTTCAGCGGTTCGAATCCCTAGTGCCGCATAATGGAGTGAGCTCCCATTACTTGTCCCAGCTTCTGCCCACCTAGCAGTTCGAAAGCATGTAAAAATGCAAGTAGGAAAACAGGAACCTTTGGTGGGAAGGTAACAGTGTTCTGTGCGCCTTCGGCATTTAGTCATGCGGGCTACATGACCACGGAGATGTCTTCGGAGAGTGCTGGCTCTTCGGCTTAGAAACGGAGATGAGCATCAGCCCCTAGAGTTGGGAACGACTAGCATATATGTGCGAGGGGAACCTTTATGTGGTCCCACCAAGTGGTTTCCCATGGCTGTGAGATCCAGATGCATAGAACATTGAAACACTGTTAATATCACTTTATAATGCTTTGGTAAGGCCACGCTTGGAATACTGAATCCAGTTTTGATTGCCACGATGTCAAAAAGATGTTGAGGCTCTAGAACAGGAGTATCAAACTCACATCGTCATGGTGGTTTCCCATGACATATCGGGACTTGTTTCCCCTTTGCTAAACTGGAGGTTGGATGTTTGACTGCCCTGCTCTGGAAAGAATGCAGAGAAGAGCAACAAAGATGATTAGGGGACTGGAGTCTAAAACATGTAAAGAACGGTTCCTGGAATTGGGTATGTCTATTTGATGAAAAGAAGGACCAGAGGTGAGATGATAGCAGTGTTCCAAAATCTCAGGGGCTGCCACAAAGAAGAGGGAGTCAAACTATTCTCCAAAGCACCTCAGGGCAGAACAAGAAGCAATCGGTGGAAACCAGAAGCAACTTAGAACTAAGGAGAAATTTCCCGACAGTGAGAACAATTAATCAGTGGAACAACTTGCCTCCAGAAGTTGTGAATGCTCCAACACTGAAAGTTTTTAAGAAGATGTTGGATAACCATTTGTCTGAAGTGGTGTAGGGTTTGTCCTATCCTGTCCTATCCTGTCATCTCTACTCCTCCTTTTCATTAGACTAGGCAAACCCTATTCCTGCAACTGTTGTTCATATGTTTTAGCCTCTAACCCCATAATCATCTTCATTGCTCTTCTCTTCACTCTTTCCAGAGCCTCAACATCTTTTCTTTAATATATAATATGGTATCCAAAACTAGATGCAGTATTCCAAGTGTGGTCTTACTAAGGCTTTCTAAAGCGGTACTAATAATCTACATGATCTTGATTCTGTCCACCTGTGAATGCAACCTAGGATTGCATTAACATGGTTCATGTTTATTGTTAATAAAGCAACAAAGATTGTCAACATCGTCAAGGCCATGGAAAACCCATCGAATCTGCAAAGGTCCTGATTTGACTCACTTCTTCAGGGTGAGTTTGCAAATCCAAGATCAATGGGATTGAAGCTGTCAAAACCCATCGCCCAGACAAAGCTTTGCAGAACTGATTCCAGAAAGGTGTCTGAGGACATTTCTTAAGATTTGCTCCTGCCGCTTGGAGCTCTAATGATTTTCACCTTCATGCATACATCCAAAGCATGTGATTATTGTCTGTCCACTATGCTGGTCCAATTGTTATTTTTTTAATTAACTAATTGATAACCCAATGTTGTCCGGGGATTTATTTACATAGGGGGGAAATGTCCGGATCAAACATAATTTCTAATATTGGATTTTCCTCCTTACCAGAGGCAGCCATCTTGTGGAGTACTATGAAGCCGTTACCATGGCAACTCCACTGCGCTGTACAATAGAAGCCATTTTAGGGCAGTACAGTAGAAGCCATTTTAAGGCACAACAGAACACCCCCCAAGGGGTGTTAGAGGTGTCTTACCCCCCACAGTATTTGTTTCCAGAGAGTAAGTTATCTGTGTACCAAGTTTGGTTGAGTTCCAGAGTTATGCTGGAACATACACACACACACACACACACACACACACAGAGAGAGAGAGAGAGAGAGAGAGAGAGAGAGAGAGAGAGAGAGAGAGAGATCACATCAGCAAGTAGATGGAAGATAGATAGATAGATAGATAGATAGATAGACAGACAGACAGACACACAGACACACAGAGTAAGTGATTAATTGAGTGAGTGAAGGCATAAAAAGATAGTGAGAGATAGAGGTAGAGAGAGGTAGAGATGATAGCAATAGATAGATAGACAGACAGGCAGATGATAGATAAATAGATAGCTGTGTGAAAGAGGTAGAGATAGATAGATAGATAGATAGATAGATAGATAGATAGATAGATAGATAGATAGATAGATAGATAGATGATAGATAGATAGATAGATAGATAGATAGATAGATGATAGATAGATAGAAAAATAGATAGATGATAGATAGATAGATAGATAGATAGATAGATAGATAGACAGACAGACAGACACACAGAGTAAGTGATTAATTGAGTGAGTGAAGGCATAAAAAGATAGTGAGAGACAGAGGTAGAGAGAGGTAGAGATGATAGCAATAGATAGATAGATAGACAGACAGGCAGATGATAGATAAATAGATAGCTGTGTGAGAGAGGTAGAGATAGATAGATAGATAGATAGATAGATAGATAGATAGATAGATAGATAGATGATAGATAGATAGATAGATAGATAGATAGATAGATAGATAGATAGATAGAGCGAACTTGGGTTTCCACCATTTTCAGGAACAAGATTTTATTCTTGTTTATATCCTGGAAATGTATTTCCCTCTTACGTCTGAAGAAAGACAATTAGCATCTTGACTTTTGCCCAGACTCTCTATTGTGGTCAGAAAAACTGCAAACACAAACCTTTCAACCGTAACTTTTATAATGGAGCCAAAGTAAGGAGAGTTAAGGAAAGAAGAGGTAGGGAGGGAAAACTCTGGGGAATTTTAGTTTCTGGGATGTTTTACCTCCAGTTTTCTGGGAAGGTCTCTATCCAAGCAAAGGTATTTCAGAGAAAACCATAACCAAGGCACCACATAAACAAAACAAAAATTTCACTAAGCGCCACTTTCTCCCGATGTTTAAATAAAGCATTGTGTTTCGTTCTCATTTCTTGCCCTTTTGGCTTCAGAAAATATCTCTCTAGCTATCACATTAACAAACTGTTTGGCTTTGAGCCATCATGCCCTGTTCTTCAGAATTGCTCCTTCCCTTGGTATCACTGACTCATTAATAACAATATCAGGTTAACTGGAATCCAAAATTTCACTCTGGTTTTATCTATTCGGTACTCATACATAGGACAGTTTCTGGAACTCCCAACATGTAATTACCATATTTTTCAGAGTATAAGATGCATTCCCCCCCCAAAAAAAAGTGGGTGGAAATTTGGGTGTATCTTATACACCAAATGTAGTCCCACCCACCCGCCAGCCCCCACCCTTCCAGCAATTTGCCTCCTTGCAACCAACAGCAAACAGACCATTAAAGCTTCAGCACAGCCTGATTAGCACAAGCAGCTGATTGTTGGTTGACTCAGCCTCCCAATGATCAGCTGCTTCAGGCTGCAGGGATTGCCATAGCCTATTGCTTCCTCCATGCACCTCATTTTCAGCCTCCACATCCCAATTTTGGCTTCTGCACGCCCCATTTTTGGCCTCTATGCACACCCCATTTTCCACCCATTCCGATCCCCACCACTGGGAACAGGTGGAAAATGGGGTGCATGGTGGCCAAAAGCAGAGGCTGAAAATGAGATGCGTAGGCCAAAAATGGGGCGCGTGGAAGCAGCAATAGACTACGGCAATCTCTGTAGCCTGAAACAGCTGATTGGGGGGGGGCAATCCAACCAACAGTCAGCTGCTTGTGCTAATCAGGTTGTGCTGAAACTGAAACAGGCCGTTTGCTGTTTGCTGCAAGGAGGCAAATTGCTAGGAGGCAGAAGCAAAGGCAGAGTTTTTTTTTCTTGTTTTCCTCCCCAAAAGCTAGGAGCGTCTTATATTAAAAAAAAAATACAGTATCTTCTCAAAAGCACAGAACATGGAATAATAGGATTGGAAGGACCCTGGAGGTTTTCCAGTCCAAACTTCTGTTCAAGCAGGAGACTTCATAGCATTCTATTTCAGTTCCAAGTGGGGAGAAAGACACTGGAAACATGTGGCTGCTTGGAAAGATGGTTTTAATGGTGGACAGCGGAGGTGGCATTCCCTTCCCTTCCCTACCGGTTCACAAATGTGAGGGCGCACGCATACAGAAGCTGTTGATAAAGCCCAATACTGTCTGGAGCATTCAAACAATCCATTTGGATCCTGCTTGCCACAGAGGTGTTTTCATGTCCCAACCGGTCTGCTTGGCTCGCAGACTGTGAGAAGGAAGGAAAAGCCATTTCAAATATTTTCCTCTTGTGTTTAATGGAGCTCAGGGTGACTAATAATGCTGTACAGAACGGAAGCATGAAATTATTTAAATGACACTTATAAGGTGTAAACAGAACAGATTGCTCAATTTGTAATAAAAGTACGCTCTCTTTTAAAGGGAGCCATCCTAAACTGCATCTCAGGCAGCTTTTGCATTTGGGGTTGATTTGCTTTTTTAACAGGTTTTCTTTGAAACCAAGAAAGTTGCGTTTCATCTTTTATACGGCAGACCTTTGGGGGATCGTGAAAGGCTGGTGTCAAATGCAATTTATGACCTGCTCTTGAGGTTTGGAGGTTACAACAGGGGTGAAATCCACTTACCTTTGGTAACAGTTTGGTAGCAATGTGAGCTCGTGCATGTGCAGTTTGAGTCCGCGCATGCGCAGGATATTCCTTGCCATGCGCAGAGCATCAGAAGTGGAAATGATGAAGTCCAGGGGGGGGACAGAGCCTGCTACTAAGCACGCCTGCAAAGGGAGGTAGGTGAACAGTGCTGGGGGGGGGGAATCTCCCCAAAAATAAGGCCGAGTGCTTATTTCGGGGGTCCAAAGAAAATCAGGGAAACACGGCAAATATTAGAATGTAGGTATTAGAATGACAGATAGATAAGAATGATAGATGTTGACGTTTTAGAATATGATGGTCAAAAATAACTGTACATTAGCACTGTTTAGAATAGTATATATGTCATTTGTTTTCACTTTGGTTTTTATGGCCAATGAAATGCCAGGAGAATTACACTGTATTCAATGTATTTATCTGCAAACAATAAAAAATATATTAAAATAAATAAATAAATGGAACTAATATCTCCTTTCAAATAAAGGAAACAATAACAATTTTTTTTTAAGGGAGAACAAATGTGTCATCGTTTCAGAGAAATTCTGGACATGCAGATTATCTGTGAAGAGACAAGAATGAAACTAGATACGAAATAGGGATCTTAAAAAAAAAAAACACCATTAGTGTATAATTGCCATCATTAAAGTTGACAAATAGACCCTTGATTGGCCAATTCAAAGGCTCCCCTTTGTACATGGGTGTGTAGCTGCAATGGTATGTCTGTGAGTTAGGTACACAAGAGGGTCTATAATAGACGATTCTGTTATCTTTGAGGAATGTTTTCCCTCTACGGCAGGGGTGTCCAAACTTGGGAACTTTAAGACTTGTGGACTACAACTCCCAGAATTCCTCAGCCAGCTGAGGAATTCTGGGAGTTGTAGTCCACAAGTCTTAAAGTTCCCAAGTTTGGACACCCCTGCTCTACGGGAATGAAATCTGTAATGGTATTGAGGACACTCCAATAAAGCAATCCTTTCTCTTCCTGTCAAAAAAAAAAAAAAACACCACTAGAAAGACGGTGGGTTTCACATTCACGCAAGCCCCCGGCCTTTGGCGCATGCACTTTCTTCACAAGTGCGCTTTCTGCGCATGCACTCGGCCTCAAAAACATGCCTAAATAGGACAACATAGAGCCAGGTTGGGTAGGAAGGCCCATTCACAATTTCCACTACCGGCTCAATGCCGTGTCTGGTCTGAATGCTTCTGGACCAGGCTGGAGATGGTGTGGTGCTTCCTTTGACAACCTGTAGAATAGAATTGGGTTAACCCTGTCTATCTTCTTCTTGGAGCTCATAAAAGCTGTGAACTTTAATGGTCCCCTTACGGCCCTTTGGGGGATCTCATTTTCGGATTGTAATGGATTCCAAAAGAACATAAACAAAAATTAAGCGGGGAGAGTGACAGCTGATTGCCATTTGGAGTTACACAGGTTAAAACTATTTATCTATGGGTTTTGTTTTGTTTTTTGAACTATTGGACTTCTCTGTCCACAATAACAAAACAGTAATCCTAGAGAGAAAGACAAACTATATCAGAAGATTCTCCAAATATATTTGCGTATATTACTTTCAGTTTATCAGATCCACTGAATGACCCCGGTAATTGAAGGATTTCTCTTATTTTAATAACACAGGCGCACACCATTATGGACTTTTAACCTCCAAGAGAGACTTCTTGTTTTCCCAAGAAGTCTCCGAGCTAACGGAGAGGTTAGAAAATGTTTCTAAATAAAGTCTTCCCCTAGGATAACACGCCCGCTTGCCAAAGAAAATGTAACCAACAAAACCTTTTGTTTCTCTAGGGAAGTTTCTCCCCAAGAAAAATACACCTGCAGTGATAAGTCTTTGCTATCGGACTACACATTTCTATGTTGTGGTACGATGTTGGATTCACACAAATATGCAATTAAAAAAAAACTCCTGATAAGACAGGTAAATTACTAGGTTTCAGGAACTGGTCTGGTTAACAGAATGTATCAGAGGTGGGTTGCAAATCCCAGAGGTTTCTGTGCATGCGCAGAAGCGGAGTGGGTGGGCGGAGCCTCCCACATCCTCCACTACTGGTTCGCCCAAACCGGGAGCAAGCAACCTCTGATATGTATGTATGTATGTATGTATGTATGTATGTATGTATGTATGTATGTATGTATGTAACCTTTTGATGGCATTGCAACATACCGGTAAGCAGGCATTCAGCCAATAGGCATGTTCCTGGCTTATCTTTTTTGTAGTGGTTCAAGAAGGAAGGAAGGAAGGAAGGAAGGAAGGAAGGAAGGAAGGAAGGAAGGAAGGAAGGAAGGAAGGAAGGAAGGAGTTCTCATGGAGAGTGCTAATGACCAGATGGTTGCAAGGAAATATGATCTTTCCCTCATCCTGTTAGAATTAATCCTTCTATCACCCACACCCTGCTGCCAGAATTGATGAAGCTTCTTAGATGAGAAGCAAAATGTCTCCTCCTCCTCCTCCTCCTCCTCCTCCTCCTCCTCTTCCCCCTCTCCCTCCTCCTCCTCTTCTCCCTCTCCCTCCTCCTCCTCCTCCTCTTCTTCTCCTCCTCCTCCTTTCTTGGAGAAAACAGTCCAGTTGCCTTTTCAAAAGAATCTTTGAGATATCTTATCAGGGCTAGTTAATTCTCTCAACTTTCCTGCAACAACAACAACAAAAAAAATGTCAGGAGTGTTTTGAAAGAGACGGGATTGACAGAATCTCCTAACAGGGATAATTTAAGTCCCTCATCGCCAAGACTTCATTCCTCTTTGAAAAGTTCTGCAACAATCTCCACCATCTCTACTGCCATAACCAGTGACATGCTCTCACATCTCCCTGGTTATGCCAGTTAGACATCACCAACAATCTTGATTTTATCCGTTTCTCTACTCATTTTAAGCCCCGTGGTGAATGAAATAATTGCTTAATATGCAGCTTTGTTTGGTTCATTTGTCTGGATTTCTGAGCAGGACTTTATATTTTTAACATAGCCTGTAAATCCTGCTCTCTTTCTTCTTTTCCTTTTGAACAAATGGTACCTTTGACTGTTGAGCTGTATCTCAGCTGTGGGATGCCTTATTTAGCAGTAAAATCATACATACCTATCTTTACTATTTCTTGCACTTTCAGCATATAAACAATAGCTTTATGAGTGAATGCTCTCCCTCATTTTGAATGGTTTAAAAAGCCCATTTCAGCATCCATCCTGAAGGATGCGTAAGTGTTTATCTGCGGTCTTCTCTTCAGATTTTTCAACTTAAAAATGTTCAGGGAAGCAAATGGCTTTCATCTCTTCAGATTTATTTCTCCTGGAAGATATAGAACCCAAATAATACACTATTAAATGGAAAGGGGGGGGGCAAGAAGGGGAACACAGAAAAGAAAATATTAATTATACAAGTATATATTCAAGAGCAAGATATAAAGGGGGGTGGAAACATAGTTAGGATAGATTAGCGAAGGTAAGGGAATAAGAAATGATACTAAATTATATTTGGGTTGGCGGAAATACCATCCCAAGGAAACATAAATTGAGATTGGAAAGAGACACCTACAACAACAGAAAAAGAAAGGGAGAGAGGAGGAGAGAATGAGAGGAAGACGGAGGGAAAGAAGAAAGAGGTAAGGAGAGGAGGATGGAAGGGAGAGAAAGAGAAGGAGAGAGGGGAGGAAGGGGAGGAGGAAGAGTAGCAGTAGGAGAAAGGTAAAGGGAAGAAGGAAGGGGAAGGAGAGGAGGAAGGAAGGAAGTAGAGAAGGGAGGGAGGGAGAAAAGAAAGGGAAAATAAGGTGGTGTTACAACAGGCAGAAGGGATGGCAAATAAAGCAACCCAAACTGTATATTAGAACCTATTAAATGGGATAACAAATGTATAAAAATGACAAATGTAAAGAAGAATAACGATTATGTGAATGTTTACTTAAAATGGTATGTAAGAGAATAAAAAATTAAAACAAATTGAAAAAAAAAAGATTTATTTCTCCTGGATCTTGTGAGGTGCAACCCTGAATAACAGAGTTGGAAGGGACCTTGGAGGTCTTCTAGTCCAACCCCCTGCTGAAGCAAGAGACCCTATGCCATTTCAGAGAAATGGCTGTCCAGTCTCTTCTTTAAAATCTCCAGTGATGGAGCTCCCACAATTTCTGGAGGCAAATCGTTCCACTGATTAATTGTTCTAACCTTGCTGTAGATCCAGAAATCTAAAGTTTCTTGCTTAACTAGTCACTGACATGCTTCTTCTTATTCTTCTCCTTTCCGGTCCTTGCCCACAAGTTGGAAGTGTAGACCTACGTTTCCTACCCAAACCCCAGAGTCTTGAGGTTTTTTTTCTGAGCGTTTCAAAGTTCACGGTTATATTTGCAGCTTATTCTTTGTGGTTTTATCTGCCACCAACTATATTAGCAGGGAGAGATTATTGTCAGTGGACTCGATGGGTCTAATTTTAAAATGTAGTTTCATTCGTTAATTTAAAGTTGCATGAATGAAGGGGTGGCCATATTCTGATTTTGTAGGATTTATGTGCTATATTTCTCGAGGCTGCTCAGAGAGTGGTGAAGTCTGCAAAGATTCTCCGTCCTCCAGGTCATGGTTGTCCCAAAGGTCCCTTTTTTCAGGAGGCATCTGGACTTCCTTATTTTTTTCTTTTGAAGACGTTTCGCTTCTCACCCAAGAAGCTTCTTCAGCTCTGTCTGGATGGTGGGAAAGGGAAGGATTTATACGCGTTGCAGACAGCTGGTCATTTGCATCCTTTTAGAGGGTCGTTGAGGCCACTTGGAGGTTTTATCTGTGTCCTCAGGGTCACCTGAGCGGTGCAAATGGTTCCTGTAGTTTGCAACCCCTCTGGAAATCTGAGAATCTCTACAGACTTTTAGCTATACAATTTGGGATGAAGACCCTTTCAATGGTGGGGGAGAGGAAAAATTGCAGACTACAGAAAGCAGAAGCACCATTCAGGTGACCTTAAGGACACAGGTAGACCTCCATTTGGCCTCAACGACCCTCTAAAAGGATGCAAATGACCCAGCTGTCTGCAACAAATAATGAATCCTTCCCTTCCCCACTGTCCTAGCAGAACTGAAGAAGCTTTTTGGAGGAGAAGCGAAACATCTTCAAAAGAAAAAAAAACCCAAGAAAGTCCAGTTGCTTCCTGAAAAAACGCACCTTTGGTTCAGACTGATGGTTTCTCCCAACTCTTCCCTTGTCCTCTGTTGAGCTTGAGGTGCCATGTTTCCCTGCTTGCATTGTTGGCCCTTCCCTTTTAAAAAGGAGCAGAGAAAGAGAGCGATAAAAAGACTGTTTTGTGGAAGTAGGAATGGATTTCCAGAGGAAAAATTGCAGACCACAGGGATTAGGGGCAACTACTCCCAAGTGCTTCAACTACCCTCTAAAATGATGCACATGAGCAGCTACCTGCAAGGAATATAAATCCTTCCATTCCCCACTATCCTATCAGAACTGAAGAAGCTTTTTGGAGGAGAAACTAAACATCATCAAAAGAAAGAACAAGAAAGTCCAGTTGCCTCCTGAAAAAGCACCTTTGGGACTTCCGAATGAAAGTGATTTCTAGAGAAGCATCTTCAGGACGTTTATTGTCATAGCGAATTGTCCCTGGGATTTATTTAAAAAGGTAAAGGTAAAGGTTTCCCTCGCACATATGTGCTAGTCATTCCCAACTCTAGGGGACGGTCTCATCTCCGTTTCAAAGCCAAAGAGCCAGGGCTGTCCGAAGACGTCTCCGTGGTCATGTGGCCGGCGTGACTCAATGCTGAAGGCGCACGGAATGCTGTTCCCTTCCCACCAAAGGTGGTTCCTATTTTTCTACTTGCATTTTTTACGTGCTTTCGAACTGCTAGGTTGGAAAGAAGCTGGGTCAGGTCACGGGAGCTCACTCCATTACACGGCACTAGGGGTTCGAACCACTGAACTGCCGACCTTTCTGATCGACAAGCTCAGCGTCTTAGCCACTTACCTCTTATTCCTTTCAATCTCAACACTAAACCGTTGCCCTGGATATCCCCAAGAAGTCACGCAACCCTGCTTCACAAAAAAACAAAAAAAGATTTAGGTGCTGCTGTTTACGCTGGTTTCCAACTTGTCAAAGAACCTCGCCTTGTATTGACTCCACCACACGTATTGCCTCAATTAAGATGGTTATCTAACAAAGGAAGCATTGTTTTCAAGGCAGAAGGTTGCACCATGAAATGAAATTCGTACTGCCTCAAGCCATTGCAAAAAAGCCGGTGAGCTTCATCGTTGGAACAAGCAATCCTCATTCGCTTGAAGGGTTTGGCTGCACTTGATTTATCTGCATCACCCAGCCTCCTTTCAGACAAAGTTGATGAGAAAAGTACCCAATTTTTTTTAAAAAAGTATTGTTTGCCTTAATTTGACCAAAGGCTGCACAATTTCTGGGCTAAGTGTGCATCTTTCTGCTTGCCTCTTATTGGCTCTGGAAAGAATAGTGTTGAATTGCAGGATGAAAAATCGATAAATTAGAATAGCAGTAGCCCTTAGACTTGTATACCGCTTCACAGTGCTTCATGACCCTCTCTAAGCAGGTTATAGAGTCAGCATATCCCCCCGCCGCCGCCCTCTTTTTACTAAACATGGAAGGATGGAAGGATGGGTCAACCTTGAGCTGATGAGATTCGAACTGCCAAATTGCAGGCAGCCAGCAGAAGTAGCCTGCAGTACTGCATTCAGACCACTGAGCTACCACGGCTGGGATAGGATAGGATAGGATAGGATAGGATAGGATAGGATAGGATAGGATAGAAAATATGGAATGGAGTGGAGTGGAATGGAATGGAATGGAATGGAATAGAATAGAATGGAATGGAATGGAATGGAATGGAATGGAATGGAATGGAATAGAATAGAATAGAATAGAATAGAATAGAAAAATGGAATGGAATGGAATGGAATAGAATAGAATAGAATAGAATAGAATAGAATAGAATAGAATAGAATAGAAAATATGGAATGAAATGGAATGGAATGGAAGATCAGTCTTGGAGATCGAGGGAAGTATGGTCTTTATGAATATTAGGATACATCCTGTAGAATAAATCAATCCTGTTGCAACAATACAACTCCTGGAAGCATTTTTTTTAATCCAGTTGACCTAACAAATCCTGCAGTCATTGCTGATGAACTTTAGAAAAACTTAGACAGAATTACAGGAGGGTAGGATCCATCCAATAAAAATCTTGTGTTGTTTCCTTTACGACACTGTAATAAATTTAGTTAGTAATTTGATCTTTGTGGGATCAGCTCTGTTATCCAGCCTAAGTATTCTAACAGTAGCCCTGCACTATTTCTCACAAACGGAATGGAAAGCAATGCAGGAAGAAAATATGCTTTATGCACCATGCTCTACAAGTCTTGGGTGAGAATACTAACACGTTGCTAGCTCAGGGCAAGGGTAACTAATCACACACATAATTTCCCGCATGTTACCCCCTCACCCCCCATCCCAGTTTCCAATGTTCTGGTTTAATCTCTGTTTCTCAACCATTCTATGTAATTGAGTGGTTATTCATCAAGCTGATTGTGAAAAGCAAAAGAGGATTAGAGGGCAAAAGTCACTCTGAGGAACCTGTGGGGGGGGGGCACAGATGAGATAGATAGATAGATAGATAGATAGATAGATAGATAGATAGATAGATAGATAAGATGATGGATGATGGATGGATGGATGGATGGATGGATGGATGGATAGATAGATATGGTAGATGATAGTTAGATAGGTAGGTAGGTAGGTAGGTAGGTAGGTAGGTAGGTAGGTAGGTAGGTAGGTAGATAGATAGATAGATAGATAGATAGATAGATAGATAGATAGATAGATAGATAGATAGATAGATAGATAGATAGATGATAGAATAGGTGGGTGGGTGGGTGGATGGATGGATGGATAGATAGATTAATAGATACGGTAGATGATAGATAGATACCCTATTTCACCCAAAATAAGACTCCCTGGATAATAAGCCCAATCGGGCTTTTGAGCACATGCACTAAAATAAGCCCTCCCTGAAAATATTGCAACACAACAGCAGCCATGACCATGCTTGCCACCTTCTGCACCTCAAAAATAATAAGAACTCCCCCAAAATAAGGCCAAGTGCTTATTTCAAGGGTCAAAAGAAAATAAGACCCTGTCTTATTTTCAGGGAAACACAGTAGATAGATTGAATCATATACAGACAAACAGATAGACAGATAGAATCATATACAGATAGATAGATAGATATATATATAGATAGATAGATAGATAGATAGATGGATGGATGGATGGATGGATGGATGGATGGATGGATGGATTAATGGATGGATGGATGGACAGACAGACAGACAGAGAGACAGAGAGACAGACAGATAGAATCAGATAGATAGATAGATAGATAGATAGATAGATAGATAGATAGATAGATAGATAGATAGGTAGGTAGGTAGGTAGGTAGACAGGTAGACAGGTAGATAGGTAGAAAAGTAGGTAGGTAGGTAGGTAGGCAGGCAGGCAGGCAGGCAGGCAGGCAGGCAGGCAGGCAGGCAGGCAGGCAGGCAGGCAGGCAGGCAGGCAGCAGTGGTGGGTTGTTCCCGGTTCGGTCCAGTTCGGCTGAACTGGTCCTAGCAGTGGCGGGAGGCCCCGCCTACCCTCCCTGACACTTCCGCACACGTCTGCACATGTGCAGAAGAGTTGTGCGCATGTGTGAGTACAAGCGAGAGAGCGCCCAAACCAGTCACTAAATGACCGTTGTAAGTAGGAGGACTACCTGTATATCGTTTGGATTTTTCTCTCTCTTTTGGGATGGGGACCAGCCTTTAAGGGAAGAAGGATTGTAAGGAGGGATGGAAAAACAAACCCTCCTGAGTTGATCCAAGTGGCAATAAAAGAGGGCAGGAAATCCTTTTAGATCTTACGACACTTTTTCCCCTGGATTTTGGTAATTAGGAATACAAAGTTAATGATGTAAGGAAACACAAATACATGAGGCTGGGAAAACACCACCTGACTTCCCTTTCTCCTTGCCCTTATAATGTGGAGAGGAGGTTACAGTCAATGGAAAATTAGAGTGAATAGCCTCCGAGGGCAGCAGCTGCACAACCAGGGAGAAAGGAAAAATAAAACTACTGATAAAAAGTGAGATAGAAAAGAAAAAAAAGACCGACTGACAGAGAGCTGATCCAGCAGATGTTGCAAACACATAAATGCAAAATGGGAAGTTTCTGTCTGCAGAGATTTATTTCGGATGCCTCCTCTTTATTTATTTTTCAAACATTTTTTTTATTAAGTCGCAAAGTATTACAACATACAAAAGTAAATAAATGAGCAGTGAGAGGAAAGGGGAGAGAAAAGTGAGGAAAGGTAGGGAAAAGATAAGGGGGAAAAAAGCATCAACTTCCAGCTCTCTCTGTTGCAGTTGAATCAGGGGTGAAAATGCTACCGCTTCATAGTAAAAAAAAAAAAATGCTTTAAAAATTAAAAAAAAAGACGATTAGCTGTGTGACGATCGGCTGTGTCTAATTGTCTGTGATGTCCCTGCTTGTTGCAGAGGCCATTTTGTGTGATGTCCAGTTGCTTTTACATTGTGTGTGAGTCACAATGGGGAGGACGAAAAACAGCCCACCATGCAAACCGGAAGTTCGGGTACAGACTTCCGGGTTGACCGTTGGATAGTTTTTTCGCCCTCCGGAGGCTTCTGGGAAGCCTCCTGAAGCCTCCGGAAAGAGAAAAATGCCCTAATGGCAAACCAGAAGTCTGTTCTTGAACTTTCAGTTTGTATGTTGGGCCGTTTTTCACCCCCCCCCAGGCTCCTAGAAAGTCTCTGGAGCCTGGGGAGGGTGAAAAATAGACCTACTGGTTCCACCAGAAGTCAGAAATCGGGCCATTTCCGACCTCCGGGGGGCTGCCGGGGGGCCGGGGGGCATTTTCACCTTCCCCAGGCTTCAAGAAAGTTGTCCGTGCATGTGTGGGGCAGTGGGGGGAGGACATGTGCACATGTGCAGGGGGCACAGCATGGGGGGTCATTAAATTATGGGGCTGGGCACATGAGAGAATGCGATAGTGCGCATGATTTTGGCACCCAAGGCAAAAAAGTTTCACCATCACTGGTCTAGGGTCTTCTGCTTGAGTAGGGGGTTTGGACTGTCACTAGAGGACCTCCAAGGTCACCTCTAACTCTGTTATTCTGTAATTCTGTAACCTGGCACCTAGTGCACGCATCAAACCACCTCCCCGCCCCCCACTACAAAGAATCTTCCTGGTAGGATTTGCTGTGCTTGGCAATCAACCATTGGTCCAACGTCTTGACTGGTGTTTCCTCCCAAGCCTTCCACTTGGGAAGCCTTTTTGAACGAACAGGACCAATGATGCTCCCTGACTTTCCTTCCCCACCCATCAACTTGGCTTTCCTTTGGCCAGTTTGGTGGCCAAGCTAGGTGAGAGGACCTGGAAGCGTTGGACGTTTCTTATGCTGACTTCTAGAAACCGTGTTTGGAAATGAAAATTGAACACAGACTTAACCATGTTGCTATGTAGCTCTCTAAGCCATCATATTTTGGTGGCCAGCCTGAGACAAGTAACCTTTTGAACACCAAGCTGGAGGAAGCTGCTTTGTGGCTTAGGATCAATTAGGTGTATGTCCAGAAGGAAGCGGCTCTTAGAGATCTGTTGACAGCCTCCCTTTTTAGTACATTTTTCCAGGCTTAGCTCCAATACATGAATTAAGGTAATGTTATTTCTGTTTTAAATCCATGCACCTTCGGGAGAGATCAAGTCCTCCCATGCCATTGTTCTCGTTTCCATCCCTGACCTGCTTTTCTGTACCTGGGAGAAGATGGTGTGACGGCTTCTTTCCTATTTTAAACTGAACGGAATAGAATATGGAAGAGTTGGAAGGGTCCTTGGAGGTCTTCTAGTCCAACCCCCTGCTCAGGCAGGAAACCCTACACCACTTCAAACCAGAGGTGGTGTTCAGCAGGTTCTGACCAGTTCTGGAGAACCGGGAGTAGAAATTTGAGTAGTTTGGAGAACTGGTAAATACCACCTCTGACTGGCCTTGTCCCCGTCTATTCTCTGCCTGTTGAATCCCAGCTGATCAGGAGAAAATAGTGATTTTGCAGTAACCTTCCCCTGCCATGCCCATCAAGCCACGCCCACAGAAGTGGTAGTAAAAGTTTTGAATCCCAACACCGCTTCAAACAAATGGCTATCCAGCATCTTCTTAAAGACTTCCAGTGTTGGGGCATTCCAACTTCTGGAGGCAAGCTGTTCCACTGATTCATTGTTCTAACTGTCAGGAAATTTCTCCTCAGTTCTCAGTTGCTTCTCTCCTTGATTGGTTTCCACCCGTTGCTTCTTGTTCTGCCCCCAGGTGCCTTGGAGAATAGTTTGACTCCCTCTTCTTTATAGCAGCCCCACAAATGGATTCTCCTACACCTACAACTTCTGAAGGCAAGTCGTTCCACTGGTTACCATATTTTTCAGAGTATAAGATGCACCCTTTTCCCCCCTAAAAGAGGGTGAAAATTTGGGTGGGTCTTATATACTGAATGTAGCCCCAACCACACCCACCCACCCTTTGGCCTCTGCCTCCCAGCAATTTACCTCCTTTCAGCAAAAGGGGAAAATGGGGTGTGTAGAAGCTGCAATAATCTATAGCAATCCCTGCAGCCTGAAACAGCTGATGATCGGGAGGCATGCTTAAACTGAAAGTGAAACTTGCTGTTTGCTCCACAAGGCAATTGCCGGGAGGCAGAGGCAGTTTTGTGTATGTGTGTGCTAATCAGGCTGTTTGCTGCAAGGAGGTAAGTCAATAACTATAAATGCCTATAGAATGTTCAAATTATTAGACTTATTTTTTTAAAGTCTGCTTTATGATTGTTCTAAACAACTTAACAAAATGAAGAAGCTTTTTAAAATAAATGCTTGATCTGAAGAGGCCCCGTGCTATTGTATCTTCTTTTAAATAGCAGAAAATAACTATACTTCCAGAAAGCCACATCAATTTTAACAGCATCTGTACAAGTACAGTCTGAAATGTAACACTACAAACAGTGTATATTGTCTGTACTGTTTGCTGTTTGTTGCAAGGAGGCAAATTGCTGGGAGGCAGAAGCAGATTTTTTCTCCCTTGTTTTCCTCCCCAAAAGCTAGGTGCGTCTTATACTTCAGAGCATCTTTTACTCTGAAAAATACAGTAATTGTCCTTGTTAATTGTTAATTGAGTGGCTTTTAGCTTTAGAGGAAAAGTTCTTGTCTCCAGACCTTCCTGCTCTAGACCCTTCTATGTACCTGAGATGCTTTATGTCCCAATTCTACCTCTAAGCTTGTTCTGAGGAGGCCACGTCAGGGACTCCAAGACCTTAGAAGATTCGTGTCTCTACTGTCCTGGCTTTCCATCCCACTCAATCGTTTTTGCCAAGCGTGTGTAGAAAGGGAAAAAGCACAGTGTTGCTCCTTGTGAGCTTTTATCTCATCACCTCCAAAAAAAGCTCCCACAACTTATAAATCAGTTTTGTTCTGCAGGATTGTTGACCTACTACTTTTCAGAAGGTCTCCAATAAATCAGAGTCTGCTGAAGTGGCAAAACAACCTTGAAAGAGGCACTTGAATGGACTGTGAACACAGAAGGGCCATTATATGTGAAGAGGAAACGGGAAAGGTAATCATAAAATTCCGAAAAATTATACAATTACTTTGTACAATGAGGTTCTTCAGATATATAAATAGAACAGGTAAGAATCACATTTGCCTGGACTGCGATCTATCATGCCAAAATTCAATTCTGCATGGGTGGGCAGAGACCTTTCCAGCTTTCATCGTGCATTTCTACCCATTTCTCCTTCTTCTCTCCCATCCACCCATCTTCTTCCCCTCTTCCTCCTCTTCCTCCTCTTCCAAAGCTTCATTGTGTTCCCTTGCAGGGCAATGCCCTTTGCAATTACAATCTCATCACGCTTTAAGCCCCATAAATCATGCTGCACAAGTTCACCCACCTCCAGTAAGACGTCTGTGTGTGTAACGTTGGACCACACAGAACTACAAAATTGTCATTGACTCAGAAGTGCTTTACTAGGGCACATTCAGTTCCAAAGGCTTAACTCAGCTTTATTTTAGTCAGGAGTGCATGCAACACATCTCTGATTCATGAATGTCTGGAAGCAATGGAGGTTGGAAGTCTGCTAACTTGCTATCTCTACCTACATCTCTACCTACATAAGTACCTCTGTCTGCCTATTGTGTGTGTGTGTGTGTGTGTGTGTGTGTGTATGCATATGCATACACACACACACATATGCATATGTATATGTATATGTATTTGTGTTACAACCCCTGGTATACAACACAAATATAAAAAGGCAACATTAAAAATTGTCATTAAATATATATATAGTGTCACAACCCCTGGTATGGCCAAATATGGGAGGGAACACACTGCTTCCCTTTTCTGCCTTTCGGCTCACTCCAGGAGACCATCCAGGCATAAAACCATCTTTTATGTTGCCTTTATTACATTTGTGTTGCACTTTTATTTATTGCACATTTGTGTTGCACCTTTAATTTTTTTATCAGCACAAGTGCAACATATATATGTGTATGTTTGTGTGTGTGTGTTCGTGCGCGCATGTGTGTGTGCGTGTGTGTGTGTATATCTATCTATCTATCTATCTATCTATCTATCTATCTATCTATCATCTATCTATCTATCTATCTGCTGGTCTTGCAAACATGGTACACAGATAGGATACAGCCTGTTGTGCCTTAAGATGGCATCTACTGTACAGCACAATGGAGTTGCCATGGTAACGGCTTCACAGTATTCCACAAGGGGTGCTCTAACCTAATACATAATTAGGATAAATAAATACCCAAGCAACGCCAGGTTACTGGCTAGTCTACATATAAAAGCAACACAATCCCCCTACTCTAATAAAGATGTCTCCCTAACACCTCTGAACCATTGGAGAATTGAAGAAGCTTCTTGGGTGAGAAGCCAATCATCTTCAAGGAAAAACAAAGAAAGTCCAGTTGTTGTTGTTTTTGTCTTTTAATAACCCCCTAATCCCTTACATCGGAGTTGGGGCAACTGAATGGTGTTGTCTGTTTACTGGCCAGATGCCCTTCCTGTCACCAATGCAGAGTTCGTAGCAGATATTTACTTACTGTGCCCAGAGAGAGAAATATCTGCCGCTACTTAGGATTGAACTCACAGCCTCCTGATTGTGAGGCGAGAGCTCCACCTCTAGGCCACTGCATCACTAAAGAAAGTCCAGTTGCCTCTGGAAGAAAAAAGCATTTTGGGGACAACCATGATCCTGAGAACCTCCACAGGTAGCATCTTTTCATTTATCCCACCGTCCACTGTAAAACAATGAGGACCAAACCTTGCAATATTGGAATCTTAGATGATTTTGAGGTATTCCTGAGGGGTGAAAAGG